>NC_056736.1:361584614-361755705 GCF_019279795.1 Protopterus annectens
CAGGTGTGTGTGTGTGTGTGTGTGTGTGTGTGTGTGTGTGTGTGTGTGTGTGTGTGTGTGTGTGTGCGCGAGCACATATGCGCGTGCGTGCACAAAATCTCTGTGTGTGTGTATGTCAGCTGCTTGCAGCAGAGACGCAAAGCACTGGTTTCACAGAGAGTGGTGGAGAACTTTGCTTGGGCACTCAGCTGAGTACTTAACTCTGCTTCTGTACTAGTGGGGAGTCTTATTGAGGACCTGGAGAGAGACAGATAGACACCCAGACACCAGACTGATTGTTTTCCCTGTATGTGCTTAGGGGAAAATGTGCTCGATGCAGAGAGGTCTGCATCTGGAAATACTAAGTGTATCTATTTGTATTCCAAGTGAACATCCCTCTCCAGTGTCAGCAATGAGGATTCAGGCCCCTTGATTACAGATCACAGTGTTGGGGGCATCACATATTGGTGAGCAGTGGTGGGCATCACATATTCGTGAGCAGTGGTGGGCATCACAAAGACCAGTAGTTTCTGTGTTTATTTTTTTCCTCAACACTCATGGTGGTGAGGTTGGAACTAGACAGATTCCTGTGCTTGTTCATTTTTTATCCTATTTGGTTATTAGTACAGATGTCTACTACATACTGCAAGCTAGGGTGCATTTCCAAAGCTGGAGCTGTGGAGATTTCTGCAGAAATGATCCAGGGGATGCTGATATGTAGTACGTATGTACAGCAATGATATGACAAGCAAATTACGAAACATTTGTAACACGTGTATACAATATAGATTTTAAGTCAAAATATGTCTTTATCATGCCAAGTCTATCCAACTTTTGATACTGTAGCTTGTTATTCTGCCCAAAATGTAATGATTTACTAGGAAAACATGACTAAATGAAATGCATTAATGCAGTTACTTGAGGTGCTGAAAATAATATTAGATGATTATTCATAGTCATTCATGTCTCCTTTGTAGGAGCTCTTTTCCTCCACCTTCCACGCGTTTTAAGTAGATTTATGTCTTTAAAGGTTTCTTTCTATTTCTAAGTTCATTCCCACTTAATTTTGTTGCGCTGGCCAGTTTACTGGCCTGATAAATTTCTACATTGCTGATAGCCCTTATATTGAGGTGTGTTTTCTCCACCTCTAATGTCACTGCCAGTGTTGCTGCATATTATGTCCATTTTCTCTTGAGACAAAGCTTAGGATGATGAATGCGTCCAAAAGGTCCTAAGCTGGAAACTGCACAGAGAAGTTACATGATACCATGCAGAGCTAGAAGTAAACTTAAAGGTGAAACATATTTGTCAATATTTTTGCTCAATGATTCTGGACAAAACCAAAAATAAGATTTATGTTTTTAAATATTACTGTAATTAAAAAAGTTAATAGGCCAGCAGGATTTGCATCAACATGAAGTATGAAAGTATAACAACTGTCATTATTGACTGACTAAACCTCCGTGATTTATCAGAAAATCAGACATTTTATAAGGGACATTTGAGAGGTATGAGGTGAAAGTTTAGAGAGAAGTGAAGCGCAAGAACAGTTAAGGATGTTAACTCTTATTGGTGAACTAGCAATAACTTTGTAATTTGATTTGAAGCTGTTGACTCTGAGTATGTACGGTTTTAATTAAAAAGTGTGCTGATCTAAGTTTTTGAAGGCATGACTTAAACTAGCAATCCTTATCTTTGGATTTTAATTAAGCCGAGCTATGTTTTTAACTTTTTTTGTATCTTGGAAAGCTAACAGTATTTGGCCATTTTCTGAGCCAAGTTTGTGCTAAGGCATGCTAGAGTTTGCATATTAAAGTGTAATGGTATGATATGATATAAAAGCGTGATTCTCCCCTTCCTTTTTGTTGTGCTGGCTTGTTTTGTCTCGGTTTTGCCATTCTGATTTGTGGGCTGATTTTTTTTTTCTATGATGTTTGGTGAGATAATCCCATATCAAGTTAGCTTGTTACACAAATAAGGAAATGGCTGTTAATTTTCACCCCATTCCATTGTTGTTGTCCTTGGTTTTGTAACATGCTTTGTTGTGGGATTGGTGATGTGAGTTTATGATGTTTGTTTATAGGATCCTATAGCCTGATATACCAGTTGCATAGATAAAGAAATGGCTGTTAAAATTAGCTAAAATTAGTTATGCTAATTTATTGATCAGTGTTTTGTGTATGACCCTGTCAAATGCTGAAGTTGAATCTGTAGAAAGTACATCACAGCACAATTTTTCATTTATAGCTGTTATTATATTTTTTATAGAACATCATATTACAGGTTTTAATAGATCTGTTTTCAACATATGCATGCTGATATATGGTTTCGAGTCCCACCCTATCCATTTTAGACAGTAACTTATCCAATATTACCTTCTCCATTATTTTTCCACAACATTAAAGTAGACTAAAGGGACTATATGACTCTGAGTTGGTCCTCCTCCCCATTCCTTTGAAGACAGGTTTAATAAGTGCATGTCTCCAATCTTGAGGAATCTCACCAAATTGATATGACCTAGTGAGTAATAAATATAATGGTACTGTAAGTTCTTGCTGAAGTGTTCTCAGGTCATTGTTATTCTGTCTCCTCCCTTTGCTTTTGGATCCAGTTTGCACATTTCTTTTTCAGTATAATCTAATTTGATCCCAGTATCTAGGGTTACCTGCATGTCACTAAGACAACTTATCACCCCTTTTGTGGAGTCATACTGTTTTGCATAAGGCTTTGTAAATGTATCTGTAATCTGTTGTCTGAGAACAAATTTTAGAATCTGCACACAGTTTATCAATTTGTGTGTCTTTACTCCTTTCACGTCTTGTGTATCTATAAATTGATTTCCTATTATGCTCAATATTTTTATATTATTTCTTCAAAATTTTCTTGATCTTGTCTCGCACTATGCTTAATCTGTTTGTCCAGCTTGTTTATTTCAGTTTTCCAAGTTGTATTTTGACCTGTCTTCCATTTCTTATGTTTTTTGTCTGTTACCTTAATCAGCTGCCTTGTTCTTTTGGAAGTATATCCCCCTGATGTTGTATGCCTAGATCCTGATGTTAAACATTTTTCTTTTCATTTTTTTGCACTCAGTTTCTCTTTCAAAATTTTTCACATTCCATCTGCAGTTTTTTCTACTGAACACCTCACTCCAGTTAGTTTTACGTAGACTGTTTTGCTTCCATATAATCTGTAATTAACTTTCAGTGCATTGGTTTAGATTTCAGTTTGGCAGAATTATCAAACAACAAATTAAACTTTATAACTCCATGATCACTGTATATCAGTGGTGGTATAACTTGACTTTGAAGTAACAGTAATTTCTTTAGGAACACAAACAGTGTCTAGTATGTTCTGTACCCTGGTAGGTTTTTTACAGTCTGAAGCAATTGTTCCTGAATATACGTTATGAATAATTTCCTTACTGACCTTGTTGAATCAGTATTGTTCCAGTATGTGTGTGGTAGATTTAAGTTCCCAGCTAATATTATTCTTCCCTCCTGTGTTTCACACAAGAAATGTGTGAATTCCTCTAGGTTATCTGCACTTTGGTGGTCTATACACTCCAACAATAGTTATATGCTCCAGGGTTGTCTTTATTGTCACAGTTGCACAGTCTGTAGTATTGGTGTTATCATTGAACATGTAATAATCACAGGTTTCATAATTATCTTTAGTCCGTATCAAAACACCTCCACCTGTTTTTTTTTTTTTTTTTTTTTTTTTGTTTGTTTGTTAGAATGTCCATTACAGTAAAAACATTTATACCCTAACAGAACTGGTTTCCAGTCATTGTTCTTTAACCATGTTTCACAAACAATAACATCAACATAACAAATTTTCCAATTAAAAAAAACTTTAATGCTCCTAGCATTAACAACCATCAGAAATGCATCAAATGTTGCTACCTGTGAACTGTTAAATTTTCAACCTGGCAAAAATCCTGTCTGGTGTTTCTCTAATATTGCAAAATATACGGGAAACAAAAGCACACAGTAGTCTGAAAATAAAGTGCCTCTCTGAATAAATGGCAAGAAAGTCCAGCAAATGCAAAGCAAACAGAAACATGAAAGCGCTAACCAGTTTTTATTTTGCTGAATTAAAACATTTATTTTTAGTCACTAGTGGCTGTGTTTATGACCTGTCTCTCTGCTTTGCATTGCAAAATATATGCTGCAAAAATTCTCTTCCCTGATCTTGACAAATGCACGCCATCCTGTCTGAACACGTGTGCCCAAAACTAGGCTTGGATGATCTACACATTTCCATTTTTTAAAACAGGTCATTTTTTCCATGTAGGTATTTACCCAAAAATATTTTCATTCACAGTGACATGACTATCCTTTCTATAGGTGATTTGTGAAAAGTACGTCCTAATACCAGTACAAGCTATACTGTCTGAGGGCTGTCAGTTCCCTACTAACAGTCAGGGAATCCTTGCAGATGACATTTTTACCAGCATGAATAAAAACGGATCTGTACTTCCTTACATTAAGGCGTTCCAAGGTTTGTCTCACATCTTCTGTTTTTCCTCTTGGCAAGCATAAGACTATTCAATGTTCCTTATCTTCTCTTCAAAAATAAGTATCAATTCCTCTAATAATTGAATCTCCAATTACAAGAATATCTTTGCTGACCAGCTTTGAAGAATCTTCAGCTTCTAATACAGTAATATCTGCTCTATCAATTATTATGAAGGATAGATCTTAATCGCCATTAGTCTTATTAATCCCACTATTTTCATTGTGTATTAATTTCTCATCCAGCTGGTATTGTAAATCCATAGCTTGAGCCATGTACTCAACATCTGTCTTTCTCTTCTTTTTTCTTACAGTAAAATTCTTCAATCTTTCCACATTCAGTTTTGATTTCTTCCTTTTCAACTTTCCCTTGCCTCTTTTTTCTACCTTATCTGTTGGAAAAATTATGCCTTTTTCTGTAGACTGACTGTTTTCTGATAGAAAAATAGCATCATTCCCTGTAACCTGTATGTTACATAACAAACAAAGCAGTGTCCTTTTTAGTATGCATTCTCTTTCCTTTGCAGTCAATCAGTTTCTTTTTCTTCCTTGTTATTTGTTGTGAGCTTCTTCCTTTCTTGCTTTCTTTTTTTGTTTCCTTCTAAACAAACTGGATCATCAGATTGCTGAATACTTGCATCCAGAATTCCAAAGTTGTCAGGGACATCGTCTTGTTTCATAGGGATTGAATGATCTTTGCACACAATAGATGCATTATTTCCTAAATGTGTTCTATTTGCTCTATGCCTAACATTATTTCATCGGTCCAGTCATTAATATATGAAACAGTTCTCTAAGCCATGCCAATTGCACAAGTTGTAATCATCATCAAGTCCAGATTTACTTCTAACAATGGTAAGCAAATCATCCAACTTTTGACACTAGGAACACAGATCACCAGTGTTATCAGCTCTTACCTTTAAATATGCATAGCATTTATTACCTGTACAAGATTTTTGTGAATTAGCAAATTGTTAATTTCATACTCATTTAAAGAATCCATGTTCAGCTTCAAATGAACAAAATATTGTATAAGAAAAGCATAATCAAAAACAGTAACCAATGAATTAAAAGAGAACTTAAATCAATTTCTGACAAAAAAAAAAAAAAAATCACACCAGGAATATACAACTAAGTAAATTAAGTACAGTAAAGTTCTGACCATACAAGTTCTGCAAGCCAGACAAAAGTTGTAATTCTTTACATTGCGTGCATATCGATTGCAGTCGTACTTCTTTTTCACAGTAAAGCTCAATAAATCACAAACCAAGATAGGATTGTTTAGATATGCTCAGGATCTTCATATCTGCAGTCTGTGTAAATTTTTAGCTGTCTACGCCCCTTGGGGTGGCTAAAGCTTGCCTTTCTAATGACCACCAGTGAAATTAAAGGTAAAATAAAATATGAAGCAAAGTGAATCTTGTTAACAAGCTGTCCCTTCCTACCTACAAACCGTTAAAATCAGTGATAAGTACAATATAAATTCAAATAATAATAATGTTCAACTTCTCTTACCAGTCAGCTCCACAGTAAATCACAAACCAAGGTAGGATTGTTTAGATATGCTCAGAACTTCATGGGCTAATATGCAAGAGACTTCCTTGTTGATGTTTTTCTCCTGTATAACCATTTATTTAAATGCATAAAATCTGTGTTCCAAGTTTGAGGGAGCAAACAAATCAGACTAGAAAACACCACAGAAAAGTTTAGGATCTGTTCTTGTCCTCCTCCTCTTTAAAGAAAATAATAATGAATGGGCACAAGTCACTACAATGCAAAAAAATGCAGATGTAGATGCAAGATGTGAACTGTTTGTTGCAGCAAAAAGAAGAGAAGAAAGTGGCTAAAACCAACTTAAAGGGAATGCTCCATGCACCTACCAAAGTTCTAAAGAATATAGGAAGACATCCAGAATAAGACTACAAAGAAAACAAGAAATGTTGCTCTAAATATTCGATTGGGATGAAGACAGGCTAGGTGGGATAAATTACTATCCATGCGATTTTACAGGGTAAACACAAGAATATTTGTTTGGTTAACCAACAGATGATATAATCAGTGACCTTTAATAGAAGGGCGGCATAGTTTCTTATATATAATGTTTGGTCTCCTACTCCTTAGTACTAGAAAAAATTATAAACCAGAGAAGAAAACATTTTATAAGAAGCGTGTTACTTCTCAGAACATATGACAGCAAGGCCACTTCAGAGGAAGATGATGCAGTAGTCAGTAAACAGTCTCACTAACTAAATAGTTGGCCCATTGTATTACTTTCTGCAATGATAAATAACAACAAACCTTTGAAGCAAAAATTAGAATACATTTTATTAGAGTAGCAGCAGTATATGTAAAATGCTTCTGCAGTTTCAGAAACTGCCACAAAGTCCACGGTAAATAATTTTTACTGAACACTGTAAGGTGGCTGCATAGTCCAGTGGATAGGGCAGGCTGTGGCACAGATGTGCTACAAGGGATTCTGTAACTGTCCACCTTCCTTATGTGCATCATTGCTGCTTGGAAATCTACCCCACACTTGGGATTTACTGTTGAAATTACCATCCCACAAAAAGGTAGTTCAGTTGTGTGGTAATCTGTTTACTGTAACAATTGATCTTCAAGGAATGATCAGTGTAAAAGTAAAGCTACCCTCCTTTCATCCCCCTGAGGATTTGAGGATTGTATGTAATTAACAGTTTTTAACTTGTGTTTAAAATGTTACTGGTTATAAAGTATTTCTAGAGTGCCACAATCACAATTTCCCTATGTATCGTTGCTTCCTTTTGACTTGAAGAATAGATAAAAATGTCTAACAACAAACTTGTGGTATGGGCAGTGCCAAAAGCAGTGAGGTCTGCAAAGCTCTGCACTGCGGTAAGAAGCTATTAAGAAAAGAAATTGTAGAGAGAGAACCATAAAGAGTGCGAATGTTTTGAAAGATGGGGGGGGGGGGGCAGACAAAGTATAAAAAGAAGAGAAGTGGAGAAACCAGCAACAAAGAAATGTGGCATGGAGGACAAGCTTCACTGGAAAAATGTTTTTAACTAAAAGATGTTAAAAGTCATTAATGAACAATTTAGTGGCACAAAAAGAAGAGGACTGAGGACATAATAGAAGAACTGAATGAACATACTGGAGTAATACAAGACATTTTGGTGGAAAATGAGGAACTGAAAGCAAAGGTGGATTCAGCAGAAGCCTGGTAAGATTGTTTTTAAGTCAGGGCTATAGACTGTAAAGACAGGACATGGTCAAAGAACATCAAGATCAACGGGGTGCCAGAAGTATGAGAGCACTAACTGTGAAAATTCCATTAGGGAATTGCTGTGCAAATGCACTGGGATTCAAAATGAAGAAACATTAATCAAATGAGCACACAGAAACATGTGGTGGTCTGGCCAGCTGGAGCAGTCAAAATGGCCAAGACCAATAATAGTAAGGTTTCAGACCTTTCAGTTGAGAGAGAGAATGTTAAAGGAACTTTGGAAATGAGACCGCAAGTATAACATTTGTGGAAGGTGTTTATGTAGATTATGATTTGTCTTATGAAACCAGGCAAAAGAGGAGTGTGTTAATCTTAACCATGAGAGCATGTGGAGATCAAGAACTTCATTGGAGGTGATGTATAATGTGAAAGAAGCACTAGACTTGCTTAAGCAACTAGTAAATCAGAGCAGGGAGCTTGGCAGCAGAGGAAAATAATAGCGAAGAACAGATGGCAGGAAGAGAAGTTGATACCTGCACCCAGGGAAAATAATCTGGTTACGTCACCTTAATTAAAAGGACTTCACAGCAACCCCTCCCCCCACAACACCCATTGCCCCCATCCTGGTCTACCTACACCAAATAAATACTGAAAAAGCGCCCCTGCTACAGTGGCGCTCTAGGCAGTTGCCTAGTTGGCCTTTGCCTAAGGCCGGCTATGGTAGTGTGGGTATGAAATGAATCAAAAAGGAAAGTAAGAAATGGAAAGTGAACAAGGAGAAACTGGAGAGAAAGGATTGGGTAGAGCAGCATCAGAGGAACAGATCGATATGGGGAAGAAGGCAACAGAGGAACATAATAGCGAAGAACAGATGGCAGTAGAGAAGTTGACACCTGCACCCAGGAAAAAGAATTTGGTTACTTCCCCTTAATTAAAAAGCAACAGATACAGAGGTGATACATTGAAATAATAGTAGAAGCACAAAAGCAGGAAAAGGTGTAACAGGGTAGGCAGAGAAGCACAAGCAAACAGAAATGAGAGGTAAGAGTAAAGGAAGATAAGAGCTGAGGTGTGAACTTTGTTTTCCTGTAAACTTAACTTCCATTCATTGGTTAACTTCATTTATATTTTAAGGGTCAGAAAAGGAGGCAGGGACAATGTATCACAAGAACAGTAATGTAGGTAGGAATACATGAATACAGGGTCATGCAGTAGTTTTGGGACAGGGAAAGGAATAGGATGAGAGATGAGGAAAAGGCTCTTGAAAAGTGCCTGTGATTCAGCAATGAGCACATCAAAGGGAGAGTAGCTGAACCTGAAACTTCAGAAGGTACAAAGTATAAGCTGAAAGGAGGAACGGATAACAGGACTACCAAAAAGGATTGAAACCGAGAAATGTTAGTGAAGCACATTGGGGGGGGGGGGGTGATATTGATCAGAAATGGAGGGTAGGGCATGTAAAATAAGTACACCATTAGTACCACTATCAGCAATGGAGTATCTCAAGTTGAATAAGAGGAGGCTGGAAGATAAAAAGAGAAGACAGCTTTAAGGAGGAAGAACACTAAAGGGAGATATAAGAAGGAAAAAAAAAAAACTTAGATGTAGTCTAGGGTAAGCAGAAGACCCTAAGCACAAATGTGCAGTCATGGTGATAATGAGATACAGGTGAGAACAGGGCCACATCAAGCAAATAGATGGAAACTCTGTGGAAGGAAGATAGAAATGTAAATATGTATAGAGCTGTAGGAGGACATTTTAAAAAAATGGGAAAAACAGATGCAACACATTTTTGACCAATAAAGGAAGAGGAAAACAAGAAAATGTACATGTTAAAAGACAGGAGGACAGAAGAGAAGGATAAGAAAAAAATGGAGAGGTGAGAAGAGAGAGAGAGATGCTGGCAAAAATGTATGAAGTGAGATTAAGGATTAAAACATGGAATATAAATGGTGTGGGAAATGCGAAAAGAATATTGAGACATTTGAGAAGAACACAGGCAGAGATATTAATACATTAGTAAGGAAGAGCATAAAAAATACACAAGGCAGATTATAGTGAAATGGGAAGCAAAGGAGAGCGATTGCTAAAAAAATCATGTCACATGCTAATAGAAGAAAGGATAGCAGATAAAAAAGGAAGATATGCTGGGGTAAAAGGGAAGATCTAAGAAACCAAAATTTCGCTAATAGCAGTATACATTCCACCTAAAGTACAAATAAAGGAGATAAATATCATCTTGATATAAATAGTTTAGGAAGGGATTACAATACATGTAGGACCAGAATATCAAAGTTAAAAAAAGAAGTAGCAGAAAAGGGACCAAGAATGAGGAAATTAACAAAAGAGGGGAAATTTAAGAGACTTTCCAAAAAGTCGTGTGTAAGGACTCAAAAGACATAAGATCAGGAAGAATGAGTGGAGGTTATTATACACTTTACTCAGCAAGATAAAACCTGGTCAAGAAATGATTAATTAATAGATGGATAGATATCCTCTATCTATATCTATCTGTCCTTTGTTAACCTGGTTAGTCACACTAGATTAGTGACCTCTGTTCAGAGGAGACCTGAGGGTGGTATTTATACTACTGTATATATAAAACATAAAAGGACACAAAGACTGGGTAAGAGAAGTGAAGACAGGTCTAACAATATCAGATCATGTATCAGTAGGATTGATAATAAGAGGGCAAAAGGAAAGGGAGTTAGACATTGGATAGTACCAAGATATTTGATTAAAAATGAAAAAAAAGGAAATTGGCAGATAATCAAGACAACACTACTAAGGTGTAAGCAGGTAAGCAGGATACAGCAGAGGAGTGAGACAAAGTCAAAGAAACTATCAGGGAAGAAATTGGAAAATTACAGAAAGAAAGGGGAAAGCTAAGCAAAAAAAGAAAGGAACTAATAGAGATACAAACGGAAAGACTGTGAGAGAATAGGTAGTGCAAGAAGAGAAAGAGATGAGAGATTGAAACGTTTGTACAAGGATGGGAAAATTAGAAGTTATGGGATAAACAAATAGCAGCAGAGCAACTTTTCTTCACATCAACTCCCAAAGCAGTGAAAGCATTAGCAAAAAGAGTAAGACGGCAGGAGGTTTAAGGGGCTACATGAACTGTGAGATGGTATAAGAGGCAGGAAAAAGCTGAGGTTAGAGGACGTACTGAACGGTTTAAGGAGTATTGTCAGAGGCTATACAAGCTGGATTAAGATGCTAGTGAGGGATTGGAATGGCTGGAGATAGACAAATTTGGAGGAACAAAAATGGAAGAAGTTGATGGAGAAGATAAAGGGGGATGAGAGAGAGAATATTGGGATAGCAAAAGGCAATACTGGTAGAATTTTGGGAGATAGACTTTAGAGAGATTGTTGACAATATTTAACAGTATATAGAAGGTAGGCAGTAATCTCAGTAATTCACAACGAGGGAAAAAGTCCAAGATGGCCCACCTTGTATAGACCAATATCAGTGCTTAACCATGATTATAAATGTTTTATGATGGTATATACTGAAAGCTTAGGGAAGATGCTACCAATAATAATGCATAGTAACCAGCAGGGATTTATAGAGGGAAGAAGAGCAACAGATAGAGCCCTTTTGTTGATGAGAGGCACAGGAAACTGGGGAAAAATAGGCAATAATATCTCTAGGTGCAGAAAAGTCATTTGATAGGGTGGGTGGAGCCAAGTGTTGAAAGCAGAAGTGGATTTTCAGAAAATGGACCAAGCTGATTAAGGTAAGCTATGAATGAAGGGGCTTACACCACAGTGATGATAAGAGCTAGACTATTGGGTGCAGTTACAGTAGAAAGAGACATGGGACAGGGATGCCCACTCTCTTCTTTGCTGTTGACTTTGTATATCAAACTCTTGGCAGAAATAATGAGGAACAGTGGTATAAGGGGGTATAATTGGGTTACAGGAGAGTTTTTATTATATGCAGATATATTTAACAAAATGTAGAACTGATATGCAGAAGTTGTAGGTTGTAGTGCCGAATTTTGGGTGGACATCAGGATACAAAATAAATCAGGAAAAAAAAAAAGGTTTTGATAGTGAATCGAAAGAAGGAGTAAAGAGAATAATAGCAAAGGAAGTTATGTACTTAGGAGCAACACTTAGAAGGAAACGGTAAGAAGTACATATGAAAAAAATCAATCAGGAGGTGAAAGGACAATAGAGAACTGAAAAACAATAAACTTGGAAATTGATTAGAGAATACAGGTATTGAAGATGTGCATGATTCCACAATTCATGTACTTAGGCAAAGCATTCCAGAAAATTCTAGATATCTGCTTATCTGTTTGAAAAGCCTGTTAACTTGTGTGGGAGGAGAGAAAACCCAGAGTGGCCTGGGAGAGATTAATAGTGTTGAGGGATAAAGGGGAGCTAGATGCACCACATGTTAAGGAAGGTTACAGGCCTAATTTAATAAGAACTGTACTAAGAATAATAGACATTGACTACAAAGGCTGGAAGCAAATGATAGTACAGAGGAAAGGTAAACTTAGGTTAGGTATAGTAAGAACATAATGGAGTTAATATTAGAAACACAGTCAGAAGATCTGGAAATATAGTGGATAAAGGGAATAAAGGCAGAAATTCAAAATATATGGCAGGATGGATAAGTGATAATTGGAGAACAAGTGGAGACATATAGGAAGATGCTGGGAAAGAGCAGTAAATACCCTAGATTTGATGGATGAAATAGAAGTTTAGAGAAAAGAATGGAAACATGGGAGGGATGCAAAGAATAGAAAGGAACGGGGTGGGATAACGAAGAAAAGATGAGAGAACTACATAGAGAAGAATATGATAAAGTGAGTTAGATGGTACTATATTAGATTAGGGATATGCAAAAATGGTACAGTTACTAAGATATGTAACCAAAGCAAGAGAATTTACAGTATTTGCTTGAAAATGCCTACAGTATTTTTACAACCCAACAGGACTAGCTAAAATGTATGCAGGGGTAGATGGAACCTGTTGAAGATGTGGAATAGGAGGAACAACATGGAATCATATCTTTTGGGACTGTGACGACTTGAGGGCAATAAAGACAAATTTTGAGGAAGGGGGAATAGTAGTTAGGCCACTAATGAAGTAGCTTGAATATGAGAAAAGTGCATCAAAAGGTAAGAAAGAAATGGTAGGAATTATAATGATGATGTGGAAGAAAGTTTTATAACTAAAATAGAAGAAAGATGAAACATCAATAGGAGAGGTGGTAGAAAAATTAATGAAAAATCTGATTACTGAAGAGGGCCGAGAGGTAAAAGAGAAAGGGACATGACAATCACTGGTAAAGATGGAAAATGTGCCTAAACAAGGAAGGAAATTAATAATAGCACAAGTTAACAAAACACAAAGCCAGAAAAGCATTAGGGGAATTATAAACATTTAAATAGTTTGCTCTCCGGGTAGAGATAGAAGAGGAGAAGTTGTTAGAACAACGTAGTTACAGGGAAACTGAAAGTGAAGATAGACGCCATACAGAAGGTTGGCATAATGTGAAACAAGGGGCACGAAGTCTAAAGAGATGGTGAATTAGGAAGAAAAAAAGGTGATGGGTGGGCAGAGGTGAAAAGTAATACAAGGTCTTGCTAACTTAGCAGAAAGAAAGAATAACATTATGCATGACAGCTACGTAAATATTAAGGACAATGAAGAATTCAAGCTAAATTCATGAAATTGTTTTGTTATACTAGAGAAAGAAAGTAGAGGTGGTGGAATGTAACTGTTGATATTGAGCTGAATGGGATGTATAAAAAGGATAAGTAAAAAAAAAATTATCTGCCAGCTGTCAACAAAGAATTTGAATGCATCATACATGTGGATTGTGTTTCATATATATTGATAATGTGAATTAAAGTGAATTAGGAAATTAAAAATAAAATGCCTAAAAAAACTGGCTTTATTGGATTGCTTCTGTACCTGTTAAAGAGTTGGTAGAATGCAGGGAGAAGTCCAGTGTTGAGCCTACAATAAATTAAAAAACTGCGTGTTGAAAAATCTGATAGGAAGACAGTGGATGGGACAAAACCCCAATGCGATGTATTACAGTGACCACTCCTTGAAGATACACTGTTGTGGTAAACCTATTTCACACAACTTACTCTCCTTACTGCTAAAATTGCTCTTGAGGATTCTTATGACAATCAGAGATCTCTGCAAAATAGACCCCTTTCATGAATGTGTAGTGATTCAGGTTTGGAATGGGAGCTAATAACAGTGTTTACTTTGTCCAAGTACCAGGCTGCTTATATCATTTCATGCTACGGCCATTGTAAAAGAACATTCCCTTAGGCAAATGACTGTTGTAGTCAATGCTTCTATTTTATGTGGACCCAGTACTTCTGACATAGTAACTGGATTATCATTCTACACCATTCCGATGCACCGTAGCTTAAATCTGCATATTAGAAGTATAGCCTGCAGGTTGTTCAGTCTTCGTTATTTATTTTTACCTACTTGTTTACATCTTTTGTGGCAAGCTGTTTGATAATATTTCTCTTTGTACATTCAAGAAGACACTGTGCCATGTGTCGTCATTGATGGGGAAATGTAGGCCAGGATTAGTTGCTTACTGAGCTTTGTAACCCATCCAGCATTTTGAAGATGGGGACACTGTACTAATTTACTGTTGCGATTAGTAGCTTGAGTGCATGGCACAAGATGCTTTGATAGATTTCAAAGCTTCATACCTAAAAGTACAAATGTTTGGTGCTTTCCTTGCTCTGTAAACATAATGTGATCTGAAAGTAACATAAGCACTAACTGTATATTTGCATAAATGCATGTCAAATTCATATGAATTGTTTTACTTAGGTAAACATTTTAATGTAGAGGTTTGCAGACATATTGTGAGATTCAAATGCTGTGATGTGAAAGCCTTAGATCTGAATGTTTCCACGTTGCAATTAGCCTTTCTCATACAGAGAGTCTTCTGCTGTGGTTTTTCTTTGGCAGGGACCATAGCACAGTGCTCAGTCTCACTGGAGAAGCCTCATGCTAATGAGGCTATGTGCTCTCCCCCAGAAATAGTTGTGGCTTCGAGTTGGCAGAGCAATTCAGGGAATCAGTCTGCCATTTAAATTTTTCCAAACAAGAAAAAAAGTGAATGTGATCTTTTAACAGTGCTCACCCATTCAGTCCTATGGTGAGTATCGGTGTTAAAATATAGTGGAGTCATATGTATCTCTGGGCCATATTCCAAAAGACTGTCGTATAAAGTTTATCTTTAAAGCAGGCTTGCTTCGGGGTAAGTCATTTACTCCAAGAGCAAGTTTTTTAGAATCAGTCCATGTGTTTGGATGTGTGTGTAGATGCTTGCGTGTCTGTAGGCGCATGAATGTGGCTAAATAGGTGCGTGTTTTTTCTGGTCGTACTACAGGATGTAGGTAGGGGATGCCTACTTTGTGTGTTGGAGTGTGCAGGCAAGTGTGTGGGTGTTTGTGGATGCTTTTTGTACGCGTGCGTGTGTGTGTACATATAGGGTGGTGCAATGTGTGGGCTAGTAAGGAGAATACTAGCAAAGTGTACAGTTCAGAGCATGATAATGAGTCTCTAATGAGGTGTTGCTGTGTGTTTTTACCATGTCTCCGAATCAGAGATTCTCCCCATGTTAATTAACTAACCCACATTGACCAGTTAACGTGAGAATCTGCCTGAATCCTGATCATAGTTTATACAGTGACAATGTGTTCCCGTACGTTTTATAAAAACATTTGTATTTTTAAAAGGATAGTTTAATCAGTACATATCCTTCAGGTAGACTAACAGAAAATGCAAGACTAAATATAGGACTTGTATATGTTAGAACTGTTGGTTTGATGGTTTGAAATCAAGGATAAGTAAAGTTTCTTAATAAAACTAAATTATAAATTAAGCTATCGTGTTTATAAAATTAGAGAGAATGGTTATTTAATAATGTCATGGGGTATAATGAAAAACAGGTTTATTTAAAAAATAAACAGTAAGAGACTGCGTGATTAATATTTTTTAATTATAGCAAAACAAATATAAATGCTTTTGTAGGGGAGAATCTGTGCCCTCACATACAAACCCAACTAAACGTACTATTTCCAAGTCACAGTACTTTGGAACAAAGGAAGTACTGGATTTTGCTTAAAAACCCAACATTTCCCTAAATTAAAGGTAGTATATTTAGTTTGGGGAGATGAGGATGATGCAGTACCCCTGACTCTGAGGGGGTAAACAGGAGAGGACAGACTACCCTGCAGATTGAAACACTTCAATTTTATTTGCTGTCACATTAAGCTGACATACTTTAATGTAATGGATAAATGGTGATTATGCATCATATCAAAGAAAGTTTAGCTCCATAACCAGATGGTATTCTCCTACTTTTATTATAATTTATAACTTAGTTTACTAGAGATTTTTTAATTCCCGTTTCTTGAAAAACACGCTTGTGTAACAGTGAATTATAAAATTTGCAGCAAAATTTCTGAAACCTACCTTTCAACTAAGTACACAGACTGTGTGTAGCATGACAATGTTGCTTGAAAGTAGCTTTCATTGCAAGTACTTAGAAATATTACTCACAATATTTTCAAATCTCCATTTCTGAATACTGGATCTGATGTTACCTTTTCTGTCCGGCTTCAACATGTGGATGGTTAGATCTGACCTGGATCCAAAGCCAGCCGTTTGAGTCTTCAGCCTTGGAGCTCCTCTTCCTTTACTCTTAATACTCTGCTCTCCCATTCTGTCCCTCCAGGTCTTGTTTGCCACCTTAGAGAGAGCATTCTGGTCTGCAAACCCAGCTCATTGTGTCCTTTGTGTGCTTTTACAGGTATTGTGTTAATCTTCTACACTAGTTAGGAGTTTGTGGTTAGTGAGTGTAGGTTGATAGGTTTGTAAGCATGGTTAATCATAGGAGTACGTTATAATATTTTAGTTAGCATTTTCTCTCTCTGGGCATCCCTGCGCTTTTTTCAAATAAAAGTTTATTTCTCTGTAGTAATTATAATGTGTGTGAGTTTTTATTAGAATTTTTCTTTGGTTGTAGGACATTACATAGGTAGTTAGCTAGGTGGTGGATTTTTAATTATACCCCATGTCGTTATTCAAAAGGAACCTTGATGATTGGATGGGAGATAGGAAATTCACCCCGGGGATCACATCAGTCACCCTGCTAGACAGGGGTCCAGGGAAGTAAATATTGTGGGAAGAAATAGCCAGGAAATTGTTATGGCTAGGCTTGTATAGGCCCTAGGGCCGATAGCCTAGTACCAACCTATGAGCCTATAGTTAGAGACTGTTTTGTGCTTACAGTGTTGTATTGTTTACTGTCTCTTTCTTGGATGGAAAATGAAAAGGGTAAATGCTTCAAGAAATGTGTGGCTTGTGGGCACAAGTTGCCCTCACAAGATGCCCATGACCTTTGCATCTATAGCTTGGTCACTGCCCACTTGGAAACTGATTGATCTAAAGTTGTTGTTTTCATTTGGTCTTCAACCTGTAGGTTCAGATCCAACTCTGCTGAATACTACAGTTCTAGGATCCACAAAATCTGAGCTCCTCCCCTACCCATAATGCCCTACTCAACTTCATCCCCACATCTCGTTGGATACATTTTCGAAAAGCACAGGATAGTGATTATCTGAGCCCCTTTTTGGTTTGTAAGTAGACTTTCAAAAATTTTTCTTTAAAATATCTTTCTATTTCTGTTACTTATTCTCCCCTATCCTATATCTACACTGTGTAGGTCTGTTTCCATTTATGGTTCTTTCAGTGTTTCTTATTTTCCCTTTCCGTATTAAAAAGAAAAAGAAAAACTAACTTTCCATCTAGTTTTTAGCTCTGTGTTTAAAACTTTTTTTGTATTTAAAACCTTTCTATTAATTGTTCTTATTGCCTTTACTATGATAAGCCAGCGGGGTTTAAAAAGTGTGCTACATGTGGGCATAAAATTCCTCTATCTGATGCCCACATAGAATGCGTTGTTTGCTTGGGGGCCTCTCACTTGGACGCCTCTACTTCTGTATGCACTGGTTTCAATCAACATGTGCTGATTGATAGGAGAAACAAACTGATCATGAAGAGTCTTCTACCTTCTTTCTTCTGTTCTGGTTCTCCATCTACTTCAGGGGCTCAAACCCCTGCCAAGAGGCACAAAGAAAAGATCCCCTGACAGAAGTTCTTCATTGCTCAGGGAGCCTTATTGCAAGTCCACTAAAACTTCAGGTCCCAAGTCCTTGGATCCAAGTGCCTGCGAGGAATTGGTCAGGATCCCATCCCCTAGGTTTTCTCCAAAGCCAGTTACCTCCAGGCCTAAGTCGCCACTGATTCATTCATCTAGACCAGTCTCCAGGCCTCCTACAGTTGCTTTTTCCACCAGGTCCTCTCAGAGCCTTTCTGAAGCTGAGGTCGACAGAATGTTGATGAAATTCCTCAGGGCACAAATTCATCTAGGGGTTTTGCCCTCTCCATCCCCTGCTGGATCCGGTAGCTTCCAGCCTGCTTTTGTCCCTATTTCTCCTTCTCCGATCCGACCCCCCCAGTTTCTAGTTGGATCCGAGGATCCAGAGAGCCGACACATTGGAGCTGACAGGTACAGTTGCCTTGACTCTGACGGTTTCCCTGAGTACTTTGTCCCTGAAAGTTACAGATCAGGGCTACTCTCGGAGACATAGAGCTGGAATCAGGGCTGAGGGTTTGTTGTCAGCTGCAGAATTTTCAGAGCTGTCTCTTTACCACAGAGCCTTGGTGCTTGAAAGTTCTGCTCCGACTCTCCCCTTGGCTTCCTGGAAGCCTTTGGGTCAGGTCTTGTACATCTTGGGCGCCCCCCCCCCCAACAGATCCTCTTCTTGAATAGCCTATATATATATATATATGAGATGAAGGGGGGAGCAGGACATTATGGGTAGGTGAGGAGCTCAGATTTTTCAGATCCTAGAGCTGTAGTATTTGGATCCAAACCCACAGGCTTGAAGACCAAATGAAAAAGCAACAATTCAGATGGAACATTATGGTAAGCACATAACTACTTTTTCTGCTTGTGCTGCCTTTGAGTCCCAAGCTCTCAAAAATCATTGTGCTAAGTTGGTTATTAAATAGATGCCTTCTCCTGTTACAGTGTCTTCTTCCTCCCATCCTCAGAGTAAAAAACCTGAGAAGTGGGAAAGGAGGCGGTCCCGAGACAAAGACCTGAAGGCCTGATCTAAGGATTAAGGAGACTGTAAGCAGTTTGCCTCATCAGCTGAAGATCAACCAGAGACCTCAGCGCTTCAGGCTGTAACTAAACTGGGGCTTCTGCTGATTACTCGGCACTACTCACTTGTACTGCTAGCATTGAAGAGACCCGAGTGTCTGTCCCAAAACATTCATTCTTAGCTAATGGCTTTGCTAGTTTGGGCAGGTTGCATATCCCTTTACCTCCAGTGACACCAGCAGAGTTTTCCCTCAGAATCTTCCCGCTCTCTCCAATTCAGATCTGTTCATCAGATCCTAACCCTGGAAGGAAGGCTTCCAAGCCTCCATCATTCGCATCCTGTTTTATGTCCGTCAGATGAGTTGGGAGCATGATGCCGTCAGACTTGGAATAGCTGATACACTTCTTTTTACAGGTCCAGATTCAAGTAGGGATTCTTCTAACCTCCTTGACACTATTGTCTGAGGTTCTGGCTCCTACTATTGCTTTTCTTTTCCCAGCTTCTTCTGCTCCAGGGTTCACAGGTCTGCACTACCATCATCCATGTTGGTTCCATAGGCCTGGCCATTTCAGACACTGACTCCTTCCGTGATATTCTCCACTTCAGCATTGTTGGAGCAGTATGTTCCTCTGGGCCGAGGTTTGGGGCCTTGTCTCTGTGGTCAGGGTCAACCCCTCTTGTTTCCTAGTTGACCTTGCCCCTTGGGGTTTCAGCAGTCAACAGTTTAGCCCCAATCTCCGCATCAGAGCCAGCTGGATCTACACCAGATATTGATGTTTTGTTCGGATCCAAGGAGTGCCTGATCTGATCATCTGGCTTTGGCTTCTGCTTTTCATGCTATGAAGAGGATTTTCTCCCATTCAGAGAGAAGATGTTCAGCAGCATCTTCATATCCTAATCCTTCCCCCACTTGTAGACTTGTGGAAGCTTGTCAGCTAGCTCCAGGGGAGCTCCCAACTTCTGGTCCCCAGATGTCCTTGCCTTCAGGCCATCCTGTTTCGCATAGTCTTCTCCAACCTGTGTGGTCAGGGGGACACTGCAAGAGTAGGTGCAAGAAGAAGCATGTGGATTATTGATGAATCCCTCACTGAGTACACTGACCCTCAATAAAGTGGAAGCTCCTCCATATCCCACTGTGACAACACCTCCTTTGGCAGTCTTATGGAATTTTTGAGAAAACATGGGGGATGGACCAGAGACCCTCCCTCCTTCAGAGGTGTCTGTGTTTCTGGAGGCCTTTGTCTTAGGCCCATCCATGTCCTGGGTAGTCCCTCCTCCAGACATCATCAACCTGGTGTCTAAAAGGGCTTGGAAGAGAACCTGATGTGTGGAACCATTCCCCAGAAATATAGGTTTTTGGCCAGACTGTACTGCAGTAACTGTCCATTAGTTGACGCGATCAAGGCAGCTTCTGCCATGAAAAAGTATATCTTGGAAGAGAGTTCTTTTGTACAACCACCCAACAGGGAGTCTTGGGCTCTGGACTGGTTAGGAAAGTGTGGGTACGTTTTAGCAACCTTCTTGTCGCATCCATTAAATTACCTGGTTCGTTTGACAATACTTCATGGGGATCTAGTGGAAATGTCAAATATGGTGAAGACTCCTCAGTTCCCAGAGACTCAAAAGACTCAGTAGGCTCAGTTGTCAATAATGCAGTCCATCACTAACTTGTCCATGTGGCTGCTGTCCAATATGACCAGTGGCACAACTCTTGCAGCAAGCACTGGATTTACCATGCGCTGACGCACATGGATGCAATTGTACTATTTTGCAGAATGCTTAAAACATTCTTGTTCAATGCTCCTTTTTATGGTTCTTACTTTTTTGGCCCAAAAGTTTGAGACATTAACCAGGAGTGGGTAGGATGAAAAGACTCTTATCCGCTGTAGGAGTGTGCTTTGCCACCCCTCAGTGATTCTGTTCCAAGATTCAGAAGGGAGACAAGCATCTCTTTTTTTCATAAAGTGCAGCAACCTTTCCAGCACTCTCCAGTTTCCCCACACCGTCCACGTGGCAGAGGTGACCAGCAGAACCAAGGCTTCCACAGAGCTTTGACGAGGAGAAATTTTCAGAGCACCTGAAGATGCCCGACTGCTGTCCTCTGGATGCAGTTTGGGGGCACTTGGCTGTCCTCTCAAAAGCTTGGGAGGCCATCACCACCAATGCATGGGTGTTGAGAGTCCTGTCCACAGTCACACAATTCCCTTTTCATTTGCCCCAAAAGAATCACAGAAATCCCTTCGAGATGTGCAACCACCATCAAAGAAAGGAGCCAGCAGTCAAAATCTAAAAACTGCTGACCACTTGAGTCATCCAAAAGGTCCCACCAGACTAGCAAGGATTCAGGGTCTCTTCCATATTTTTTTTTTTTGGTACCAAAGAATAATAAGGACCTCAGCCTGATTTTGGATCCCGGTAAGTTGCACCATTTTGTCAAACCAAGTTTAGGATTGCCACAGTGCAGTCCCTTCTCTCTCTCCTGCAGAGGGACAGTTTGGTGTAACTGGTAGATCTCAAGGTGCATACCATCACATAAAGTTGGTGAGGCAGTCTAGGAGTTTTTTAAGCCTTCAGCTGGAGGGCCAATCGTTACCAGTTTCAAACTATGCCTTTTGGTCTCACCACAGCTTCCTAGGTGCCCCCCCCCCTCCCAGTGGCTGCAGTGCTGCAGCTCCTTGTACACATGATAGCTTCTGTCTGTCTAGTTCCTCTGGTAAGTTTCCATATGGAGGCATTACAATGGACTGTAGCAGCTCTGTTGTCATACTTCACACATCCCATGGAGTTTCCATTTTCCCTGGTGATGGTGGTTGAATTCACCTCTGATCACTATGTTCAGCCAACTCTGCATCAGAACTGCAATCCCTAACTGAGAAAGTATCCAATGTGTTAAATACTGTATCAACTTACCATAGCCCACAAGATCGTAAATCACCTAAACACCCCTATACTTTCAAACCTTATAATCCCATATAAAAATCTTAATTTATTATCACATTGGAGGCCTGGTACTCAAAACGTTGCCTCCTCCTCAATCCCAAAAAAACAAAGCTCTTCCTCTTCACACCTACTCGCAAGTCCTCCCCCATTGATTTCTCAGTCGTATCTAATAATGGCACCCTCATATCCCCTGACTCTACCACCATACTCCTAGGTATTACAATAGACAACAATCTCAACTTTGACACCCATATTAATAACACTATAAAAACAGTCTACAGAAAAATGGGGTCCCTCTACAGGATTAAGCCATTCCTTACACCAGCAGCAAGGTCTACCATTGCCCACTCCCATCTTATCTCTACACTTCTCTATGCCTCCCCCATATATACTAACCTGTCTAAAAATAAGCTTCTCAAATTGGCCAACTCTTATAATTACATCGCCAGATTTGCCACTGGTAATCCCTTCCGAACCCATCACTGTCTGAATCTAAAGCAGCTGGGCTGGCTTGAACTATAAAACCTGCTACAACTGTCTCAACTTACCATAGCCCACAAGATCCTAAATCACCTAAACAACACCCCTATACTTTCAAACCTTATAATCCCATATAAAAATCTTAATTTATTACGATCTTCTAATAAACGACTAGTCAGCATAAGTAAGTCCAACAACGTGGCAGGGGATTCACTGTTCTCTAACACAGCTGGTAAAAACTGGAACCTACTACCTGATGATCTTACATCATTTCCTTCCTTGCCGCTCTTAAACAAAAACTCAAAAGACACCTGAAATCACACTGGTTATGCCCTTGTAGCAACCCTGACTAATCCTTTCTCCTTTATTTTGTATCATCTCTTAAATTCTACTTTTAATATTAGTTAAATGCTGCTTACTACCAATGAAAGCAGGAACTGTAACCAACATACACTTTGAATTTAATTCCTCTTGGTGCATCAAGTATAATTTCTGTACCTTACCTTTGTACCATACTGCATATTGACTGTGTATACCTTTGTCTCAACCTTTTTGTTATGTATGGCCTTTTTCAGCATAGTCTTGATTGTATATGTCACTGTCTCTGTATGCATATTAAAACTGCATTTTTTTCCATCACCTGGAGCTTTTCTTCCCGGGCCTCTACTGAAAATGGACATATATCCAGCTAGACTAGCCCGGTCAACAAATGTAAAATAAATAAATAAAATAAATAAGTTTTGCCGACCATCAGTTTCGTTTCCACTCTTTTTGAATTATGCCTTATTCTAGCATATTACCCATTGCTTCTAACAGAACAGATGTGATTTCCTGTTTTAAAGCACTTGTCTTGTTTATATACTATAGTCATTTAGTAAAATTTAGGTAGTTGTGCCAGTCTTCAAACATGGCATGGTCATAAACTCAGTCATGTTTTGAAGGTGACAGAATTTACTGAAGTAACAAAAGACAAGGTCAGTACATGAATCTGATATCCAGAAATAAAAGGTTTATTTATTGAGGTCTGTTTTGCAGAGTGTTAGCTGTACCATTACAGATGAACTTTCACAGCCATCTTGCAGCACTGCAGCTGAATGCTAACAACACACTATTCTTAGAAAAACATAAATTTCCCTCCATTTCATAGCTTATTGAATAGGAGGCCCAGGCTTTTCAGCAAGATCTAGCAAGAGGAGGTCATGATTTCACAAACTGATTTCACAAATTGTCAAACCCAGACTTATCCTACAGCTGTGTACGTGCTTCGAATGAAACTAGTGCTGACTCCTGTGCTACCAGTTGACATTGTCAGTTTTATTAGATAAGGAGAAAGGCCACGTCTCTGTATATCTGTTTATTTTTAGTATTCATTAAAATGCATATTGAACATCACCTTTCCTTACAGGCAAGACAGCCTTTTAACAAAAATGTTGAATCATTGTGCATGTTTCAAAACGTACTGGCATTTTACTGAGAGTAAATATTTTTCTTAATTTTTATTTTATTTGTTAACTGTGTGGATCCACCACTAGGCGTAACTGCCAGTTTTCAGAGCTGACCTTGAGACCACTGTGTAGTTAATCTGTCTAGCACACACAAGCTGTTTGTAATGCTAATTTTGTTTTTCTAAAGCTGTGTGAACAATAAGCAAGTGAAGGCCTGAAAGGATTTACCCCGTAATTCTACAATAACTAACGTCCATGTTTAATTTATTTAATCCTTAATTTGTGTATGTAGTTGTTCAGCATTCAGGTGTCAACTGAATGTCAGGTGTAAAAAATGTGCCATTTACTTAAATGTGACTTTTGTAGAGTATGATCAGAGAATCTGTGCATAGGCTGGTTGACTGGGAGAGGACTCACTGTACTACCATGGAACTCATTGTGTATGACACTAATAGTTTTGAGTTTGAGGGGGGTGTTCTAGCTCGCTAAGGTAGATAATTCCTTTGCCATGAGGATCAGGCCATGAGATAGGTTTGAGTGAACCCACCAGTATACATGTTTACTTTATATTTTGGAATACTGGGCATGTTGGAGAGCCCAGTAGGTCACCAGAATTTTTAGTCAGGAGAACTAGTGCATGTCAGAGTGGAGATAATCCAGTGGATAACCTTGATGAATGCTCAGTTCAGATTGTGGACTGAGCTTTATCTGTGTGCATATTTCTAGTATAGGTTACAGACTGACATATTAGGCTTTTACCTTGGACTTCCAGGTGAAGATGTAAGCAGTGTTTTTTTCAGTCATTGAGGATCACAGTGTTCCAGTGTATACATTTGAAATGGAGCATCTGACCCTCAATACGTTGGCGGAATGCAACAGTGTGCACATAGTGTGTTTCCATTCTTTTGCAGTAGCATAAACATGGAAATGCATTCATTTAGATCACCATTGCAGTAGTCCTGACAACTGGGACTTTATGCTGCTGAGTCCTGGACATCTGACCTGACTTCAGAAGCCCAGAACCATTCTTCCTCCAGATGTTGGGAGGGTGGCTTAATGGTTAAGGTGTTTGTCTTACAAACACAAGGTGCAGGGTTTGAATCTCACAAGGGATATTTGGCTAGGCTTAAAATGGCTCACAAGGACAGTTAGCTTAGTACTAACCTATGAAACTGTGATGAATGCCATTCCACCTGGAATGCCAGGATGCTATCAGTATAAAGTGGACATCTGCATGTGTAGCTTCAGTTCTTCGTTCCCATAGTTTATTGTGTATATCAAACATAACTAGCATCTGGTGGAGAGACCAGCAAGCATTTGCAGGGTCATCCTTAGGTTCCAGCACTATCCTCAAAAAAAGATAGTTAAAGGTATTAGTATAGTGGTGAGCATGATGGCCTTCCAAGCGATTGACATGGGTTTGACTCCTGGCCAATGCAGGAACTCTGTACATTTAAAGGTGTGGGAGGCTGGCATAATGGTTACGGTGTTTACTTTACAGACACAAGATGCAGGGTTTGATTTTCATATGGGGTGAATGGCTAGGCTTATAATGACTCACAATGGCAGTTAGCCTAGTATTAATTTGTGAACCTAAGAACCTAAAAGGCCAAGACGAAAAGGGACATGGGAGACTAGAGTCAGACATTTGACGCTCTGTGTATTTTTCCTCATACTGTGGGTACGCAAGTCCTACACTGGCAAACACCATAATATAATTCTTCATACTAATTATCAGTATGCCTGGCCCTTGGACCCTGTAATGTTGTTATACTTCTGTCACATTTTAGGTCTCAGTCTTGTGTTATATTTTGCAAAAGTTCCAGAGTTTGATTACTAGAGAGACAAAGCTTTGAAATTGATCATGAGGTAAGAAGATAAGGCTGCTGACATCTGACTGAAAAAATCCTGGCGCACCTTGCAGCATGCGAATAGCAGTGACTGAAAGTGCTCAGTACCAGGATCAACAAGTGGGTCCCCAAAGCAGTCCCACATCTTCGCCAGAGCACTATCAAATGCAGAGAAAGTAGAGTCAAATCTCAGTCGCACAGTAATGATGATAGTCTTACTTCTGAGTCCTCTGATCCCAGTGTGTGTCTTGATATCACATCTGGTGAGACTTCTGAGCTCATGCCCCTCTTTCAGTGTGGTGGATTATGGGGAAAACAGGAAGAGCACCCCTTACTGTTAATTCATCTTGTTGGTTGCATCCTGTGGTGTAGACACCTCGTATCCCCTAATGGCCAGATCGTATGTGCAACTGACTTGATATAGGAAGCAGCCCTTTGTCACCTTCTTTTAACTCAGTGACTGCAGTCGGGTCCAAGGACTCTTCTGTTTTAATCTCCAAAGCATGTTGACATAGACTAGACCTAGAATATTTACTGGGTCGTCCCATGGCAGATCCCTCAATTCAGACTGGATCCAGTACAAGTCCCCTAAAGAGAGCTCCTCACAAATGTACTGGACAAGTCAAGCTCATTGAAAAGCATACTCACCAAAACTACGTGAAAAATCACTCAAAGCGTATTTTTTCCGTGAGACATTCCCCATCCACATGCACACTCATTTTATAGGGAGCTGCATACATATGGATGTACTGCTAATAGTTATTCCACACAAATGTTGATATGCTTTAAACTGACACACTTACATCACCAAAAAACATATTGACACAGTACAAAGCATGCTCCAAGGCTAATACCTGGTACATGAAAAGGAAAGTGTTTTTTTGTAGGGGGCAAGCCCCCGTGCACCCTCCACCCGCATTATATGTGCTAACCCCAAGATTGCATAATCCCCGGTTAAAGGGCATATCTCCCTAACGCCCAGGGACTGTTGATCCTGCACAGTTGTCAACAGTTTGTGTATGTCGAAAGATGTGGGTCGACAATGCTCAGGTCAATCATCCAAACTTTGTTTATGCCAGGACTCCCATATAAGTACATATGTATGCATACTAGCTCCATGGTCACACATTATTGAAGAAAAGAGAGCCCCTACAGTGTGTGAAAAATGACCTGCACAGCTCTATACAACAGCTGATAACTATGAAGAATCAGTCAAAAAACTACCTTTTAGGGGGTTACTCCCAGCATTGTTCCTTTGTCAGTTAGTTTTTGCCAACATGTAGATATTCTGTTCAAATCCCAAACGTTAGATGGTTGATTGAGATTTACATGGATTTCTCTACAGAATTGGGAGAACACAGTCTTTGGGAACATGGGTTGAAGCAGAGCTTTCATGTCCCTGCACTGCTTTCAGTAGGCACGTCAGACCCTGCCTCCTGATATTTCTATCACCTGCTTGTCTTTTGGCATGCTTTGACTATACAGATATTGGCTTTCAGCATGCTGTTGTCTAATAAAGTGGGTCAGAGCTGGTAGACTGTGCCACGCTTGCCTTCCTGTGAGGAGTCTGAATATCAGGAAGGGATTGTCTCAGAGACTGATAACATGATTGAATCCTTCCTTCTTTGATCTCCTTCTTTTGGAGAAATGTTGAGACTCGAGACGTCCTCTGTGAACTAGCCTGTAGCCATTCCTTCCCCCGCAGATATCTTATTTAATCCCTTTCCCTTTAAGTTTGTTTATTTTGAAGAATGCTGTATTTGCAATCTAAGAGAACTAGGTTTGGAGAGTAACTGGGAATGAAGAGGCATCTTGAATACCCCCCCCCCCACCTCAAGTTAGTTTATTTTGAAGAATGCTGTATTTGCAGCCTAAGAGAGCTAGGTTTGTGCTTTTCATTCATCTGGCATGAAAGTAGATCTTTTCCTTCAGCCCAGAGTGACTAATGGTTGATGTCTTTGGTCCAACACAGGTCTAGAAGTCTGTTGGCAGTTTGCACCTTGCCAGCAGGTAAGGAGTTGAAAGCCATCAGCAGAGTAATTGAGTATTGAAGACCATTGAAGATTAGAGCCCTTAGCTACTTGTCTCACCTCTTCTAATTTGTGACCTTCCTAGTGGTTCAAGTAGTGGAGATACTTTAATTCCTCCATGTGTCTGGACTCAAGGAACAGGCAGCCTCTCTCTGTCTCCAGGCTCCACAGGGGACTGATGTGTAGTCCACTGCAGGTTTCAGTGTGCTGATGCTGCAGCTGGAGCAGAAGACTGCAATATGACCTGACTAAGCCATCCTTCCTTAAGGAGAAGCTTAGACAGTCCATGCCTGATGCCTGTTTTGTGGGTGAATTTCTGTTCATCCAGCTTTCACATGGCATAGTGGATGACCTCGTGAAGAAGAAGAAGCAGGCCAACTCTACTACTGAGGGCATTTTTGAATCCCTTTTGGAATCTTCACCTGAGATTCTTTCATACTTAGATGCATTGAAGGGTCCGAGCTCAGATTCTTGTACCCCCTGGGTTTGATGGCTATCACAGTCCTCACCATACCATTTGCATCATTTGAGTGCATGCATGAGGATGTTTGTGTTGTAATGGGCTGAGAGTTTCCATTGACAGCAGTCTGCATAAGTATTTGGGTCTGTGGTTGGTGTTATATCTCCAACCAGAGCCTGGAGGGGTGTACACTTCCCTCGTATATTCATATGGGTCTACCATTTCTAAAGCAAACCCCTTAGGCGTCAGCTCCTCCATCTCTTACTATGGCAGTGATTCCCCCCAAGAGAATATGCTTTTTAAACTGGTTAGAGCTGTGTGTAATGTTTGTGGTGGTGAAGGTCTTGGAAAAAAAGTCTTTTCTTGGACACCACCTGAATTATTCCCACAATGAGGCCATCATGTGAACATGAAAGATTTCTGATGAAAGGATGACCCATCTCCTGGCAAGAACCAATCTGCTGACACAAACTGACTAACAGAGTGTATGCAGTACAATTCCTGTCCTCTGTACTTGCTGACAGTTATGTAAGCAAAATGGGGAGCAGCACACATCAGGAACAGCACAGGGGTGGAAGAGCAGCATAGATGAATGATCACAATACTACAGGAGACAAACCCTAACAGCATGACATGAGGCACCACCACGGCAATATATATATATATATATATGTGTGTGTGTGTGTGTGTGTGTGTGTGTGTGTGTGTGTGTGTGTGTGTGTGTGTGTGTGTCATATCCAAAAGGAGAGTGGTACAGTTTATTTAGGTGACAGGGGTGTACAGAGTAGTGCTTGTTTGTTACAGTGATTTTTGAAAATAGAGCCCACTTCTCATTTTTGTCACACTACACCCTATGTGTGCGATACTATGGGTGCTGATTGTCATGTTTTGTTGTTTTCATTCCCCTGTTGTATTTCACTTATTTACCTGAGGGCCGCAGTGATTAGCGTTGTCACCTCACAGCAAGAGGTTCTTCCGTTCGATTCTCGGCAGGAGCACCTTCTGTGTGGAGTCTGCATGTACCCCCCGCGGTCGAGTGACGTTAAAGATATGCAGGTAGGTGAAGCGTGAATGAGTGTGCCTTCTTTGAAGGTTGGGCGTCGGGTTGGCAACTCGGCATCGTAAAAATCCACTGCCAATCATTAGGGACCAGAGTTCAGATGTGGCGACCCCTAACCGGGAACGGCCAAAAGACATTACTTACCTGTGTTACATCTTGCTGCTGTGATATCCACTCCATCTGCCACACCTTCTTCTGTACTTGTGCAACTGTCAGTCAGCTTAGTGTTGGGGGATGTTGCTTGTCACGTCAGTAGGTGCTGTATGTTCAACAAGTTTTGTTAATGGGTTGGCTGACCTAGGAAAGTGTGTTGTCCTCCCATCAGAATTCATACATAAACAAGCAAGCAAGTGAACATGCACTTGTACACCCTGTGCATAGAGGTGATGTGAGTTTGGCAGTGGACTGTAGATGGTTGCCACAGTCTCAGGACTTCATTTCCCAGTCAGATTGAAGGTGTTGGTGGACTCTGAGCTGCTACTCTATTCCTCACCGAAGTTCATATTCCGTAAGTCAAGCCAAATTTGGATCTGCCAGAATTGAAGTACTCTTAAGATACCAGCCTGTTTGCCGCTTGGAAGAAAGTGGTTCAGTCTTCTGCTTGGTGCCATAGTACAAGGAGATAACTAACATATTCTGTTTTCTGTTGCAAGAGAGATTCTTGCATGCTTTCCCTTGGATTGAAACCCTCATCTGTATATGCAAAGTCTGAAGACCAAAATACAACCTCTTCACCATTCATTGGCCAAGAAAGGTATGATTTCAGGCCATTAGGTCCCAATGCAGGATGCCCTCACAGTACAAGCCAAAGAAGTTCCTTATGTTTTGGATTGCTATTATTTTAATGTCAGAGCTTAGGTTTTGTTGTACACCCTCTGATCCAGGCAGATGATTTGGCTGGAGAGTTGAAGAGAAAGGGAGAGAGAATCCAATAACCCTTTCATCTGACAGATGTAGTCTTTCAGCTGAGAGGTTCTCCTTTTGGATATAGCTTTATTCTGGGCCACTCAATTTGGTCAGTTTGCAGTGGTTCAGTCCTGCTTCAGACATTTGTGTGATTTATTTGTTTTTGCCTTTTTAATTCTCTGATCATGGTACATGTGCCCAGCTGTTTATGGCCATCATGACCTCATGAAGGGTGGGATCATAGCCCAACAACTGCTGGTCAAGCAGTTTCTCAAAGGCATTTTGTACACTGCCCACTTTTCAAGAAACCATTCCATTCATGTGATTTGAACTGGTTGACAGTTTTGTTTGTTGTACATTAAAATATACTGGTTTCGTAGTGTTCGCAGGATCATAGGAGTTTACTAGACTATCGACCTGGAGGTCATTTCAAGCCTAGCTGGTTCATCCCAATGTAATGCCATAGATATGCTAGTCAGTACCCAGGATTGCATTTAGTAATGACTGCCCATGTCCAGGAGGGTTGTGGGTGCTATTCCAGGTAAGAATTTATGTTGCCTCATCCACTTGTCCAGGTTCCTCTTGAACAGTGTCATAGAGGTACTCTACTTCACAGGAATTGGCAGCCTATTATGTGGCAGTCACTGGGAGACAAATATGTCCCTCTACCATGTCAGGTTTAAGTGTTGGAGTTTTATTCTTGGAAAGTGCATTTTCCTGGTGGCTGCAAAACTCTGGTCAAAGGATCTTGGAACTGCAGACTCCCATGTACTGATTTTTCTTTGTTCTTTCTCAAGGATCAACTGTCCTTTTGAACCATCTGCATTTTCTTAAATGGTGTCTGAATTGTTCTCAAACTTCTCCATTCACCTTGTCTGTATTCTTTACTTGGGCAGAAACCAGGACCAAAAGTACTTTCACAACCCTAGTTGTACACTGCAAGCTCAAGTTTTCACCTGAAGTGAGCACATGATTTTAGGAAATGGGAGCCATTGGTCTAATGTTGAGGGCCCATTAGATGATTCCTGTAATTGGGTTTATCCACTTCGTCATTCAACATATTTTTATCTGAAGCTTCCATGGTCAACAACTGTTGTGGGCATGAATGCCGATGCAGAGTTCTGACTACATGTGGGTGTGTGTGTACCCAACTCCTACCACTGCTAGTTCTTTTTCTGCCATACCTGTACACTGGATCCTTATCTTTGATTTTGATGGTAGAAACTTCCTGCTTATACATGGCCTTTTGAGAGTTTTTCTTTCTTCCGTATTTGAGAAGAGGGGCAAAAGGAAGTTCCTCCTGGAGCCCTTGGTTGCATCCCTTTTCAGTTCCTGAGAGATGGGGTGGAGTTTTGCTTAACATTTTGTTTGAAGAACTAGCTAGTTCCTAAGTCTCCTATAAGTAGCTCCAGGTTGTTTGTGGCCATCTGGGACTCTTAGGGGCTGGGACCATCCTCCGTCAGCAAAGGCATAGTTTTGTTAAGGTCCTATATTGCTGTCAGACAAGAAACCTGGGAAGTGTGTGTCTCTGGCTTCCACCCTGGAGGGGAGGACACATCCCAGTCTGTTTGAACTACCTTTCTCCCATTGTATTAACTCAGTTTTGTTTATTCAGCCTAATAGTGAAGAGCAGTCCCTTGCAGCACCCATTCATGTGCTGTTGTTACTCAAGGCTGAGGCTTCATCTCCTAGGGCCTCCTCCACAGCTCGTCAAGGCTGAGGCTTCATCTCATAGGACCTCCTCCACAGCCCATAAAAGCTGAGGCTTCATCTCCTAAGGCCTCCTCCACAGCCCAACTACACTGGTTGTCCTTGCTTTAAGAACCACATGTCTGCCTGTGCCAGGAACTGTGGCTTAGGCATGAAAGATCATGTGTTTGAATGCATGGATGGAGTAGGCAGTGTTAGGGTTGCAGGATTTCATCCTTTTAGCCTCAGTGAGATGCTAAAACTAGGCCCTCTCAGCACAGGCCTCTTCTGCTTGCATGGCTGCCCTTGACATGCACAGGCATCCTTTTGTGGTTGTTGTCTAGCCTGACTCAAATTTGTCAATCACTTATCACTCACCTGAGCTTTGACATAAGATATCTGCTAGAATCAGAAGCCCATAGCTTCCCTCAAAGTTGGCTACCTGAGGGAAGGGTTCTGTTGGGTATGTTGAGTTCTGTATGATGACTTGCCTTTCTTTTGGCCCAGACCAGTTATGGGGTGCATAATTACTGGCCTCTGTGGTTATCCCTAGCTTATATCCATCCTTTAGAGATATAACAGAAGCCTTGAGATCCCCTTAGTCTGTTGCTGCAGTCCCCAAGAAGGCCACTACACCTTATATTGGCCTGCTGTAGAGCAGTAGAGTATATTTTCATACCAACCTAAGGCTAATGTTTGATTGGTTTTAGCAGGATTACAATGTTCTCTTGACCTATAGCTTGATCGCTGTCACGTGGTCTGGTCTGAGATGGAATCAAAGTAAACAAGAAGATGGGGACATGGTAAAATTAAGTATTTAGGAGTATTGATTAGAAGTGACTGTGCTGTGGCAGCTAAGGATATGTGGGAAGAGACTAAACAGAAGATAATACAAAAATTGAGAAACTGGTTTGTTATATGGATACTAAGATACAAACAATTAAAATGTTTTTAGTGTCTTTAGTCTTATACACAGGTCAGGCATATTTTTATTAACCAGAGGAGAAGCTGTGGATAGCAATTAAAAAAAGAGTTGAAGGATTTTATCTGGGAAGGGAAGACAGCAAGGGTCAAGTGGGACAAGCTGATTCTTCCACTAGAACAAGGCGGACTGGAATTACCCAATTTGAGGGTGTATTTTAGAGCAACACAGTTAAGGCTCTTAAACATAACACAAGCAGAAAACTGTAATTCAAAGTAGAAAGGAAATTTGATGATACGGGGGAAGCTCAAAAAATGAGAAATTGGGATTTTGGTTGCAGACTCTTAAGGAGAACAACAACAATCATGCAGAGTATTATATTCGTAAAATAGAGAGTATTCTAAGAACTAAACCAGCACGAGAATGGAGAAAAGAGATTTTGCTGATAAGACTGACTGTGGTTAGGGATACAGATAATAGGCAAAAGGGGGCTGGAATTTATTGGAGAAAACTGGTAAAGGAACCAAGGTATTGAGAGCAAATAACTAGAAAGGAAAAGATAATAGAATGGGAAGAGGACAAGAATTTATTTGGACTGCAGGTTAGAGATTGCCTTCCCTATCAAGGACTGATATCTAGAGTATAGGCAAAGAGAAAGAAATAGTGGGGGTGCTAAATGAAAGATCAGCACTGGTAGAGTTTTTAATAGAATCTAGAACAGAAGCTGCTGCTGTTAAAATAATAATTAGTAGAGCATATAAAATATTGCATGGTAATTATAAGAATCAATCAGAGGAGCTTAGAAAGGATATGGGAAGAGAGATTGGATAAGCAGTTCACAAAGAGACAATGGTGGATGTATGCACATCTCCCAGATATGCAACAAAATCTAGATTTGGGATCTTTGCCTGGAAGTGTTTACACAGGTGTTTTTATACCCCAGGTAGACTCCAGAGAATTTTTCGTCAGGTGGATAACAAATGTTGGAGGTGTGACAGGCAAGAAAGAGGAGTCTGGGAACATAATTTTTGGGATTGTAATGAGATGGCCAATTTTAGGGATTCCCAGTGAACCACTCTGTCGGAGATGCTGGGTGAGCGGATTGGATTGACTGTGGAGATTATTTTTCTGAGCTATGATACAGAATAGGAATTGCCTAGACATAGTAAAGTCTTGCTGAGTCTAATTATGGTTGCTAAAGTAATTACTAGAAAATGGAAATCAAAGTCTTGAGCAGGTTTATCAGAAATCGTGAATATAGTAACAGAGATAAAACAAGTGGAATTGGGATCTTTAGAAAAGGGACGGAGCAAACTACTAGCAAAAAATTGGAATTGTGGGAACAATATATGCAGAGAAGGAACGAGGTTTAGGAGGCAGGATTTGAGTGATCCATATAATGCTTAGCTGACTGACTGGATAAATTATAAGTGTTTTATAATGTTTGCAACTACAGTTGGTTCAGTGGTGTGTGTGTGTGTGTGTGTGTGTGTGTGTGTGTGTGTGTGTGTGATGTATAATGTTTGCAACTAAAGTGGAGTTAATGTTTGTTTATCATTTATATAAATGTAAGATTGCCTATGACATGCGTGATAATTTAATAAAGATGTTTATTGGGAAAAAAGGTAATCAAGAAGGTATTTTTTGTTTTGCCATATTGAGGGTTAAGACCTTCACCTTTGCATCTCAGCTGTCAATGTTTAGTCTTCCTGGTGGGATAAGTTTTGGCACTGTTACAGGCTCTTTGTGAATCTGGGATCAAAGAATAATTTGACTTCACCCTCCCTAAGGTCATACAAGTACAACCCAGTTTTAGTAAATGTGCATGTTAAATGTACTGAAGGTAGTGGGCATGGCCATGTAACTGCGGCAGATAGCATGGCTCAGAATGTCCCCAGTACCAATTGAGCTGGATGGCCTCCTGCAAGACGCTTCCCTTCACAGCTGCAAACTTATGGGGAAGGGGCCTTAGACACTGTTAGCCACATTCTTTTGTACTAGGCTGGTCCTTACTTTAACGGGGGTGGGGGGGACTGCTACAAAGATGTCCTAGGCACAGAGCCATGAAGGCCTTACTTGTCTCGTTTATGCAACCTGAAGCTGGCAGAGCTTTAAGGTTCCTTGACTAATTCTGGTTTGGTACATGAATTCTTCTCTTGGTCATCTCCCTTCTTTTTCTTTTTATGTTCCTTCAGTTTTTGCCTAGGATTCCAGGGACGAGGGTTTTTCAGTGAGATCCCTAGAGTTCCCTAATGGCACTCCTTGTATAGTACTTCATCTTGCAACAAGGCACCACTTGACTTCCCTGTCCAGGTGAATATGTTTTGCTAAATGTGTTTGTTGCCCCTTCACATTGGGAAGGTTGGCTTTGCCTGAGTATGTCTGCTTTGGTGAACCTGAGTTGCTTTCACTGCTGTGAGGTTCTCCCTTCAGTAGCCTCCTGCATTGCAGGTAGGTAGAGGTTCTTTGAGCACACTGAGTTAGTGCTTCACACATTTGTACCTCAATATGCTGGGTATAATATTGAGAACCGAGAGTTTAGCTTAGTTATGGAACAGGTTTGCCCTTCCACAGTTTTCTAGTCCCCTTTGGAATTTGGAATCCGAGGGGAGGGTTATTTGGCTGTGCTTCACCAAAGATCTTTAGGCTCACCTGCTTAGATACGTTTTTGTTGGAGCAGCTTGACAGATGGCCCATTATATGTCCATTTGGTAAAGCAGAGGACATGTGTCTACTCCCTTGCTTTTTGAGCATGGAAGACCAGCACACTTGTATAGTCTAAGCATTAAATCATGGCATGCATAGTTACGGCTCTCATCTGCCACTGAGTGTAGGTTCTTTTGGAGGTAGGAAATTGAATGCTGATTTGTGAAAAAGATTGATGCACCAAGGAGGATCCTGTTCACCTATCAGCTGATATGGTAAGAAATTACTTGTTGCAACCCATTTGCTTCATAGAGGGAGAAAGGCTATTAGGTGCCAAATAAATCTTAATTAGGTCAGTTGCTTATTTTTATTACCTTTTGCCATTTGGCAGCTTCATAATCTGTTACAATGTTGTGGTCAAATGCCACTCCACTTAGGTTGGCTACTGCCAGTATTTGCTTCGTAAATGTCTCCATTGCAAACATTTGTGCTGTGGTCACATGGTCATCTGTTCCCACATTCACCAGATATTACAAACAGCACTGTATTTCAACTTTATCAGGCCTCTTATGATCAATGCTGAACTTCCACAGTCTTAGTTCTGGCTGACTTCTAACTCTTTCTGTCCTGATGTTGTGCTGTTTGAATTTTGCCCAGTGATAGATTCATTGCAAAGCATCTTCTGATTGATTAACTGATATGTTAAGAATGGGCATCTTAACCTCAGCAGACCCCCTTGATGAGACATGAGTACCCTTTCACTTCTGCTTGCAGGGCCCCATGCTTCCACTTTTCTGTTGCAACTCCCTGTAAGACAGGCAGAAGTATGTAATTGTGTGTGACTTGTAAATGGTGCCTTTCACCTAGGTTCCACACCACTGTTGCTTTTTCTTAATTTATTAGAAGTCTGCCGACTCAGCAGTTGGTGGTAAACTGGCTGATTCATGGAATTAGGTGTGCATTTACAGTTTAGTGCATTATATCACTGCTTGCAGCAGCATACAACAGATTCACCTTCAAGATGGGAAGCTTTTTAACTGGAATGAGATTTCCATTTTAGGTCAACTGATACGTTAATGAACACTTCTGTCTCCTTTGTAAGAATATGTAATGATCCATATTGATACAGAATGCACTGAAGAGTATCTGTACCGTAAATAAAGTCCAGATTAGTGATAGGGTAATATTGTTTTTGTGGATCCTGGGTGCCTTCCTTCATATATAGTACAGGTAACAGAATGTTAATATTTGTTACACAAATATGTGTGTCATGCCATTGTTCATCAGTCCCCATCACACGGTGTATTACGTCATTGCATGCTTACATAAGCAACTTTTATTTTCCCTAATATACAACTTGCTCTCATCTTTTTTCTTAGGGACTTTGCGTATGTTGCAAGAGACAAGTTAACAAGAGTTTTGAAATGCCATGTGTTTCGATGTGACACACCTGCAAAGAATATAGCCACCAGTCTTCATGAGATCTGCTCTAAGGTATGCATGGTTCCATCATATTACACACTCTTTTCATTTCTTGTATGATGCTATACTGTCTAACTCTGAAGGTGTGAGCCATGCTGTACGCTGGGAATACAGTTCGTCCTTTATGTGTTGCTGGTTTAATTTGCCTGTGAGTGATGAACAAGTTGTTTGAATTCAGCCTTTTCTATTTAAACACTGAGAACAGAATGAGTTTTATGATCCGATTTTTATTTTAAGGGAACATGTTTGCTATGTTACAAATGGAACAAGGATAGAGTTGTAAAAATCTTGCTTTGCAGCAATTTGAAATGCTGCTTCATGAATTCAGTTTTTGAAGAGATATAAATGTGTGATGCTTCTGAGAAATTGGAGTACTTTTCAGTAGGCTACCTGGCCAGTATAAAATAATAATGAAAGCAGTACCACCCTACCCAACAGTTACTTTATTTGAACATGCAGAGTAATACGCAGAATTAAGTAATACCAAATATTATGAACCAGCTGGCATGATTGGGCTTTTGGTGGCCTGGTTACCACAAAGGCTGGGTGAGGGAGAAGTAAGCCCCAGTTTTTCTTGCTCATCTATCTCAGGAGGAGGATAGATGAGTAGTTGCTATGATAGTGCATGTAGAGGAGACTGGAACAGGACTGACTTTGGTAATTTCATTATAAAATATGGGTAGACTATGCTATCAGCAGTTGGCATGTGCAGAATCATGTACTTCTGTCTGCACTTGAATCATTATATAGTTGTGACTCCTGTTGGTTAGTGAGGAATGTAAGTGTGGGCCCTTATTAAATGTCCTCATTCCAATAGTGTATCAGTCCCAAGCTCTGGTCTGTCAGCTGTTGTCCATTACTGGGACTGAATGAGCAGTGTACTTGGTATCTGAAGTCACCAAAGGCTTGGAAGACCAGAAATAAGACCTACTTCAACATTGGAGGCACCTACATACTGATGCATGGAATGCCCTCTTCCTGATAAGTAAGTAGTAGTTCACTGACACAGAGCACAAAGTTTAAATTAAGAACAGTTAGAAAAGTACTAACCACTTAGGAGAGAGTGCCATTATATTACTGATGCTACATCCTTGGAAAATTGAAACAGAAAGGGCAGTTATTGAGAGTCTTGTGTTAAAATTTTGATATAGTAAAAGAGAGCTTAGATAAATGTTACAGGTGAGTGGCATGAAAGTTTAAATGAATCTTGTGCAATGACTACAGGAGTAGAACATGCTTATTTTAGGAATTAACAGAAGGATCAAAAGGGATAATAGGCAGTTGCATTGTACAGTTCCTTTAAGCTGAAACTTATGAGTAAACCAATGAAATAGCTGCTACACGCTTTAAGGGGAAAAAAACACCTAGTTAAAATCTGCTAATAAAATGCACAACTTCGTTTGCATATCTTTTTCTTGTATATTACAAAAAATTTCAGTTCTCACAGTTGTGCTCTGTCTAAAACTGTTAAGCATATCTTTCAAGTTGATGGCCAGAATGGAGATTTTCACTTTAAAGTTTTTCATGTTGTGTCTTCCAATAGATTATGGCTGAACGCAAGAACAGTAAAACTGGTCTTAATGGACTGACTTTTGATCATACTCGACTGGTTGATATTCCATTCCAAGGTATGACTTGTATGTGTGAGAGTGGAAGATTCTGAGAGTGATCCATAAAGTCATCAGAAAACATGTCTATAAAATGTGTGTTAGAAGTTTCTTTTGCATCTCTGTTTTCATTTCAGTATTTCTAGTTTATTGGAGTATGTATTTATCAATTGCATGAGACCAAAGATTTATTGTATAGTCTTCCTCTCTTACGTTATTCTTTTAAACATTTTTCAGTACCTTTAAGTAATCCTCGTAAATTCTACATTACTGGTTGTGAACTAGCAGATCATAATATAAAGGAACAAGTATTTACAATCCAACAAGCTTTTGTTTAATGATCTAAAATCGGTTTCAATTTTAACACATTAGAGTGGTCAAACTTTGTCATAAACCTTTGCCAGATGATGGAGTGGCAGCAAAAGCGACATACTTTGTGCTGTAATGGAAACAAAGCATAAGGACTTGCTGGTTGCACTGGTGATGTCAGTAGGATGGCTGCCTTTTGAGTATAAAGTGCTTATCTCTCTAATATGGCCATGTAATCATAGAGTTTGATAAATGACTGACCATGTATTGGCTTCTAACTTCCATTGTATACAATATGTGTTTGATAATGATGTCTGATTTTGTACATTTCTTTTATTAACAGGGTAAATAGAATGGACCAAGGATTCTTTTAAGTAGTCACTGCCTAGGCCTGTGGCAAGATAGAAACCAAAATAAAAATGATAAGAATTACTTACTAAGGCAGATAATATGCAAACCTTATATTGATTAAAAGATACAAGTTTAATAAACATTGGCAGTAAATATTTACATAAAGTGTGGAATATTAACTTGTGGATTAACTTTTGAAACAATTTAGAAATAGGTAATATGAACATGGGAAGTAAGTTGGAAATGTGAAGGGGAGCATGCAAGAGTGTTTATGTTCAGAGGACAGAGTTTTATGTCACATGTGGTAATTTATAGGTTCATATGTCCAGTTGTTAAGCTTACGATCTACCGGCCTTTGAGAAGTTTGTTTACTGTGGTCCTGTTTTAATATTTTCTATTTATTTTTAGTGTTAGTAATAGCCTCTGAAATTGGTTGAATTCCCCAGTGGTGTATTTCAGTCATAGGCTTTCAAATAGAAGCAGATCAAACATTTTCTTATAGACCAAACTAAATTCACTTCTTAGTGAACTTTAAGACACAGTGAATAGTACTTGAAGTCTTTCTGATTAGTTTGTTTTCCAGCAATATAATTTTTACAGTAAGGAATCACATTTTGTATTCTTTCATGTGGTTTGTTTGAAAGCTTCGGAATGCAGCACCATATTCAATAATGGTTTGGATCAGTGAGGTATAACGTAGTAGAGTTATTTGCAGGGAATGACTAGCAGTGGACAGTTAGATGGCCTGCAGAATATGCTTTTTGGACTTTGGCACACATACTAGTCAAAGTTTAAATTACTGTTGTCCCTAGATCTTCTTTAGTGATGGTGCTTTTTTTGATTTGACCATTTTAATCATGTCCTTTTTGCAAAGTCTGTTGATGCTACATTTCCTGACTTTAATCGTAAGGCCATTAAACTTCACCAGTTGTGCATTTTTAAACATCTTTAAGAACTTCATCATCTTTTACAAAAGTAATTATGATGCAGAGTTTCCAATCATGAGTACAGCCTTATAACCCTTTTCTCACTTTTGTATCTGAGAAGTATAGTTCAAAAAAGTGGCAACAGCACAAAGTCTTGTGGGACATCAGTTATAACCCCTGTCAAGATGTACAGATATCCCCCACCCAGACGCTTGTCTTGTTGCTTAAGCAATGTTTCAAACATTGAATTACATATTGATTGACATTTAATTTTATTGCATTTATTTATTCTTCATTGACCAGGTTAGTCCCACTAGGCTAATGACCTCCTTTTAGGGGAGACATGCGGTGGTATTAATACTATCAGGGGAATTTGACCACAGCATTGGGATACTTCCTGTAGTCTTTTCAATTGGTGCCCGGAGATCTTTTACATCTATCTGTGCCACCAGCAATTCAAGCAGATGGGACTTCTGTTTACCTTCTCATCTGAAGGATGGCACACTCTAGAGTGCAGCACCCCCCTAATATTATACTACAGTGTCAGCAGTCCATCTACCTGGTGTGGGAATAGAGAACACAGCCTTCCACATGAAGGGCAAGAGTGCCACCTGTTTTTGTTTAGCACATTATGTGAATTATCACTTAAGACATAGGCAAACATATGTTTATGTACAAGAAAACAAACTACATTAACATGTTATTTATACAATTATAATCAATCCAGCATTACATAAGTTGTTCAATTCCTGCCTTCCCTTAAACCTCACTCCACCTCCAAAACGTTATTCTGCATGTATTGTTCCCATAATTTCCATTTTTTTTGCTCCTACCCTTTTCTAAAGATTCTACTTCCAGTTCTTTTATCTGTTATGTACTTCTATTACAGTTGGTTTAGACTGTGATTTCCATTTTCCAGTAATTCTTTTTTTGGCAGCCACCAAAATTAAACTTAACAAGGCCTTACAGTATCTAGGCAATTCAGATCCTCTATCCCAGCTCAAAAAAATTATTTCCTTAGTTACACCCATTTGCTCACCCATTATTTCTGACAGAGTACTCCGTAGGGAATTTTTAAAGTATGCCAACTCATTGCACGTCTAAAAACATACATACCAAGTTGCCTCTTTTTCCCCATCACACCTTCAACATTTGCCATCTACCTGAGGAAAAGTTCTTTGGAGACTGCTTTGGATATAAAACTACCTATGCAAACACTTCCAAGCAAAAATCCTGAAAATTCTAGACTATGTTGAATATTTGTGAAGCATACATATGTCCTTTCTTTGTTTCTTCATCAATTGCTTATCCAGTTTCTGTTCCCAATCTTTTCTAACCTCTTCTGAATGATTCCTGTACTTGGGCAATATTTTACATATCCTACTAATTTTCCCTTTTCAAGCAGTAGTTTCTGTACTAGATTCAACTAAAAACTCAACCAGAGCAGGTCTTTCACTTAAGATTCCCCTATCCCTTTCTCTCTCCTTATACAGTCACTGATAAGGAAGGCAGTTTCTAGCCTGCAGTCCAGATGTTTTCTTTTTGGCCTCTTTCCACTGTATCACCTTTCTCTCTGTCTGTAGTTATTTGCTCCCAATACCTTGGTTCCTTTGCAAATTTTCTCCAGTAAATTCTAGCCCCCTCATGCCTATTCTCTGTACCCTTAATTGCACTCATCCCTATTGGGAGAATCTCCTTTGTCCATTTTCATGTTGGCTTAGTTCTTAGAATACTTTCTGCTCCGCCTTAAGGATATGCATCCAAAATCCCACTCATTCCTTAATTCTTGAATTCCCCCTCTGCTTCATCATCATCCCTATCCACTTTGAATTATAGCTTTCTGCTTATGTTTTATATGTGAGCCTAAACAGTGTAGCTGTATTATATCACTTCATCTCAGGTAGTCCTAAACCACCTTGTTGTGTTGGATCAGCTTATCCCACTTGAAGCTTTCTATCTTCCCATCCCAGATAAAATCCTTAAACTCTTTATTAATTACTGTCCACAATTTCACCTGTGGTTGATAAAAGTATGCCTAACCTGCATATAGAACTATAGGGACTAAAAACATTTTCATTCCTTGTATCTTGTTATCCATATCCATAAACAAGAGCTTCCAGTTTCTCAGTTGTTGTAGTATTTTTTACATAGCCTTAACTGCCATAACAAAATCCTTTTTAACCCATAGTACTAAATCATTCATTTTATCATGCCCCCATTAGTATAGATATTGCTGAGCCAATTCATGTGTGAGTACATAGTTTACAGCTGTAGCCATTGATTTGTCTTCATTAATTTTATATCCTGAAAACACATGAAACTGTCTCAGAATGTTTCACAGCACTGAGATGTCCATTTTAGATGTTCTTCATCTCACATTGCTGCAGTCCTTACATATGGGTAGTCCGCTGTCCTCGGTCGGCCCGAATACCAAAGTATTAGGCTGACGTCGGTCAAGGCGCTTAAAACTGACATCAGAACGTCAGGGTACAAAAGCGCATGACCGACGTCATTTCCTCAGTCTTTTTTGCCGCATGGTCCGATGCAGAAGCAGCATTGCAAGTGCCGTTCGGCGTTCTGAAATTTTTCGAATTCGGAGTTTCAGACCGAATCCAAGTTGGCTAAGTACCCCGTTGGGGATTATTTTGGTTTTTTCTTGCCTCAGTGTTTTACCGGATGTCAGCAAAGTGAATAACTGTATTTCTTGTGGGAAACAGATACCGCTAGGGATTATCATTCTTTGTGTATTCCTTGTTTGGGGCCTGAGCACGACGTTGTTGGGTGTCGCTTTTGTGCTAGGTTCAATAAACGCACTATTGCGAAGGTTGGATTGTGCTAGGCTGGTCTTTGGGAAGCGGTGCAATTATAATATGCCGTCGGATTCTCCGGCGCCCGCTTCTGCGAAGAAGCGCAAAGACAAAACAGTTAAACCCAGGCAAGATGAGTCGTCCGTTCCAGACGCCGGTTCTTTAGAGGCTTCAGTGGAACCGGTGGTTCCGACGGAGACTTCTCTGGAGTCTCAGGGGGAGACTTTGATTTTGCAGGAGGTGGTCTCTCAGGAGGCAGGTCAGGCTGAAGGGGCTTCCCTAGTTACTGTACTCCCCTCCCTTCCTAGGGTGGTTAGGCCTTCTCCTTCTGTTTCCAAGGCTTCTCCCAGAGGCAGGCCAGTTTCGGCTTCTGTTGGTGTCACTCCTACTTCAGCAGGGTCTGTGCCTAAGAAGCACATGCTTAAAATGGCAGAAGATTTAATTACTCTGATTAGAGGTTCTATGCCCCCTCCTGATAAGAGGCCTAGGGTGGAGCCAGAGTTGGGAAGTTTTGAGCAGGCTTCGGATATTTCAGAGTCTTCAGCTGAAGACTTGCAGGAGTATTCTCCTTATTCTGATTCTGATGCAGATGATTCCACTCCTTCTGCTTCTCCTCCAGAGGATTTTTCTTTTCAGAGACACTTCATTCTATGAGGGAACATTTTAAGTGGGAAGGTCAGGACTTCTCTGATTCTAGGAAAAGGCTTAGGGAGTTTTTGCTGTTACCCCAGCATAGGCCCTTGGCTATACCCCCTGTTCTGGATGTTGTGGAAGATGTGTTTGCAGAGGCTTCACTTAATCCTGATTCTCTGCCTCCTGCTCCTGTTAAACCGGATAGGTATTACAGGGTGCCTGAGGCTCATAAATATCTTTATAAGAGTCCTAGGGCGGACCCAGAAACTATTAGTCAGGGACCTAAGGGTGTCAAGGCCTCTGTTGTAAAAAATTCGGTTCCTCTAGATAAAGAAGCCAGAGCTTTGGATAGATGGGGAAAGAAGGTCTATACATCTTCTACCTTAGCTATGAGGGCTTTGAATTGCCAGTTTCATATGTTGAAATATCAAAACTTTCTTCTTTCTCAATTGAAGTCTAAGGTGGATGCTCTGGCGGAAGGCATTGAGTGTAAAGAGTTGCAAGATTTGGTGCATGTCTCTGAACAAGTGGGTAAGCATTCATTACAGTGTGGTTTTGATGCTGTGCAGGCCTCGTCTAGGGTGGCTGCCACTGGCTCAGTTCTTCGCAGGCACGCCTGGTTAAAGGATCAGAATTTATCTGACCATGTTAAGACAAGGATTTTGGATGCTCCTTTGCAGTCTGATGTGTTGTTTGGTTCACCTGTGGAATCAGTCTTGAAGAAAATGGAAGACAAGGCTTAGTCTATGCAGGCTGTTAAGGATTTTTTGCAAGTTCAGCCTCCGAAGTTTAGTAGGAATTGGCCTGCTAAGGGGTGGACGTATCCTTCTTATGATTCTCAGTCTAGGGGTAGATCTAGACGTGGTAGGGGCAGAGCTCAGAGTTCTTTCAGGCCTAGAACAGGGAGTTCACCTGCACAATCTTCGGTGAGGGCAGGGGCCAGTCCTTTCGTAAACAGGCCCAATTACCTACTTTTACAGCTGCCAGATCCTTCTTGCCTGGCAGCACCTTTGGGAGGAAGGTTAGCACTCTTCAAGGAAAATTGGATGTTGATTACCCAAGACAAATGGGTATTGGATATCATACACCAGGGTTACAAGTTTTATTTCCATACCTTGCCTCCTTTCAAAGGCATGCCGGACGTTCCTCCTCAGCAAAGACTAGAGGCTCGCAAACAAATTTCTCTACTACTTCAAATAGGGGCCATACAAACGGTTCCTCTGCCAGAAGTGGGCCTAGGATTTTATTCTCGCCTGTTTCTAGTACCAAAGAAAGGAAACACGTGGAGACCAATTTTGGATTTAACCATCCTCAACACATATCTGGACATTCCCAAGTTCAAAATGTTAACGTTACAACAGCTTTTACCTCTGCTGGGCAAAGATCACTGGATGGTGACTCTGGATCTCAAAGAGGCTTACCTTCATGTTCCTATCAGGCCCAGTTGCAGGAAGTATCTGCGCTGGCTGGGACTTCACATTATCAGTTCTCTGCATTGCCCTTTGGCTTATCTACTGCGCCCAGAGTGTTCACGAAGGTTCTGGCTCCAGTGGTAGCTTTCTTCAGGCTAAGAGGAATACAGATCTATCCTTATTTGGACGATTGCCTGATACTGGCCCAAGAAAAGGACGAACTTCTTCAGCATTTACAGTATGTGATGGCAGTGTTAAGATGCCTGGGGTATTCTGTGAACGAAATAAAGTCCAGTCTAGTACCCTCTCAGGACATGTGCTTTCTGGGTGTGAGACTGAATACAGCATCCCAGATGGCCTTTTTGACCCCGGACAAACAAAAGAATCTTTCTCTTTACTTCCACCAGTTGTCTCATCAGTCCAGGCTGACTGCAAAGACAGTCCTTCAAGCCTTGGGGTTCATGGCATCTTGTATTCTGGTACTTCCCAATGCCAAACTGCATATGAGGAAGCTACAGTGGTATCTCAAGAATGTATGGACACAGCACTGCCAAGATTTGGACACTGTCATTCAAATAATACCTTGCATTCAAAAGGAATTTTTGTGGTGGGCTCAGGAATGTCACCTAAACAAGGGACTCTCTGTGACCCGGCCAGAGGCGAGTCAGATTTTAACGACAGATGCCTCAGGCAAAGCTTGGGGAGCTCATCTAAATGGAAAATGGATACAAGACACGTGGCCTGCCAGACTTCAACATCTACATATCAACTTGAAGGAGATGTTAGCAGTCCAATTTGCATTGATAGCTTTCAAGGATTTACTTCTTCCAGGGCAGGTGTTGATTCAAACAGACAACACAACTGTCATGTGGTACATCAACAAGCAAGGGGGAACGCATTCTTATCCTCTATGCAGACAAGCAATGATTTTGTGGGAGACTGCTCTCAGTTTACAGCTAAATCTTCAGGCAAGGTTTCTGCCAGGAGCACAGAACTCCTTAGCAGATGTGTTGAGCAGACAAATTATGGATCCCCACGAGTGGAAATTGGATCCTCATGTATTCCAGAGGTTGACAGTGTTATGGGGAACTCCAGACATAGATCTGTTCGCTTCTCCACTAAATTACCAGCTGCCAAAGTTTTGCACAAAAAGGTTTCATCCCTCAGCTTGGAAAGTGGATGCTCTCTCATTCAATTGGAGCAATCTTCACGTGTATGCCTTTCCACCTCTGCCTCTCCTCCCAAAGGTACTGCTGAAGGTCAGACAGGACAAGCCAAACATGATTTTAATAGCTCCAGATTGGCCTCGACAGCACTGGTACCCATTACTGAGAAGTCTGGTACAGGAGCCTCCATGGCCTTTGCCTTCGATTCCTCACCTGCTGCCTCAGGAGAACGGTCATTTACTCAATGTCAAACTTCATTCTCAACATCTGACAGCCTGGCATATTCTGGTTTAAACCCAGGAGGGTCTCAGCTTCCGCAACAAGTTTTGAATGTTATTTTGGAGGCCAGAAGGCCTAGTACAAGGAAAGTTTACGCAGATAAATGGAGGAGATTTTTATTTTGGAGTACAGCAAAGGACTTTGATGTTTCTAAACCTAATTTAAGTGTGGCGCTTCAATACCTTACTGAGTTATTGGACAAAGGTTTGTCCTTCTCCTCTATAAAGGTTCATGCTGCAGCAATCTCTGCTCACTATGACTGTGACCCACCATTATTTTCTCAGCCTTTGTTTAAGCAATTCCTTAGAGGGGCAAAGAATATAAGACCCCACGAGAGCTCCTACTCCTGCTTGGGATCTCAATTTTGTGTTGGAGAAACTCACTCTACAACCTTTTGAGCCTGCAGCATCGGCAGAGTTGAAATATTTATCTTGGAAGACTGCTTTTTGTTGGCCATTACCTCTGCGAGAAGGGTTTCTGAATTACAGGCCCTTATGGCAGTTGAGCCTTTCTTAATTTTCCACAAGGATAGGGTGTCTTTGCGTACTAACCCTTCTTTTATGCCTAAAGTGGTTTCTAGTGTGGCTTTAAACCAAACTATTCATTTGCCTACTTTTTATGCAAACCCCAAAATAAAGGGGAAAAGATTTTGCACACTTTGGATATACACAGACAGTTGCGATATTATTTGAGCAGAACTAAAGGGTTCAGGCAGTCTCAGCAGTTGTTTGTTTCTTTTGCTTTGGGTTCTCAGGGCAAACCTGTTTCAAAACAAACTATTTCTAAGTGGATTGGTTTTGTATTGCTTTCTGTTATTCCCATCATGGTAAGGAGATTCCAGCTGGGATTAGGCCTCATTCCACTAGGGCTACTGCCACTTCTACAGCTTTTTAAGGGGTGGCTACTAAAGATATTTTGGAAGCAGCTACTTGGAGTTCAGTGCATACTTTCTCTAAGCATTACCACCTTCCACTTTACTCTAAATCTAGGGCTGGATTTGCAACTGCAATTTTACAAGGCATGTTGGCAGCTCCTAATGCTTTATAGTTTTGCCATCCTCCCTTACCTCTGCTTTGGGATTCTACCCATATGTAAGGACTGCAGCAATGTGAGATGAAGAACATAGTACAGTTTTGTACCTACCATAAATGTAGATGTTCGAAGATCCACATTGCTGCAGTCCAATTTACCCTCCCTCCTTCCCCTCTGTTGTTGAAGGTGGTGGTGTGGTTTGTGTTGTACATATTGTAAATATGGTTAATGCACGGGTGGTTGGTTGGATTTTGCTGGTTTTTGGCTTTGGCCTGTCTTGTTAGGGCCTTCTGACATCTGGGGCAAGAAAAGACTGAGGAAATGACGTCGGTCATGCGCTTTTGTACCCTGACGTTCTGATGTCAGTTTTAAGCGCCTTGACCGACGTCAGCCTAATACTTTGGTATTCAGGCCGACCGAGGACAGCGGACTACCCATATGTAAGGACTGCAGCAATGTGGATCTTCGAACATCTACATTTATGGTAGGTACAAAACTGTACTTTTTATCAAGTACAAAGTAATATTGTCTGCAGATAAAGCCAACTTTTCTTTTTTACCATACCAATTATATCCTTGAATTTCTGAGTCCCCCATTTTCTGTGCCACTGGCTCTAAATATAATGCAGATAACAAAGGGGAAAGAGGACATCCCTGCGTGGTTTCTCTGTTCAGACACAACTTATTAGAGGGGGAACCCTCCGATTTTAATTTTTGCCTCTGATCTCCCATATGTCCTCCTAATTAACTTTATTATTGTATCAGAATGCAAATGCTTCCATTGCCCTACTCTTAAAATACCACTTACTCTACTCTGTTGAATGCTTTCTGTGCATCAATACCATCTAAAAACAGCGGTATTTTCTACATTCTGTTTCCCCTCTGGAATGGTCATGGCTCTGTTAATGTCAGATGTTTGCCTCCCCTCCACAAAACCGCATTCATCCATGCCTATCAATTTTGGCAACCCCTTTGCCATTCTTTTAGCTATTACAGACATAAATCCTTTATAATCATGATTTAAAATTTAAATGGGCCTATTTGAAGCTGGGTATGACTGGGAGTCTTTACTTGTCTGTAGGTATTACAGCCACCACAGCTTTTTCCAGGATGTTGGTGCTTCCTTTTCTTTTAAAATATTGTTAAACAAAACCTTCTAGATCTTTATCTGTTTCTTCCCTCCTAGCTTCCAAACCTCCACACAAATACATCGCCATTTTTATCTCATCTCCTCCTACCTTAACTGTTAATTGTTGAGTCTGATCTACCCCTAACCTTGGCATAGCTAAGTCTTCATAAATGCTTCCATTACTGTTTTTTCATGATTTCCACATGTCTCTGTTGTATATAAATTTTCTTAAAATGTCTAAATTATCTATAATACTGCTACAGGGTCTCTGGTTATTTTTCTCGTTTTAGGCTACCTAAGTTTAGCAACAACCCTTTTTACTTTCTGTTGCCTGAGTCGTTGTGCTAAAAGTTTTTGTGCTCTGGAGTTATTATCAAAAACAGTTGCAAAACAGCAATCTTTCTATACTAATGCATATTATCCAGAAAAACACACTGCATTTGCGCTTCGAGATCCCCGTTATTCTGCAGTGCTTTAACCTTTGTCACCCTCTCTAAGTAGTTCTTGTTACTTCTTAATCATATTTCTCTTTCTTTTGTTTCTACCCTATAATTTAAACACCACTCTCATTTCAGCCCACTGACTAGCTGTAACTTCTGAAAAATGTGATCTTTCCCATAGTTACTATCAAATAATTTCCCCTACCCTTTCCTTAAATTCCTCTCTTAACAGGTAGGTAAGGAAGCACCAGTGACTCATTTGTACTTCATTACCCTGATTTTTATCTTGGTTCTTGACATATGATTTGAAATAGTTATTGGATGGGTGTTGAAGCTTTCAATTAAATGCACATATTCCTTTGAAGTGTAATTTCTGTCTAGTCTAGCACAGTTACTGTATCTTGGCGAATAATACGTAAATTCTCTGAGTTCTTTCTACTCCGTTCACATCTTCCATACCAAATATTTTCATATGTCTTCAGAAATCTACCCTCTTTTGTTATATTTTTCCCGTCTAGGTCCTCCAGATACATTCTCAATGTTGAAAATCAAGTTCCAGTCCCCACTTATAAGTAATACTCCCTTATGAAAGCTTACTGTTTCTCCCAAAATGTCCTTAAGCTCCATAATAGCAGTATTAGGTGGAATACAAATGCATGCCAGTGTAATTCTTCTCCCTTGCCAGTAACTCCTTACTACCACAAATCTACCATTACTATCTTTTTTCCTCTTCTGTCACTATTGGAGCTCCTCTGCCAGTTAGTATAAGTACTGCCCTTTTCCGTTGTCCCTGATAGTCGCTGAATGTTCCTCCTGAAATCCTTTCTTTAGCAAATTCAGTTGCTCATTTCTTTCCAAGTATGTCTCCTGCAGCATTGCTGTTTTCACTCTACATTTCTTAAAGTAATTCAATATTCTGTTCTTTATTTCTATTCCTGTGAGGCCATTCATATTCCAAAGTAATGCATTTAGTGTAGCTGTTATAGTAAGACGTTTTTATTCACACCTATTATATGTGGCAGCTTTTTTTAAATGTCTGTTTCCAGCTTTTGTGTTACAAGCACCCACTAATGTTTGGCAGGTTGATCTTTTTATGCAGATGCTTTTTGTCATCTCCATTTAACTGTATGTCACATTTTACAAGAGTTTTTATTTTAATGAAAATCCTCAAAAAATACCCGGAACACCCATCAAACAGACACAGCTGTGTCATCTTCAGTAATGAAGTTTAACCTTCCTGGTAGAAAGAATTTCCCAAAATGGATAGCTTATCACACGAGTAAAATCTAAATTAAAATTAAGGTTATCCATGCTGAGATGAATGTGACAGCCTGTGCTTCTGTGTACACTAATTGTGGTTTGTTCTTATCTATTTTCCCCTCACAGATATGTTTTCAGAAAACATTAACTTTTACCCTTGAGAAAAATGTACTGACCATCTTTACATAAAACTAAATAAAACACTGTTAAAGTAAATGCATTAAAGTATGTAATTACCAGAAAAATGTTCTCTTATTTACTTCCCTTAATTTTATATTTTATTTTTTACTGAACTTCTTGCCCTTGTACCTTTTAATTTTACATTTTTTTCTCAGCAAACCATGTGCAGACCTGTCATTTTATTGCCTTCATCTTTAGTCATATTGGTCCCATGGAAACATAAGATCAAAATGTAGAGCTGCCCTCAGCTCCAGATTTCTCAACTGGCGCTAAACATTTATTTGCTTGAAGAAAACTATTAATTCCATTGTTTTTTAAAACCCATTTGCAACCCATTTGCATTCAAAAAAATTGTCATCAAATTAAGCCTCGTTCCTAGTCACTCATTGCAATCCAGTGACCCAAAACTCCTGTCTGTCCACAAACCTTTCAAATCTTATGGGCATTGTCTATATTTATACCATATTGCCAAGGGCTGGAACTCTTTATCTCTATCCATAAGGCCAGTACCCTCCCTCCCATCCTTCAGGACCGATGTTCATCTTGTTTCACTGTTGCAGTCATTATACTTGGGTTATTCTGCTGGCAGGCTACCCACAGTCGGCCTGAATTCCAAAGTTCTGGTCCAGCATCTGTTGCTGTCGCCTCTTCCCTGACGTCAGTGCACCAGGGGTATATAAGATGCAGCCAACGCCATTTTCTTCAGTTTTTCTTGTTGCGCGGTGCACAAAGCAAAAGCAGTTCACAAGTGCCAGTTGGCAGACTCCTGAGATTTTCGAAATTGAATTTCAGATCCGAAGTCTTCAATAAAGCTAAGTACCTCATTGGGGAAACTTTTTTCTTGCTCCAGACCGATGTTAGAAAAAGTTAACAATTGTATTTATTGTGGGAAGCAAGTACCTCATAAGGATTTTCATTCTTACTGTATTCCTTGCCTAGGCCCTGACCACGACGTTGCTAGTTGTCGGTTTTGTGCTAGATTTAACCAGCGCATTATTAAGCGTTGGTACGATTTTGCATTTCATTACTTTGGCCGAAGGTTTAACTATATAATGCCGTCGGAACAGCCGATGACCGGAGTTCATAAAAAGCGCAAGGAAAAAGAAAAGGACAGGCATCCGAGGTCCAAGGACCTCGGATGCCTCTTCTAGGCCAGTCACCGGTTCTCAGTGAGGTGCTTTCACAGCCCTTAACCCCCGCTATCTCAGAGCCACAGGCCACCTCCGACTCCCACGTGGAGAAAACTAGGCCTCTGGATACTCAAGGTATTGGGCCTTCGGAAACTATTCCCTCAGATGGGTCCAGATCCGCTGAGCAGGCATCGGCTTCTGAGGGCGTTTTCAGACCTACACAGCTTTATATCAAGCCAACTTCAGCATCCAAGGCAAGGACTAAAACAGCTTTAAAGACAAGGAAACAAGTACAGCATTCTCCAGGACAGACTTCCATGCCTAAGAAACAGATGCTCAAAATGGCCGAAGACGTAATTACTTTGATCAGGGGTTCCCATCCCCCTCCTGATAAGATGCCTAGGCAAGACACTGAGTATGATTCCTCTGATCAGGTTTCCATTTCCTCTGACTCCTCTTCAGGACAGGGATACTCTATTCCTCCTTATGAGGATTCTGATGCTGAAGAATCTATTCCTTCAGCTTCCCCTCCTGAGGATTATTCCTTTGGGGAAAGCCTGCATACCATGAGGGAGCATTTCCATTGGGAGAGCCAAGATTACTTCAGAATCTAAGAAAAGGCTCAGAGACTTTCTTCTACTACCTCAGCACAGACCTCTTGCTATTCCACCTGTTCTAGACATTGTAGATTATGTATTTTCAGAGTCCGTACTGTCTCCCGACTCTTTACCTCCTGCACCTGTTAAGCCAGACAGATACTACAGGGTTCCAGATTCTCATAAATTTCTATATAAAAACCCTGCTGCTGACCCAGAAACTATATCTCAGGGTCCCAAAGGGGTCAAGGCCTCTACTGCAAAAAACCCTGTCCCCTCAGATAAGGACTCAAGGGCACTGGACAGATGGGGGAAAAAAGTTTACACTTGGCTACCTTGGCTGTAAGGGCTTTAAATTGTCAATTTCATATGCTTAAATATCAGCAATACTTAGTTGTTGTTGTTGTGTCTTTCGGCTTTTCCCGGTTAGGGGTCGCCACAGCGGAACTCCGGTCTGCTGATGATTGGTAGTTGATTTTTATGTGCCGAGTTACCAGCCCTGACGCACAACCTTCAACGAAGGTACGCCCATTCACGCATGTCTCCACGCAGAAGATGCTCTAGCTGAGAATCGAACCGGACAGAGTCTTACTGTGAGGCGACAACGCAACCGCAGCACCACAATACTTAGTGTCATTACTAAAACAGAAAATGTTGACAAATTCTGAAGGTTCTGAGAACAAAGAAATGCAGGATTTATTGCATGCAGCTGAACAAGTGGGAAAGCATACTTTGCAATGTGGTTTTGATTCACTGGAGGCCTCTTGCAGGGCCGCTGTTACAGGTTCTGTCATTAGAAGGCATGCTTGGTTAAAGGAATAGAATCTGCCTGATCATGTTAAAGCAAAATTATTGGATACTCCAGTACACCATGGTACTTTATTTGGTGTTAAAGCAGAAGAGGTGTTGAAGAAAATGGAGGATAAAGCTAAATCTATGCAGACCGTAAAGGATTTCTTACAGGTACAGCCACCCAGATTTAGCAGGAACTGGCCTTCTAAAAATTGGTCCTTTCCAGTGTCAGACAGGCCACAAAGAGGCAGATACAGATGCCCTAGAGGCAGACAACAGCCCCAGAGCTCATACAGTCCCAAACAATGGGGTGCTTCTACCTCCAAAAGCGGAGAAGACAAATCACAGCCATATAGGAAACAGTCCCAATGACTTCCCTCTGCCAATGCAAAGCACTTATCTTTTGGCAGCACCTTTAGGGGGGAAGCTAGCACTTTTCTCACAAAGTTGGCACATGATCACCAAGGACAAATAGGTCTTAAATATAGTCTCTCAGGGCTACAGGTTCCACTTTCACACCCTTCCAAAGACAAAGGGTATGCCAGACCTGCCACACAATCAATGGGCAGAGGCAGAAAAGCAAGTTTCATCTCTCATGAACATGAGGGCTATTCAGCCAGTGCCACAACAAGAGCAGGGACAAGGATTTTACTCAAGACTTTTCTTAGTACCAAGAAAGGACAAAGCCTGGAGACCAATTCTGGACCTGTCTATTCTAAATACTTTTCTGGACGTTCCAAAATTCAAAATGTTGACTCTGCAGCAGCTTCTGCCCATGCTGGGCAAGAAGGCTTGGCTTGTAACTTTGGACCTCAAAGAGGCATACCTGCATGTCCCAATCAGACAATCTTGCAGAAGATACCTCAGATTCATAGCTGGCTCAATGAACTACCAATTCTCAGCACTGCCCTTTGGCTTATCTACTGCACCCAGAGTCTTCACAAAATGCCTGGCACCAGTAATTGCATTTTGCAGACAAAGAGGAATTCAAATATATTACTACTTGGATGACTGCCTTATTCAAGCAGAGACCAAAGACATTCTACTAAAGCATCTGGCGTTTGTAAAAAGATTACTAATTTGCCTAGGGTACACAGTAAACGAAAAGAAATCAAAACTAGTACCCTCTCAAGAGATAATATTCCTGGGTGCAAGCTTAAATACAACTGCACAGATGGCTTATCTCATGCCAGACAAACAAAGGCAACTGACTTCTTACTTCGAAAGCATGGCAACAAAGACCCAGTTATCTGCAAGAAAAATTCTGCAGGCTCTGAGCTTCATGGCATCCTGCATTCTGCTAATTCCATATGCAAGACTGCATATGAGGAAGCTAAAATGGTATCTAAAAAGTGTTTGGACTCAACATTGCCACAGCCTGGAATCATTAGTTTCAATCATTCCTGCCTGCAACAGGAGTTTTGATGGTGGGCACAGGCCTGTCACCACAACAAGGAACAGCCATTCACTTTACCCACAGCCAAGCAAACACTAGCAACAGATGCATCCGATTATGCCTGGGGGCGGGGGGCCCACATGGCAGGAAAATGTATTCAGGGCACATGACCCGCAAGCCAAAGGCATCTTCACATCAATCAGAAAGAGATGCTAGCTGTACAAAATGCCCTGACAGCCTTCAAGGACCTACTTCATCCAGGACAGCTGCTGATAAAGACGGACAGTACTACAGTCATGTGGTACATAAACAAGCAGGGAGGTACCTCAGAGGGGCCAAAAACATAAGACCTCCAAAGAGAGCACCAATACCTGCATGGGACCTCAATTTTGTCTTGGAAAAACTTACACTTTCTCCTTTTGAGCCAGCCAATACAGCTGAGATAAAATTCTTATTATGGAAAACAGCTCTGCTCCTAGCAATAACTTCAGCAAGAAGAGTCTCAGAGTTACAGGCATTAATGGCTGTGGAACCTTTTATTATCTTCCATCCAGACAGGGTTTCTCTAAGGACAAACCCAACATTTATGCCTAAGGTAGTGTCCAGTGTGGCTCTTAACCAAACCATTCATTTGCCTACTTTTTACCCAAACCCACAGAATAAAGGGGAGAGACTTCTGCATTCTTTGGACATACACAGACAGCTACGCTTCTACTTGGACAAAACTAAAGCTTTCAGAAAGACTGAGCAACTTTTAGTGGCATATGCTGCAGGATCACAAGGAAAGGCTATCTCAAAGCAGACTATTTCAAAATGGATAGGACACTGCATTTGTTTCTGCTATTCACAGCATGGCAAATCAGTGCCTAAGGGCATTAGACCACATTCGACCAGGGCAGCAGTCTTCCTCAGAGGAGTACCAACCAAGGATATTTTGGAGGCTGCAACTTGGACTTCAGTGCACACTTTTACTATGCACTACCACTTACCTCTTTACTCTAAATCCAGAGCAAGGCTTTGCCACTGCAGTTCTGCAGGGCCTCATAGCCACTCCTAATTCTGTTTAGATCCAGCCGCCCAACCTCAGCTTTGGGATTCAACCCAAGTGTAATGACTGCAACAGTGAAACACGATGAACATAGTACACTTGTGTACCTACCATAAATGTAGATGTTCAAGTGTATTCACTGTTGCAGTCCAGGTTACCCACCCACCATCCCCCTTTCTTTGCTGGTATTTATCTGTACTTCTCTATTCTATACAATCTATGTGGTGTATTTGCTTGTAGATGAAGGTAATGTTTATTTAGTGCATGCTTTTTATAAGCAATATTTTTAGCCTACCCTTTTGGGGGCATCTGACATCTGGGGCAAGAAAAACTGAAGAAAATGGTGTCTGCTGCATCTTATATACCCCTGGCGTCAGGGAAGAGGTGACAGCAACTGACGCCGGACCAGGACTTTGGAATTCAGGCCGACTGCGGGTAGCCTTGCCAGCAGGATAACTCAAGTGTAATGACTGCAACAGTGAATACACTCGAACATCTACATTTATGGTAGGTACACAACTGTACTTTCTGAAAGCCTTCCTAGCCAAACGCTGGCTCTATTTTTCCTTGACACCAAGATGAACTATATCCCTAAATGTGAACAAATAACTATTCGTATCTTACATCTCCTTACTTTCCCTTCCTCGCTCACTTCCTTACTTTCTATCAATTTCTGTTCCCTAGCTTTCTGTCTAAATATACCATAAACCTGCTTTTTTCTCACTTCGTATTGCAATCCCTGTTTGTATTATACTAACTTACCTTTAACTTCTGTATAAAATGGCTAAAATTTCTTTAGCTATTAAATTGTCATATAATTGTGTCTATTCTTAACCAATGATTTCATATTATTTCTAATTTGGTATGATTATTTAACTGTATTTGTTTTTTGTATTATTTTTAAAGACTTTAAAATTATTTTTCTTAAAATCTTTTGTAATACTTAGGAGCTTTTCTCTCCAGGCCTCCATTGAAAATGAGCACTTACTCAGTCAGACTTTCCGGATAATCAAATGTCAGTACATATGTAAAATAAATAAACCAAGGGCATTAATCCAGACATTCACCTATGCAAAAGTAAAAGAAAACCTTTAAATTCTACATATAGTATAATTGGTGCACTGTTACAGGCCATCTTCCACCCAACAGCTGAGGATTAAAGCCTATTGACTTAAACATGCTTTTCTCCGGACTTTTTCTCTTTTTACATTGTAATGCCTGCAATTTTTAAAATTCAAAAAGAAATGAAAAAAAGCACCTGCTTACTTTAGTATCCTTATCACATACAACAATCGCTACAAATAATTTACCATATGACATACGTTGACATCGTAAAATGTTTCATACATATACTCTTAATAACAAACATTTTTAGTTTTAGTTGCTTTCCCCTTTCTCCCGCCTCTCTCTTTTTTTCCTTTTAGTGGCCTTCCAAACATTAATAACATGAAGTGGGACATGTTCCAGTCATTCCCCCAACAAGTATAACAAAATAAAAAAAAATCCAGTCTTTCTCAGCCACTTTTTCTTGTAAAGCCATATTTCACAAATGTGATTGATGCCTTATAACCTGACACCCATTCAGTAATTTAAGTGTTGCTGGTCTTCTTTCTGTTCATCTCCATCTCCCAACCCTGGTCTCTGGTTCAAGTCCAAAGTATTGCCAGTTCTTCTAGTTAACTCTTGTTCTTTTTTTCCTTTGGAGCACTGGAAAAGTTTTCACTGGCAAAGTCGCCCTATGGGCCTTACCATCAGAAGAATGAGAAGCAGAGTCACCTTCTGTTTGATGACTTACCCCTTGTTTGACAAACTTGTTCTGCATAAAAAATGACTTTGATCTTCCAGGAAGAAAATATTCTGATGACAGCTGGATACAGCAGCTTGAATCTCACACCTGCCTCTTGACATTCCCTGATTGCTGGAATAAATTAGCTTCTGTTCTGCCTGGTGTACAATGGTTCATAGTTTTATAGGTTCATAGGTTGGTACTAGGCTATCAGCCCTAGGGCCTATACAAGCCTAGCCATAACAATTCCCTGGCTATTTCTTCCCACAGTATTTACTTTCCTGGACCCCTGTCTAGCAGGGCGACTGACGTGATCCCTGGGGTGAATTTCCTTTCTCCCATCCAATCGTCAAGGTTCCTCTTGAAGAGGAATAATTATTATTAATTAAATAATTATTTTCCACAAACTCTGTCTCCAATTTGTAATACTTTGCACTTTTGCCACAGCTTTGTCAGGATCAACTTTTTCTTTACTAATACAGGTCTTGGCTGCTTTCTCATGGCCAGGTTTGGAACAAACACATAATGTTCCCTTTCAGTTAACACATCCTGCTGTGGAACACACCAGTCCAGTTATTTATTTGTGCTTTCATAAAATGAATACATTACTCTGTTGTCTCGCTCCCCAGTTATACGAAAAAAGTAATCATACCTGTCAATGTTCATATCATTTTCTTTTTTACTTTTACAATAATTATAGATTTGTATTTAACACTTTTATTTCGTATTTTACATCAACACAAACAACTGATAGCCATTTGCTAAACAAAACAGTCTGACATTGAAAGCAGACTTAGCATGAGCAACAGAAAAATTCTATTTTCAAGAAACTCACATTTGTTGAAAATGCATCTGACAAGCCACTAGATGTACTGCTGTTCATAGTCAGAGAGCATATAGTGAAGCACTAATTAGTAGCTACGTGAGGGATGCAGGAATTTAAAAAACAAATGTGTAGTGCATTCACTAACAGCTTGAAACCGCTCACTGGATGCAAGTGTCCCTTTTCAGGGGCAGCCTTGGAATTCTGTCTAGTGAAGTGAGTTAGTCACACAGTAGTTAAAGGTTGGAAGAATCAAACCATGCGCTACAGAAGCAGCTCATTTACAGGTAATAACCTTACTCATATAAGCTAAGTGTCAGACAGACTGTTTTAGCCCAACACAATGCATTTCACACCTTTGTGCTTGCATAAAACAAGCTAAATTAAAAATGTATTCATAGTTAAAATATTAAAATCAGACTTCATGCTGACCAGTTTATTCACAGCCAAATGATAAACACACCGTCAGTAATCAACAAAACAAAGAATCCAAGAATCATACCCGAAGAACATGGCTCATGTGGTGATGCTGCTGTTGCACTGATTACCCTGGTATCAGTGGCAGATTGTGTACATTGGGCCTCGGGCTATTTCCAAATCATGGGCTCCCCTGCACACATTCTAGGACAGTGCAGACATGCATGTGTTCTTTGATTCACCTTCCTGATCATTTTAACTTAAATGTTGCTGTATTAAACCAGAAATATGTTAGCATATGTTTTAAAATTTGTGGTTTTGAATATTTTTTCCAGTAAGCAGCCAAGCAAAATGTATGAACCAATAATAACAGAAGTCCCCATGTCAGAACATTTCAGTTATAAAATGCCACTCAGACTGCTGTCATTATAATATACCAGTATCCATACTGAACAGTTTTGGCCAGTTTATCAGATGTATACTTATCACTTTGTCTGACTGATAAAAATAGCCACAGTAAAGTATTCCAGTTTGCTTTAGATGAATGCATAATAGCCCTGCAGACAAGTGACTTTTTAACTTTGACAGCTCAGCGGAGTCAGTCACAGACATTCCCCAAACCCAGCAATTATAGCTACATTGTTGATTGCATCCTTCTCAGATGTCTGTGTCATAAAAATAATAATAATGACTAAAGTCTCACATTTAAAATTTGTTTCAAACAAAAATGCAGTAGCCAAAGTATTCCAGCTTATTTCACACAGATTTAAGCAAGGTTAAAGACTGTTTAAAAATGACTAGATAAAAGCATAAGCTATATTCATCCACAGATAGCTCCCCAGCCCCACCACCAGTTGTAACTACTTTGTTGACTGGTTACACCCCTTATGGTTATGAAGAATTAAATTACATGTACTTTACTGGGAGCTTTATATGCACTACATGAAATTGTATAAAGATCACTAGCTTCATACTACAGTAGAATCCCTTTTATCTAGCCTCCTTTTAACCGGCTTTCAAATTTCTGCCATAGCAACAGACAACAGAGAACAACAACACTTCTGCCTCATCTGGGCACTTCGGAAATTCTCAGCTTATCATTTTAGTCTTAAAATGTTAAAGTATGGAAATAAAAGTGAAGTTGCAGTTTTTATTTTATATATTGCAAGTTTGTTTTTGTTTCATTATTTTAACATTTTAAGATTAAAGCGATAAGCAGAGACATTCCAAAGCGCCAGGTTAAAGCAAGACCGGATAAGAGTGACTTAACTGTATTTAGTGGCTGTATCAGCTAATGCAACAACCAACCCAGCGATTGGTAGATGAAGTAACAAATTCCGCCGTCCCACAGCCCTGTTAATTCCATGTTATCAACCTCCCCTAAATGTCTCTAACCCTGAGACCACGGTTATGAATTTTCGAATTTACAAACTTATGGTCATTAACATACAGTGGTCACTGGGAGTTGCCCAAGCAAACTGGCCCTTGTTTCTTCACTCACGTTTCTCTGTAAGCAAAGTTCTTAAACCTTACTTAGTCTAGATCCACACACTCATGACCTCCACATATTATCAAACACTTTGCCAGTATAATTACAGACCATGTCTTAAAACTGCAACTTTGACCTCCAAGACTTTCCCTGTCTTGTTTGTGTTCTCACTTTCAGCGAGTAAATATTTACATACAACATATATACTTAATTTTTTAATCTGATTTACAACCTGTAAATGCTATTTGTATGCCATTTCTGATTAACCAGCCGTTTGTGTATGCAGCCTAAGGTCCGGTGCCAGTGAGACCAGATAAGAAGGAGTGTACTGTGTGCTGTATACTGTAATATCCAGCCATGTGTAGCACAGTTTAAATAGAAAAGTATTCATGAGAGCATAATAAATATTAATCACCTGATAGCATATGCTAAGTCAGTATGCACAATCTCTGCAGAAGTAAAGCCATCTAAATAGTTCCACATTAGAGTGCCATTAATAATACATAGATTGCTGTTGGTAAACATCTCTGCATTTCAGTGTTTCATCTTCAAATACAATGCCTACCGCTGTTGAAGTTGCTGCCAATGTTGCTTTAAAAACTTGGTGTGCTGATATTGCCAAATATTTCCTGAACTAGATCAGCTTTGTAATAGGGCATGACTGGTAAACAGCAAGAGCAGGTTCGTAGTTGCTAGGCATGCAGTCCAAGAGAGCATTAAGGAACTTGGCCCAAATTCCCCATTGCTCCAAAGCACTGTCTTGGTTAAATGACTTATTCAGTGTTACACAGTAGGTAAATGAAGGTGGAAAGATCCAATCCCTGCACTCTTGACATAAGTAGTTCATTAGCAAGTCAGAGCTTTAGTCCTTAGTGTTAACTGCCAGAATAACAGTTTTTTAATTAAGTGTAGTTACAGTCCTTTACAGTCCCGTTTTGCAAAAAAAAAAGGTTTACAGTAATATGTAAGAATTACTGCATAATGGATACTGAAGCGCAGTCAGTTCTGATCATCACTCCACATAATGCATTCTGACCAGAAAAATGTCAACCGCCTTGAAGTTGTCAGAGGCTATAGAAAAGGTACTGCAAAAATACATTCCTAAAATGCGACTCATTTAAACTACTAAACTGTAACATGATGAGACTACAGTACATAATTTAGGCCTTTTAATGAATTAATTAATTCATTCTTTAATGCAGTGAATAAAGCAAAATAGACAAATAAATGCTGCTTTTGTTTAACAAACCCACGTCATATAAAAATTTGAAATTTTTCTGCATGCGACTTACTGTTTTTTTTTTTTTTATTGGAGGGCGGGGCTGGCAAGCTTACAGGACACCTACATCTCATTTTTGACCTCCTCTGTCTTCTGTGTCATCAAGAATAACTATCCTTCTTAGCATCACTCAGTGCAGGTCTGACCTGCTTGAGTGGCTGATAATGCCTGTTGCAGTACACACATCCAGAATCAACAGCTGGTTGGTTAATGGACAAATGTGTCCGTATGCAGTTTAATGAATGAGGCCCCTGCCAGCCATTACTTCACTCTCTCTTCCCAGTCACCAAAAACAGTGTTCGTACTTGTCAGTGTATATTTTATTCTCTTCTTTATTTTTACAACTTCACAGTGATTTGCATTTCATTTAAAACCTTTGTTCCAAACTTTACAGAAAAAACACTGACAGATATTTCTTAATGAAAGAAAATACTTTCACATAGAAAACAGATATGTGAGAAACCTTAAACTTATTTGATCTTAAAACTCTCATTTTGTGAAAATACATCTGACAACCCATTAAACTACAGCATACTTGCTGAGATTCATACTCAAGTAGCATATAATAAAGTATAGATAAGCTGTGAAAGGTGCAGGGATTCAAAAAACAAATGCATAATTCTTTTGTTAACACCTGGGTACAGCCCACTATGCAAAAAATATCCCTTTTCAGGAGCATCTCAGGAGTACTGTCTGGCGAAGTAACTTGGTTAGAGTCACAAAGGAAGCAAATAAAAGCTGAGGTAATCAACCCCTGTACTACAGGAAGCAGCTGTTTAACATCTGCACTAAGTGCAGACTGTTGTAGCCAAAATGTAGTGCAACCAAAACATAATCACAGCTAAAAAAAAAAAAACCACTATGTTGTCCAGTTTATTCACAGCTAAGTAATAAACACATTGTCATCATTTATAGAATGTGGAAACAAAGGATCATGTTCAAAGAACAATTACCCATATGATGATGATGATGTTTACTACAATCATTTTTCTTCTTTTACACCATAACTAGCTGATAGTCTAAGGAAGCCTTGAGAAGCCTAGCCCAATTTTTCAGTTGCTGCAGAGCATTGTCTGGTGATGTGACTTGCTCATAGGGCATGCTTATGAGGTAAAACTAAGCATTTTCTGCAAAACTGGAGAAAGATAAGCAGACTGGCAATTGATGTGGACGATTAAGCCTACTGCTACTGGTATTCAAGGTATAGGTTTTGACTCTGTCAGGACAATTAATTAGACAGGGGCATTTTGTACACACACACACACACACACACACCTGACTTGTGACCCTAAGCTACTGCAAAAAATAAAAGACTGTTTCTTTGTGTTCCCATCCTGCTACTACAAAAATATAGTTTGTGTCTCTACGTTTAGATAGCTATCAAGTCAGGATTTGCAAGACTGAGATAAAAAAAAAAAAATTTGGTCAGCTTTGCTTGCGTTGTGCTAGGAGGAGACTGCTGTCTGATTTAAACTCCAGGAAGCCTCTCCCATTGGCTCAGAATCTGAGTCAATAAGAGGACATTAGAGAACTGGGTTCATAGTTTCATAGGTGTTTACTAGGGTAATGACCACTGGGACCTTTTTAAGCCTAGCCATGCATCCCAAAAGATTATATCAATCCAGATGGGACTTGAACCCACAAACCCAGGTTTAGTAGACCAATGTCTTATCCATTTGTTCACTGGAGCCTGAATAGAAAGAATGCCGATTCCACTGCTAACAATTATACCATGGAACACTTATTGCATTATGGAACCATGGAAAGAGATAATGAATAGCACAAAGGAGTTTAGCTTTTGTAGCTGCTGCTGCAGAGAATGTTTTTAAAATTGTTTATTTGACTTGCGCAGATGAGATGTTTTTATAGTTGTTGAAGGGCAGCTTTTTATGGCAGGAGTGGGCTCCCAGCCAACACCAGACCCTAGGAAGCTGCCTAGGTTGCCTAATGCTGAATCCAGCATTGGAAGCAAATCTATAAGCAAATGGACTTCCAAGGGATCCACTAGTGGGCCGAGCTCTTACCGCCTCCATCTAAACTAGTGATGAAGATCTTAGATGAGCTTAACAAATAATTTAACGTAAAGAAACAGGAACAGGCATATGTGGTACAAAAACTAGTTGTTCTTGAAAAGCAGAGCAAACCCTCCTATTGGGCAGGTGGGCATCAAAAGGGGTAGAACAGGAATGATTTATGGAGATAATTGGGAGAATAAACCAAACACACTGGAGTACCTCATGATAAGCAGATGGAGATGACAGGTGAGCATTAAGCTGTGAAGTTCTCATTGGGCTCAGGTATAGAAGGCTTCTAGTAAATTATGGAGAATGCCTAAATACTGTAACCACCAGCTGAGATTGCTGTTCAGGTGGTACATACCCCCAGTAAACAACTGAGAGAGGGACTGACACAGAATAGTAGATGCTGGAGGTGTGAGCATTAAGGCACAGATAACATCCATGTTTTATGTGGTTCCACCAAAAGTAAGATTTACGAAGACTTCATTTATATATATGGTGTCTTTGGTCTGCCACTGATGCTGATTTGGGAATTTTTTTTTTTTTTTGGGAGCTGACTCATTAATAGACAGGAACTGTGCCCAATTTTGCAGGTATATTGGACTTGGATGAGTGTAGTTAAACTTATGTCAACTACCAGTGGAAAATGAGAATGACTCTTTCAGTGGAATGCTTGGAGATCTTCATTAGACAACATGTAGGTGACATTTGTCAATCTTTCAAGTTTGCTAGCACTTAACACGATCTTCCTCAACAATGGTGGTGACATCTAAAGAGAAGTAAATGTCAAGTATAAGGTCATATATTTGTAAGGTTATTTCCTTGCTTTGTGAGAAAGGATTATCCTATGTACTAACTTTTCTGTACTGTCTTTAGGAGACTTTCTAATGTGAATTGCCTGGACCTGAAAGTAGTGTATATTGTTTGCTGTATTAGTTTTGTTGTTGTGCATAGTTCTCTGTGGGTATTTCAGTTTTGTTTTTTTTTTTCTGTTATTGCTGTATTTTTTAAATCAAATAAAATTCATAATCAAAAATATGTCAGAGTTAGAGGAGAGTGAGCCTCAGCAATTAATAGCTAAGATGGGTGGGATACAATAAAATGTTGACAGCGTGATGGGAGAAGACAAGGTAACAATGGTGGTGATATCAGTCAGCAGGGAAGTTTACAGGAACAGAAGATATTCCTGTGAAAATTAGGAAAAAAGTAATAAAGATTCAGAAGGTTTTGTTTAAAGATATTTTAAAGAAAGGAACAGTGCCAGCATCTTGGAAGAAAGATGTGGTGGCTGTACTACCAAAAGAGGGCAAAGACCCTGTAAACCCAACTTCATGTAGACCAATTTCAGTTTTGAACCATTGTTGGAAAATGTTTGTCTGTGCTAGCTGACAGAATGGTTAAGGTATCTTCATAACTGGCAGGTATGGATCAAAGTGGTTTTGTGGAGGAGAGGCAGACATTTGACAATGTTAACAGAACAATGATGATCCAGAGGGAAACAAAGTACAGGAAGACCTCTCTATTACTGGTAGGTCTTGATGCAGCAAAGGCATTCAGTAAAGTTAGCCGGGATTTTATGAGTAAGGTAATGGCAGTATTTGCATTTTGTCAAAGAGTAACAGTGTTAACAAGAAAGTTATATGAAAGGTTAGAGGCAAGACGCTAGGTGGGAAGTTTCCTCTCTGGCAAAACTGTATTTGAACAAAGAAGCCAGGCAGGTGTGTCCTCTTTTCACTTTTGTTATTTGCCTTGTATTTAGAGCCATTGACAAAATAAGGGACTCACAAATTCAAGGGTATAACTGGTATGTTAATCAAGAAAAAATAGCCTTGTATGGAGATGATATTTTATCCATGATAAAGCCAAAAAAAGATGTTTCACTGTTGTGAAACATTTTCAGGACAGTTTCATTTTTTTTTTTCTACAAAATATGTAATAACTGAAGATAAAACAAAGGCTGTAGTGGAAAACTGTTGGCACACATTTATTTGTTTTCATTTATTTATTTGTTTTATGCTATTTTATTTTACATTTTTGTACCGAGAAAGTCCGACTAGACAAAATGTCCTTTTTCAGTGGAGACCTGAAAAAAAAGCTCCACACTTATAAATAACCGTAAAATACATATACATCATACAGATAAAATATTGATTCGGTCTCAGATACAAGTACAAAATGAAAGTGCATGTTAAACATTTCACTGACAGTCATGTAGTCTAGATAGGATACAAAGAGTAGCAGTACTGTGATTGTAGGTAGAAAACATGCAAGTATACATATACTTAGTAGGATATACTGTTCAAATACAAAAATATCAGGTTGTGTACCTTTACTGCCTTAAGACATGTATTTCCTAACCAGGGTTTGTGGAATAGCAGGTCCATGATTCTGATGTGTGATTTGAGAAGTTTTTTTAAAGTTGGACATGTTAGTAGTAGTAGTTCTGATATTTAATAGCAAGGAATTTGAAGTTTTGGCTGTACATTTGGATTAAAGGAAAACTCCAGCTGCATTGTTAGGTTTGGATATATTTAGGAAGGATTTGTTACTGGAACTCAGTACCCTGTTATTGGAGTAGTGTATTAGTAGATTTTGAAGTAGTGATATTTTTTTCTGGCTGATTTAGTATTTGATGGGTGAAGGTGAGTTGATTATAAGCAAGTAGATTTTAGTCAGAATAGTTCTTTTTAAGCCAAACTGTGATGGGATCTGAAGTTTATTACTGTGGCAAACTTTGCGATTTTATTGTAGCAAGATGTTCATCGTGTTTCACTGTTGCAGTCATGACTGTAGGGTTCTCCCCTGCCGGTGGGCAGCCCTCAGTCGGCCAGAATCCCAAAGTCTGGGTCCGGCGTCGGCTGTTCAACCATGCTCCTTGACGTCAGAGCACCAGGAGTATAAAGCTGACAGCCGACGCCATCTTCTCCAGTCTTTCTTGCCGTGCAGTGATAGCAGTTCGCAAGTGCCGGTCGGCTGACTCCTGACGAATTTTACTGATATACTTCGGTCCGAAGACTTTCTTCTCCACTCACAGCTAAGTACCCCGTTGGGGAAACTTTTTTCTTGCTCCACTCCGATGTCAGAAAAAGTTAATAATTGAATTTCATGTGGGAAGCAAATACCTCATAAGGATTTTTATTCTTACTGTATTCCTTGCTTGGGCCCTGACCACGACGTAGCTAGTTTTCGGTTTTGTGCTAGATTCAATCATCGTACAGGTACGATTTTGCTTTTCATTACTTCGGTAGGTGCTTTAACTACAAAATGTCGTCGGATACAGTCCCGGCTACCGGAGTTCACAAGCGTCGCAAGGATAAAGACAGGCCTCCAAGGTCCAAATCTGATGATAGCGCACAAGCGGAGCCAGCTTCAGGTTCGGCAGTTGTCAGTGAGGTGCTTTTGCAGCCCGTCGTCGGCCATTTCAGAACCGACGGCCGAAACGGACTCTCATGAGGAGCCAACCAGGCCTTTAAATATTTCTGTTGCAGGACCTTTGGACAATGCTCCTTCGGATGGGTCCGGAGCCGCTGTGCAGGTACCGGCTTCCGAAGGGGTTTTCAGGCCTACTCAGCTCCTAATAAAGGCAAAGCCTCCTTCAAAATCAAAGACTTCAACACAGGCCTCTTCTGAACCGGCTCCTAAGTCACAGAAACAGTTACTCAAGATGGCGGAGGATTTAATTACTATGATTAGGGGTTCTCATCCCCCTCCAGACAAAAGGCCAAGGCAGGATGATTCTTATGATTCCTCTGGTCAGGCTTCTGTTTCCTCAGTTTCTTCTTCTGATCAGGAATATTCTTTCCCTCCTTATGAGGATTCTGATGCTGAAGAATCCATTCCTTCTGCTTCTCCCCCCGAGGATTTCTCTTTTGGGAAACTTTGCATGAAATGAGAGAACATTTCCATTGGGAAGGACAGGAGTTTTCAGAATCCAAGAAAAGACTGGGGGAATTTCTTCTTCTTCCCCAACATAGACCCCTGGCTATTCCTCCTGTTTTGGATATTGTGGATGATGCCTTTTCGGAGGCTAACTTAACCCCTGACTCTTTTCCTCCTGCTCCTGTTAAGCCTGATAGATATTACAGGGTTCCTGCTTCCCATCAGTTTTATACAAGAACCCTTCTGCTGACCCTGAAACCATTTCTCAGGGTCCCAAGGGAGTTAAGGCCGCTTCTGCCAAAAATCCCATTCCTACTGAAAAGGATTCTCGATCCTTAGAAAGATGGGGCAAAAAGGTGTACACTTCTGCTACTTTGTCCATTAGGGCTTTAAACTGTCAGTTTCATATGTTTAAATACCAGCAATTTCTATTGTCTGTCTTAAAACAGAAGCTTACTTCCATTTCTGCCTGTGCAGATAAGGAATTACATGACTTATTGCACGCCACTGAACAAGTTGGGAAGCATGGTTTACACTGTGGATTTGATGCCTTGGAGGCTTCTTGTAGGGCTGCGGCCTCTGGCACAGTCATTAGAAGGCATGCATGGCTAAAGGAACAGAATTTACCTGAACAAATAAAGGCTAAATTAAATTTCTAATTTTCATGTGGGGGTGAATATGTCTTCCTTGGCGTCTTCCAAACTTTGTAAGACTTTCTTCAAGGGTGCCTTCCTTCTTAGACCTCTGGGTAAGGACCATACGCCTCTGTGGGATCTTGCTTTAGTGTTACAGGCATTAGTTTTCACACCCTTTGAACCTGCAGCCTCGGTTGATTTGCAGTTTGTGACCTGGAAAACTGCCTTCTTGGTTGCCATTTCATCAGCCAGAAGAGTATCAGAACTCCTGGCTTTTTCTATCAAAGAGCCTTACATGGTTTTTCACAAAGACAGGGTGTCATTGCCCACTAATCCGCCTTTGCTTCCTAAAGTAGCCTCGGAAGCTAATATTAATCAGACTATACTTTAACAGGATGAAACCTTTTCATAAATCTGATCAACTCTCCGTGTCTTTTTTTAAACCCTTCTAAGGTAAGCCAGTTCCTAAGGTGACCATTGCTCGCTGGATCTCCCAATGCATTGTTTGAGCTTATGCTGTTAAAAGAATGTCTCCTCCAGGACAAGTGAAGGCACATTCTACTCGATCTATGGCTATGTCAGCTGCCTTCTGGTCTAGGGTGTCGCTGGATGATAGCTGTTTAGCAGCCACTTGGTCCTCATCTCATACCTTCATTTCACATTACAAACTGGATATTGTGTCTAGAAACAGAGCATCATTCGGCTCTGTGGTGCTGCAGAATATCCTTCCATTAGGGCCATCCAGAAGTTTTTGGTAGCTGGGGACTCTGTCCCACAGTTTGAAGACCAAATGAAGTGAACTACTTCAGATAAAGAAGTTATGTACTCACCATAACGTTCCATCTGAGTAGTTGTATTTCATTTGTCTTCAGCCATCCCCCCTCCTTTCCCCCCCGACCTTGTTACTTAGTGAAGGTTGTTATACCTTTGTGTAGTTTGTGAGACCCTTGGGTCCTGTCTGGGGCCTGGATTTTTTTTTTGTGGCTCCCGTTTGTGATAAGGTTCTGTTGGGTCGGATGTTTGGTACTGTTTATGCAGCAAACTCAATCTGAAGGGGGGAAGGGACATGGGGGTATTATGGGTAAGGGGAGGGGCTTGGAGCTCGGATCAATAGCTGGAAATTGTGGCCATGTCGGATCCAATGTGGATCCGAAAACCACAGGTTGAAGACAAATGAAGTACAACTACTCAGATGGAACGTTATGGTGAGTACATAACTTTTTTTTTTTTTGCCATAGTGGCCTTTGAAGATTTATTTATAAAGTGTCGACTTCTGTACAGGGTTCCTAGTTTTTTGTGAACTTTTTTTATGGTCTATGATGTGCGTTTGTCAAATTTTATGCCATTGCCAGTAACTACTCAAAGTAATTTTGTTTGGGAAAATGGAGAAATAATTGTATGGTTTAATGATGAGATATTAAATAGTGGGTTGGTGTGAATGGCATGAATTGGTTCAGCAATACCCATATTACTGGAGACATGATATGTTGAAGTATTTAGATGTATGGATTAAAAATGATTCTGTCATGACAGCTATGGATATGTAGGAAGAGACCAAACAAAATATAATACAAAAATTGTTACAAGCAGTGAAAATGTTTCTAGTCCCTTTAATGTTATATATAGGTCAGGCGTATTTTTATCGAATCAACCAGAGGAGAAGCTGTGGACCATAATAAAAAAAATTGAAGAAATGTATTTGGGAGGGAAAGAATGCAAGAGTTAAGTTGGATAAGTTGTTTCTCCTCTCAGAACAAAGTGATAAAAAATTTGAAGAGATACTTTAGAACTACATAGTTAAGGCTCTTGTACACAAAACAGACAGAAGACTACAAATCAGATTAGAAAGAAATTATGTTAACATGGGGTAGGGGATAGGGGGTCATGAAATAAAGCGAAAGTAAAAGTTTGGATGCAGGCTTTAAGGAGAACAATGTCATACAGACTACTGTACTTGCAAAGTAGCAGAAAGTATGTTGAGAAATACAGCAGTGTAGGAGTAGAGAAAAATGATTTTACCAGTAGTTTCATACAAGTAGGGGTATTGAAAACAGTCAAAAGTAAGCTGGACTGTATTGGATAAAATTAGCAAAGGGAGCAAATAATTAGGGTGGCAAAGTCATAGCTTGGGATGAGGCTAAGCAGAAATTTAGACTGCAGTTTGGGAGTTGCCTTTCCTATTCAAGATTGTTAACAGAGTATAGCTAAAGAGAAAGATGTGGGAGTGTTAAATGAAAGGCCATCTGTGCTGGAGTTTAGAATCGAGTCTAGAACAGAAGCTACGGCTAAAAAATGGCTAAATAGTAGGGCAATGTAACTATAACATTTGATCATAAGAGGTAAGAAAAGACTAAGAAATGAGAATGGGAAGGCAGTATACAAAGGAACATTGGGGATGGTATTTATATGGCTCCAGAGTATGTCACAAAATCTAGGAGGAGTAGGATTTCTGCATGGAAGTGTTTGCATGGGTATTTTTATTCCCCAAGTAGACTTCAGAAAAAGTTTACACAGGTAGATAGCAATTGTTGGAGGTGTGATGGGAAAAAGAGGGGTACTTGGGGACATTTTTGGGGGGGGAATACAGTGATTTGGTAGATTTTAAAAACTCCCTTCAGGGTACATTGTCTAAAGTGTTGGTGGAGCAAATTATTATGACTTCAGAAACGATTCTTAAGCTGGGTTGTAGAAACGGAATTACCTAGACATAGTAAGGCCCTACCAATTGTAATGTTGTTGGCTGTCAAAAATGTAGTTATGAGAAAATAGAAATCAAAAACAAGACTGATCATTACAGAATTATTAAATGTTATAAAGGTGATAAAAAAATTGGAGAGTGGACCTTTAGAAAATGGAAGGTGCAAAATACATAGAAGTAAATTCAGTCTGTGGGAACATTGTATTCAGAATAATGTTCTGGAGGAGGAGGAGTGAAATTTTTACAAAGGTGAGACTTAACCAATCTGTGTAATGTTTATTTTATCTTTTCTTTGTTTACTGGGTTAGTCCCACTAAATTAGTGGCCTCTTTTTCAGGGGAGTCCCAAGGTGATATTTATACTGCTGGAAATTTAGCCATGACATCGAGGAACTTCCCCTGTTCTTTTTAATAGATGCTGTGGGATCTTTTATATCCCCCTGAGTTACACGTGTGTGTGCACTCACGCATATCTGTATAATGTTTCTGCATCAAAATTAATGATCTTCTGATATCATTTTCATTCATTCCTCGACCTGTGGGTTTTGGATTCGACCTCGGATCTGACTCAGCCACTTTCCAAGCTTAAGATTCGAGCCTCAAGCTCCTCCTGTCCACCCCACAATGCCTCCTTACCCAGAGTACCTCAGATCTTGTTTGCTGCTAGCCTGAGAAGCATCTTGATTTAAGAGTTTATGTAAGTCATCTGTCATCCGGTCTTGTTGTTCACTCTTCCTTCCTCTCCTCCCACCTTCTGTCTTGGTTATTTATATTTAAAGGAAAAAAAACTTTCCTTTTGGTAGTTTGTAGTGTAGCTTACTTTCCTGCAGTTTTCTTCTGTCCAGATAGTCTCTCTCTATTTTTCCTTCTAGTCTTTCTTCTTTGCTTCCCCTTTCTTTGCTATCTGGTTTATCATGGCTGAGAAGCCCGATAAACCTTTGGGGTTTAAAAAATGCACTTTCTTTGGGCATAAGATTCCCTTATCTGATGTCCACAGGAAGTGTGTTTTCTGTCTAGGTCAAGCACACCTAGACAGCTCCTGTGAATAAGGGGGGGTTTAATCTGCGTGCACTAGTGGACCATCAAAACAAACTAGTTTTGAAGTGTTTGCTTCCTCTTTCTACTCCTTCAGCACCTTCCACTTCAGGGGCTCAGGCCCCATTAGGAAACCCAAGGAGGCCAGGGAACACAGGAAGCGTTCCCCTGAGCATTCATACTCGGAGCCACCTAAAAAGGCACCAAAACCTTCAGATCTGAAGTCTTTGGATCTGATAATTGTGGATTCCTCTCCCTCTGTTCCCTGTGCTCCTCCTGTCTCCATGGAGACGTGTTTTGGCGAGGAGGCCTCCCCCAAGCCAGTGTCCAGACCACTTTCTACATCCTCCTCCGTCATTTCTACCCATAACTTGTCCGAGTGTGAGGTGGATAGATTGATGAGACAATTTCTCAAGACACAGATTCAGTTGGAGGTTCTGCCAGCTCCGTCCCCTTCTGGATCCATGAGCAGAGATTCCCCTATTTTGTCCCATGGCTCTTCTCCAATCTGACTTCCTCTTTCCGAGTTTTTGGATCCTGCGGCCCTGAGAACTGAGACGTCAGATCTGATAGATCTGACCACTTTGGCTCTGTTTCCCTCATGTGTTTGACTCCGACAGCTTTGGGGGCCAGTGCATCAGGGAACTGAAGCTTAGACGTCAGGTTCAGGGGGTTGACTTCGACTCCAAAGTTTTGGAACTGTTGTTTCCCCTCAAAGCCTCTGAGTTCGATAGCTGTGCTCCAACTTCCTCTTTGGAGTGGAGGATTGCGGGGCTTCAAGAGATATCTGCTGTGACAGCTTCGACTCCAGAGGAATGACTCTTGGATTCCCTAGTTCATCTGCCTTCGAGGTGGTAGAAAGTGTTCTTGCCCATCCTAGGGGATTTCCGGTTCTTCCACCTTCGGATCTGATCTCCATCCCCATGGAATCTGTCTTCCACTGGGCCAGCTGGTGCTGCAAAGCCCCCAACCATTTCCCACTGTGGAACCCTGTTTTTCTTCAGATACCTCCACAGATTAACCCACCGAGGAGGTCCCCCGGAAGAAGAGCTGTAAAAGGAAACACCTGGATTCCCCACAGGAATATGTCACTGTGGACACTGACTTTGAGGAAGAAGAGGGGTCCCTTAGATATCCACCCGACAATGTCTCCTTTGTGGACATCTTTGGAGATCCTTCATCAGAAGGGTGGTTCGTCCTCCCAAAGCCCTAACCCAGAGGAGTTGGTGCTGTTGGAGGCCTTCAGCGCCAGACCATCAACATCCTTTGCGTCCCCCCCAGTGGATCTGCTTGTTGAATTAGTTTCCATCAAGGCATGGAAGGATCAGGACGCTTTAGAGCCCATACCCAAGTGGGCTGATAAAATAGTAAGTGCCCCCTAGACAAATCACACTGGACCAAGGGGATCCCTGTAAATGCCATGGTTAATGTGGCAGCCACCAAAAAGGAGCTAGTTCAGGAAAGCTACTCTGTACATCCCCCTAACAGGGAGTTTTCAGCTTTGGACACGTTTTATGCCATTGCCTGACAACATTAGATATTTCAGTCTTCATTTTTATTTTTATTTTTATTTTTCTATTGTATTCTACCTCAGCGGCTTTGCACATTCATCATATACTCGTAGGATATATAGGACATAGAGTTTTAAAACATATATTTATTCCAGTCATTAGGACTGGTTGAATGAGAGTTTTTAGGACACACAGTTTTATGATTAATTACCTTTGTTTCAACTAAGAAGTTTTGTTCATCGTTTAACTGTTTGAACTGTTTGAGCTTTGTTGGTTCTGCATTTATTCATTTATTTATTTATTCCATCTACTCTGCAACATGAGCAACAGTATTTGCCAGTGCTTGGTTTGTTTAATTAAATGATTTTAATCACATGGTTAGGTTTAGATTAATTAAGCTAATTGATCACTTTAGAAATGTGTATATATACTTGGTTTTAGAAGATGTTTGTTGTAAGGATCTGAAGTATCTGTTCACAATAAATACTTTTTATCGAATTATTGTGGTGGTCGACTTCCAGTTTGTATCTTCACTTTGACTTCATTTATTTCTGGAGAAGACCTTTGGGCTACAGTGACTGTGTGTTTCAGATTTATATTTCTTTGCTTTGAGTCACTAAAGCCACACGATGGATAATTCTTCGATAGAACTTGATTTCGGATCACAGGAGGAAATGGGAAACAGTGTTGGATACACGAGATAATCCTTTCCTTGCCATGGAACTTTTTGTCACAGATTCCAATGTCAATGTTACTAATACTGACAACAGTTCAATGTGAGTATGAAGGAGTTAGAGAACATGTTGTATAAGCTACAAAGGTTTACTTGGCAGAGAAGACACTTAGAAGCATGTTTGCACTTTAAAATAGTGCCGAGAGGGATGAGAGTTCTCTGCATGCCCACCTATGGCGACAGCCATCCAGATCTATTGAAGAGGTGGCAGCAATTGAACCTAGAACTTAGCTACAATTATATAAAATTATTGCTGGATTATTTCTCTCCTTTAGAGAAAGAACTGAGTACTAAGGCTGAAGTTCTATACAATACTTTACATGATAAATTTAAAGGCGATGTATACAGCGCGATATAGAATCCTATTAAACCAAACCTGTGCGTATGGTGAGAGGTTACAACAAGTTAAAAAAGAGACTATTTCGATTTCACAAATAGTCAAGTCTTTGTATGGCCAAGAGTTAGGAACAACAGGAGACTGAGTTTGTAGCTAATAATACTGCAGACATCTCTCATAATGAAGCATTTGCTCCTATGACAAGCCTGAACGACAGTACTGCTTTAAATGATCTGCCTGCAGCTTTGGGGATGATGACGTCATCAGAAAGCGTCAGGCACTCCCACAGTGGATTCTGAAAGCACACCACCGCCAAACCAACTAGCTTGATCTATTTCAAACAACACTGGAGCTAAACCAAGATAGCACAGACCCACATTACCTGTACAGACGAGGGGAGGTCAGACAGCAGAGACAGATTCAAGAGGAAGCTGTCGGGAGAACAACAGAGCAACTTAGTGGTCAATTTATCAAGGTACTGTTTAACACCTATGGACATTGAGCTATTAAATAGAGGTATGAATTACATTCCTGCTCAGATCAGCAACATTTCAGAAGTCTTGAAAGACTTGAGACTGTTTCAATGTTTCTCTGAAACTACTTTTTAACAGTAAGAGAGTTTCAGATGAAGCCTCGATAACACCATTGTGTCTTGTTTTAAGAAAAGAGTACTTTCACGCCAGCTTTAAATCCAGTAGCTGAATGTTTTTTAAAAGTCTGTGAAGATGATTTATACAAGTACTACTATGATTTTAAACATAGTGCATTGTTTTCCAATACACATACCACTGAATGGGATAGGATTTATTCTTTGAAACGGAATAGTGATTTGGTAATAAAATCAGCAGATAAGGGGGGAGCTATTGTTTCACTAGATACAAGCATATCAAGATGCAATGCTCACCTTACTGAAGGAGATCACTACATACAAACCCATCAGTCATTTAGAACTTACCAGAATTGTTTATGTAGTACACCAAGAGCTCTATGAGTATTTAATGTGCAGACAAATAGATTATGATCTATACCAGTACTTTTTTATAGAGAAACCTCGGATACCATACATTAAAGGCTTGCCGAAAATACAGCATACACCCACCACCTATGAGACCCATAGTTGTGGGACAAGGTTGGGTTACTGAGACATTATCCGTCTTTATAGAGAAGAAACTGAGACCGCTAGTCAGTGAGACTACATCAATCTTAAAAGATACTTATGAGTTGCTAGATTGTTTAAGTGAATATCACCACACAAACATGGAGGGGTTCTTTGTGACCCTGGATGTAAAGAATCTGTTCACTGCAATACCCAATAGTTTTGGCTTAGAAGCTCTGAGGGACATTATAAATAAGAGTCAAAAGTTCAACTCTAGTGAAGAGGGATTATTATGTGCTATCATGGAACTTGTTTTAACCAACAATGTTTTTAAGTTTAGAGACCAACTGTATTTGCAACAGTGGGGAATATAGTCATGCTGTATTGGGAGCAGAAACATTTGTTCACACATGATAGTTTCAAGAAAATTAGCCTCTATAAACGCTTTGTTGATGATATTCTTTTATTTTGGCATGGGAGCATATCTGAGCTTCTAGTCTTTATAGAACAGTTAGAATCTACCACTGACTTTCTGAGTTTCACGATATGTCATGACCTACAGAGTATAGATTTTCTAGATGTGAGATTATATAAGAACATGAATCATAAGATTGAGACAACTATTTTCAGAAAGGAATGTTGGAGGAACACCCTACTCCAGTTTAGTAGTATGCATCCCAGATATGTATTTGATAGCATAATGAAGAGCCAATTCACCAGGATAAAGAGGCTATGTCACAATAGTGTTGAACTCAATAAACAGAGCAGTTTTTTAGAACAATGTTTTTTGGACAGAGGCTATGACAAAGAAAAGATTAGGAAGGTCAAGAATCAGGTTCTATTCAATGAAGAGACTGCTGTAGTTGGCAATCACATAAGAACGTTTGGCTTCCATGGCAAGAAGTCTTTTGACAATTCCAGAGTCAGAATCAATCTCAGATATACCAGTGACATCCATCACATTAAAGATATTATTCTAAGCAATTGGCATATCCTCTTGACTGACCAACAGTTAGCAATGATAGTAGGCTCCACACCTTCATACACATTTCGTAACAGTAAGAATCTCAGCAGACTCCTATGTATAGAGTCCAATAATGTTAATAAGAATATAAGCATTAACAAGGATGTGAAGTCAGGTACTTTTCCTTGTAACAAGTGCAGTGCATGTACATTGATTACTACAGTCCAGGAGTTTGAACATCCAGTGTTGAACTACAGGTTTGAACCCCATCACAAAGGTACATGTGCAAGCAAGAACCTTATATATTTAGCCACATGTCAGAGTTGTACAGTATTCTATGTAGGAATGACTACTAGGACCTTGAGGGAGAGGATACTGGAACATGCTTTAGATATCAGGAAGTGTGATACCAAAAGTGCTTTGGCTAAACACATTGCTAATAATCCAACACATTCATTTGTATTTAGAATCCTACAGACAGTCCCACCTAATTCTAGAGAAGGAGACAATTTCAATGATTTAGAGCTAGTGGAACTCTCTTGGATTTTCAAACTCAAAGCACATTATGAGCCAGGACTTAATCAATATGTTAGTGTAAGGGCTCCGTTGAAAGGACGCAAAGTAATTCTCTCAACCATGTCTGATTTTCTTTGAACCATGTCTGATTTTAGTGACAGTGTATACAGATATATTCATTTGATTGCACTTGTTTATTATTACATTTCTTATTCTGTATACAGACTTGGATCAGCAGTTTCTCCTTGACATACTCATAATGTCAGTATAAGGAAGTATAATGTAATTTGTATACCCTATCAGGAGGTTTCAGCCTGCTACGCTTTCATTAGATTGACAGTTTTATATACACATTTGGATAGTACATGACCATGCATTTGTATAGATTTTTATAGATTTTTATAGATTTTTATAGATACTAGGCTTCATACCAAGTTTTTTCGTTCCATGTTGTTCATATATTGTTTATCTCTTGTAACTTGTGTCTGTTTATGAGTTCCATTCAACACAAGCAATTAATTTATTCCAGATGTTTGATCATATTTGTTCCTTTTCCGGTTCAATGTGTTTATGTGTTTATTTGCTACTGCTGCATCACTAAGTGAGCCATACACATGGCTTCACTAATATGCATACATTTATATTTTCATATACTTTTTTCACACTGTTTATGTTTAATTACTCATACATATATACATAGAAAAATTTCATATGGTTGTATTTACACTGAATATATTTTTATATATTTTTTATATACACAATTTTAGACTTATATACAAGCTAGGTTTTCATTTTTACTGATAATTCATGCAACAGAGTTTTTAAAAGGAAGGGCAGTAATTTTATGCCATTGCCTGACAACATTAGATATTTCAGTCTTCATTTTTATTTTTATTTTTATTTTTCTATTGTATTCTACCTCAGCTGACTTTGCACATTCATCCTATACTCGTAGGATATATAGGACATAGAGTTTTAAAACATATATTTATTCCAGTCATTAGGACTGGTTGAATGAGAGAGTTTTTAGGACACACAGTTTTATGATTAATTACCTTTGTTTCAACTAAGAAGTTTTGTTCATCGTTTAACTGTTTGAACTGTTTGAGCTTTGTTGGTTCTGCATTTATTCATTTATTTATTTATTCTATCTACTCGGCAACATGAGCAACAGTATTTGCCAGTGCTCAGTTTGTTTAATTAAATGATTTTAATCACATGGTTAGGTTTAGGTTAATTAAGCTAATTGATCACTTTAGAAATGTGTATACATACTTGGTTTTAGAAGATGTTTGTTGTAAGGATCTGAAGAAGCGTGTCTTGTTATCTGTTCACAATAAATACTTTTTATCCATTTATTGTGGTGGTCGACTTCCAGTTTGTATCTTCACGTTTGGCAAGAGGTTTACACTTTGTCCATGTTTGCTTTACAAGGGCTGAACTATTTATTCCATTTTACCAGGCTACAAAGGGACTTAATCAAAGAACTCTCTAACTCCGTCCTTGAGTGCATGTCTGAAGTGGAATGCAAGACCATTTGCTCTAAAGTGGCCACTCTCCCATCAATATCTAATTCGTCCATGAGTCTGATTGCCAACATGACAGAAGGTATTTCTAGGGCTGCCAGTTCTGTCATTGTCATTAGGTGCTATGCCTGGCTGTGTGACTCTTGAGTTACCATCATCTCAAACAGATGGAACTCAGTTTAATGACTCATCCAAAGTGCAGCACACACACGAGTGTAGCAGCCTCCCTAATGATGCACTGCAGTGTCAGAAATTTGAAAAGTGAATCTAGCCACCTGGAGTGGAAGTATAACCCACAGCTTCTTGATCTTTCAGCACCAATAGTGAGTTTGCTAATTGTTGAGCCACTGACAATTATGTTAAATTGAATAATTAATAAAGAAACCATATTTGTATAATGCATGTAAAATAAAAATCTTTGTAATGGTTTGTTTTCTTTTCTTTTTTGTATCTGGGTATAACTATTTCACTTTTCCTGTAAACAAATGACAAATAAATAAATACACACACATACACACACACACACACACACACACACACACACACACACACACACACACACGCACGCACGCATGTGTGTACATCTATATCTATATACATACATACATACATATATATATATATATATATATATATATATATATATATATATATATATATAGTTCCCCTTCACAAGATAGAATAGATGGAAGCTCTGTGAATGTTCCGTGACCGCAGTGTAGCGGAGGAATGGAAAATCTTCAGTTTTGCGCTTATGCATATAGCGTGGAATAGGAGATTTCCTTTTCCTTCACTATAGTGCGATCTCGGAGTAGGTATATTTAAGTAGGGGTGTGTGGGGGGTGCAGCCCTGTGACAACATTTGAAAGGTGTTCATTTTTTTTTTTGTTGTCCCTTTCATAGGTTCGAGTTTCTCTAAATTCGAGATTCTGGTTTTGGGTTTATGACTTTCGAGTTTAGAGAAATTTGATCATATATGAAGGGGAACCATATATTTTTATATATATATATATATATATATATATATATATATACATATATATATATATATATATATATACATATATATATATATATATATATATATATATATATATATATATATATATATATATATATATGTATATACATACATACATATATATATATATATGTATATACATACATACATATATATATATATATATATGTATATATGTGTGTGTGTGTATACACACATATTCATGCACGTGTGTGTAGTTGCGCTTATGTATGTTTCTTTATCAAAATTAATGTTTTTGATCTTTTCATGTGTTATGGCAAAAAGTCATTCAAATATTTTTTTTTTTTTTTTAATTCAAAATTCAGCTGCTGCTTTGTCTTCAATGATAGGTGCCTAGTGTGTAAGGCTGTTTTGTACTGAGACACAAAGCTGTTTCTAGGTTAGTTGACACACTGAACAGTCCCCTAATTAGCACTCCAACCAAAGTTATGGAGTAATATATCATACCCCTTAAAAATTTGTACCCCATCTGCTAGCACCCTAGTTATAACATTGGCCTTGTAGGTAATTTTGCTTGTAACAGTCCTTGAAAATCTCAAACTGTCTTGAAGAAGTAGGTGTGTATATACTGGAAGCAAAAACAGCCAAAGCTGTCAATGGCTTGGTGATGGTCCTCTGCAAAAATCTAAGTGGTGAAGGGGTTAGAAGTAGAAAGTAGCAGAATTCAATGTGAAGAAAGTAGCAGCAACAGCAAGGAAGCCCTTCACAACAGGCGGCTCTTTCTGTTCAGAGTTATGAGATGTAGAGCCGTCGTTACTTCTTGCCTTTCCCAGTACTGACAGTAATAGGCTGATTTTCTGTTTTCACAGTTGTTTGGGAGAAGGTGAAATTAGGCCACTGAGGCAGAAAGGTAGTCAGAGGTACTCCACTGAGGTTCGTAAAATTTTAGTAATAGACTGTCGATTTTTCTTCAGAACAGTCTGTTATGGTAATCCTAGATGTCCTTCCATTTCACTGTTGCAGTATTCGTTACAATAGGGATCCCCTACCAAGGGCAGCCTGACATCCGGCCAGTTTACCTAAGTCTTTAGGTTGCTTTAAGATACACTGCACATTACACACATTCTCCTCATTTAACATAGAGCCTATGGGTGACATCTGGACGTACCATCCTCAGAGCTTCTTTGCCAGCAAGTCCGAATGTCATCTCTTGATCGTTGGTCTGAACTCCCATTCTGTTGCTGGTTTGCCAAGCCATTGCAAATATGTGCCCCATTGGGGTTTTGGTTATCTTATCTTTGTTTTACATTTTTGGTTTTGTGGTGTTTCATGGCATCCAGGAAGGGTAAATGCCAGTGTGGCAGAGCCCCATTAAAGACTGTCATGAGCAGTGCCTGTTCTGCCTCGGTGCTTCCCACGACCATATGTCCTGTTCAGTTTGTCAGGCCTTTGTTCCTAAGATCCTCAGTATAAGATTGTGTTTGGTTTTATATCTGGAGAATCAATGTCTTAAGCTCCTAACTAAAGACACAATGGAGGGAACTTCCCTGTGTGATGGGCAGACATCCATGAAAAGGAGATCAAGAAATCTATGCTGGATTCTTGTGTATAGCCTCCACAGAGGATCGCCCGGCTCCATTGTTGGATTCTTTTGTCACAACCACTTTGGAGGCGGGTGGGGATCCAACCTCAGGCACATCCTTGGAGGCATTGCAGACATCCGCATCGAACGTTCAAGGGGAACATCTGCTGAATCTCCAAGGGACCTAGGGGTGTTCTTCAAATTTTGGTCAGAGAAGAACACCCAATTACAGTTGTTGAATGCCAACTGGGGTCACAGCCTTGTCAGTTTTTTAAGGTGGATGTCCCCTTAAAGAACACGCAGAAAACTAAGCATATTTCTCTAGCCCCTAAGGTCCCACAGAGTGAATGGCAGTCGTCCTCTCAGGGGGTGTTTAGTGTTTTGATGGCTTTAAAACCTCCTCAGGGAGTTTCTGTTCCAGCCCCCCTGTCCTATACTTCCCTTAAGAGACCCAGAGAACAGGATTCCTCTGAGGAGGCGGAGGATTCAGATGGTGATATCCCTTGCTTACACCTCTCAGATCCCCCTCTTTAGAGTATGGGTCTGATGAAGAGGAATCTACTAGTCCTGATACGCCTTTTGAGGAGTTTTCTTTTGGGGACACAATCTCTAGAAAGATGGATTTTTTAAAAATGGGATTTTGCTCAAATTTGAGGTACAAAAAAGGTATTCTGAGCTCCTGCAGATGGATTCTTCCAGACCTTCTGCTGTCCCTCCTATTTGGCTGCTTTGTTGGATGCCTTTTCTAATGCTTCTAAAGTTCCTGACTCTCAGTCCCGTACACCTTTTATAGAGTGCCGGGCACTGCAAATTTCTGTATAAGTGCCTTTCTGCAGAACCCTCCGTGATGTCTGTGGCTTCTGACAAGCCATCTCAATTGCTTCCATCTCCTAAGTTACTGCCTTCTGATATAGATAGCAGAACCATGGAAAGGTTAGGTAAAAATTTTATACATGTCAAACAGAGCACCTCACTGGCCGTCTTCACGAGAAATCTTGATAAGTGGGTGGGAAGTAGAAAATTCACCCAGGGGATCACTCCAATGGCTGTACTCAACAGAGGCACTGGGAACCAAGTTCGGGTGGCACAATGCCAGGGTAATCCTACGGGCTAGTCTTGTAAAGGCTTCAGGGCCATTAGCCTAGTACACATCTATGAACCTGTACCTCTGCTATCTTAGCATTTAGGGCGTCAGTTATCAGACCCATTTGTCCAGGTACTTGTTGGCTGTTCTTTCCCAGACCTGGCATGTGATTTCTGATCTTCCAGACTCTGAAGGCAAAACTTCTGCCCTTTCCCTGTTAGGGACTTCCTCCCAAGTGGCTTAACATTTCATCAAGTGTGATTATGATGCAACAGATGCTTACTGTAAGAGCTGCCGCTTTTGGAGCTGTGATGAGGAGATATTCTTGGCTTCAGTTTCAACCTTTGCCTGATGATATTAAGGTTGAGTTAATGGATGCTCTTGTAGGTAATAAACAGTTTTTTGGTGAAACTGCTGCTGCTTTCTTTATGTCCCTTCAGGATAAGGGCAAGGCTTTACAGGAAATATGTTGGTTTCTCTTGTACCTAAATGTCAGAGGAATTACACCCAATGAGCCATCCTTTGTCCATAGGCAGTCTTGCCCTCCTTCCAAGGGTAAAAATAGGTGAGAAGCGGGCTCCTCCTGTTAAGGCTACTTCGACTTCTGTGTCCCAGAAGTCTCCTTTTCCTGATAAACCAGGTGCTGTCTGACTGTCCTATCCAGCCATCCTGCTTTTCAAATGTTATCCCTTCAGACTTTGTTCCCTCTTTTTCTTTCTCAGGCTTATATGGTGTCTCTGGACCTGAAGGATGCTTATCTCCATATTGCAGTTCATCCCCTTTTCAGGAAGTTTTTGTGTTTCTCTGTTGCTTCCTGGCATTTTCAGATGTTCATCGTGTTACACTGCTGCAGTCATTACACTTGGGTTATCCTGCCGTCAGGCGGTTCCCCAGTCGGCCTGAGTTCCAAAGTCTTGGTCCGGCGTCGGTTGCTGTCGCCTCCTCCCTGACGTCAGTGCAACAGGGATATATAAGATGCAGCCGATGCCATTTTCTTCAGTCTTTCTTGCCGAGTGGTGCCCGAAGCAAAAGCACTTCGCAAGTGCCGGTCGGCTGACTCCTGAGATTTTCATTCCGAATCCAGAACCTAAGTCTTCTACAAAGCTAAGTACCCTGTTGGGGAAATTTGTCTTGCCTCAGATCGATGTCAGTAAAAGTTAATAACTGTATTTCTTGTGGGAAGCAAATACCTCATGAGGATTTCCTTTCTTATTGTATCCCATGCCTAGGCCCAGACCACAACGTCACTGGTTGTCTGTTTTGTGCTAGGTTTAGCAAGCGCATTATTAAATGTCGGTTTGATTTTGCCTGACATTATTTTGGCAGAAAATTCAATTACACCATGCCGTCAGAACTTCTGATGACCGGAATACATAAAAAGCACAAAAACAAGGATAGGCATCCGAGGCCCATAACTGACGACGAAGCCTCTTCTAGGCCAGTCGCCGTTTCTCCGGTTTTCAGCGAGGCGCCTTCGCAGCCCCTGACGACCGCTTCTGTAGAACCACAGGCTGCCTCTGACTCCCATGTGGAGATGGCTGGGCCTTCGGATGCACAAGATTTTCAGCCTACCAAAACTAACCCTTCAGAGGGATCCGGAGTAGTTGAACAACCCGCAGCTTCAGAGGGTATTTTCAGACCTATTCAGTTAAGCATTAAACCTTCTGCTAAGTCTAAACCTTCTTTAAAAACAAAGAAACAAATACAGCATTCTCCAGGACAGGCCTCCATGCCTAAGAAACAAATGCTCAAAATGGCCGAAGACCTCATCACTCTGATCAGGGGGTCCCATCCCCCTTCTGATAGAAGGCCTAGACAGGATGCAGAACTCATCCGACCAGGTGTCCATCTCTTCAGAAGTGGGAAAACATACTTTGCAATGTGGTTTTGATTCTTTAGAGGCCTCCTCTAGAGCAGCAGTTACAGGTTCTATCATTAGAAGACATGCTTGGTTAAAAGAACATACGTTACCAGATCATGTTAAAGCAAAACTATTGGATGCACCTTTGCAGCAGGATGTGTTATTTGGAGTTAAGGCAGAAGAGGTATTAAAGAAAATGGAGGATAAGGCAAAATCTATGCAAACAGTGAAGGATTTCTTTACAGGTTCAGCCTCCTCGATTTAGCAGAAATTGGCAAACAAAGAATTGGTCCTTTCCAGTTACAAACAGACCTCAAAGGGGAAGATACAGACTTCCAAGAGGTAGAGGTCAACCACAAGGTCCTTACAGACCTCAACAATGGGGTGCATCAGGCCAGAAAGAAGGGGAAGACAGGCCCCAACCATATAAAAAACAGCCCCAATGACTTCCCACTACAGCTGCCAAACAGCTCTCTCTTGGCAGCCCCCTTGGGAGGAAAACTGGCACTTTTCTATCACAATTGGCATATGATCACCAAAGACAAATGGGTTCTCAACATTGTATCTCAAGGCTACAGGTTCCACTTTCACACTCTGCCAAGGTTAAAAGGAATGCCAAATCTGCCACCAAATCAATGGGCAGAGGCTCAAAAACAAATAACGGCACTCATGGACATGAGAGCTATTCAAAAGGTACCACCACAGGAGCAAGGACAAGGATTTTACTCAAGACTCTTTCTGGTTCCCAGAAAGGACAAAGCCTGGAGGCCCATTCTGGATCTTTCTTCTCTAAACACTTACCCGGATGTTCCGAAATTCAAAATGTTGACACTACAGCAGCTTCTTCCCATGCTGGGCAAGAAAGCTTGGCTCGTAATTTTGGACCTCAAGGAGGCATACATGCATGTCCCTGTCAGACAAAACTGCAGAAGATACCTCAGATTCATAGCTGGTTCAATGCACTATCAATTCTCTGCACTGCCCTTTGGCTTATCTACTGCACCCAGGGTCTTCACAAAGTGCCTGGCACCAGTAATTGCATTTTGCAGACAGAAAGGAATTCAAATTTATCCATACCTGGACGACTGCGTGATTCAAGCAGAGAGCATGGACATTCTTCTAAAGCATCTGGCGTTTGTAAAAAAGTTAAATTGCCTAGGGTACACAGTAAACGAAAATAAATCAAAACTAGTGCCCTCACAAGAGATAATATTCCTGGGTGCCAGCTTGAATACAATGGCCCAGATGGCTTATCTCACGCCAGACAAGCAAGGACAACTGACTTAATATTTTCAATTGATGGCAACAAGTACCCAACTCCCTGCAAAAAAAATTCTGCAGGCCTTGGGTTACATGGCATCTTGCATTCTATTCATTCCATATGCCAGACTGCATATGAGGAAACTACAATGGTACCTAAAGAGTGCCTGTTCACAACACTGTCAAAGTTTGGAAACAGTTATACCACTAATTCCTTGCCTTCAACAGGAGCTTGGATGGTGGGCTCGAGCTTGTCACCTCAACAAGGGACAGCCTTTTACTCAACCCACAGCCAGGCAAACACTGACAGCAGATGCATCGGATTACGCCTGGGGAGCACACATGGCAGGAAAATGTATTCAGGGCAAGTGGCCCGCAGAACAAAGGCATCTTCACATCAATCAAAAAGAGATGCTAGCTGTACAAAATGCCCTTATAGCTTTCAAGGACCTGCTGCATCCAGGACAACTACTACTAAAGACTGACAACACCACAGTTATGTGGTACATAAACAAGCAAGGGGGGCACTCACTCTTGTCCCCTCTGCAGACAAGCCATGACCTTGTGGAACACAGCTCTAAACTATCAAGTTCATCTGCAAGCACAATTCCTGCCAGGAGAGAAAACACACTGGCAGACGACTTAAGCAGAAACGTCATGGATCCCCATCAATGGGAATTGAATCCACAAATATTCAGAATGATAACACAGAAATGGTGGAGCCCGAACATAGATCTGTTTGCATCCTCAATGAGCTGCCAGCTACAGAAATTCTGCACAAGGACTTATCATCCACAAGCATGGAAAGTGGATGCCCTCTCATTCAGCTGGAGAAACCTACAAGTATATGCTTTCCCACCACTACCTCTCTTTCCAAAGGTACTCATAAAAGCCAGGCAAGAAGAGCCAAAGATGTTCCTGATTGCACCAGACTGGCCACGCCAGCACTGGTACCCAATCTTAAAGAACTTAGCACAAGGACCACCCTGGATTTTGCCTCAAATCCCACATCTGCTGACTCAGCACAACAATCAGATACTTCACAGCCAACTAAAGACTTTAAACCTAGCTGCATGGAAGATTCTTTAGTCAAGCAAGCAATGCCTCTCTCCAAAGCTGTTATGGATGTCATTCTGGAGGCCAGAAGGCCTAGTACCAGGAAAGCCTATTCGGATAAATGGAAGAGATTCTGTGCCTGGAACCAGGCTGACAGCTTTGACCCTCTTGTCCCAAATATTCCTCAGATACTACAATATTTAACTGAGATGCTGGACAAAGGCCTCTCCTTTTCATCCATCAAAATCCACGCCTCTGCCATCTCTGCTCATTACAACATGAATCCACCAATTTTCTCTAATCCTTTGCTAAAACAGTACCTCTGAGGGTCTAGAAACATAAGACCGCCCCATAGAGCACCTACTCCAACTTGGGACCTCAACTTTGTGTTGGAAAAATTAACTTTACCTCCTTTTGAGCCAGCTAACACAGCAGATTTAAAATATATCTCTTGGAAAACTGCTCTGCTCCTGGCAGTAACATCAGCACAAAGAGTTTCAGAATTACAGGCACTAATGGCAGTGGAACCTTTCATCATTTTCCACCAAGACAGGGTGTCTTTAAGAACTATCCCTACGTTTATGCCAAAGGTGGTATCAAATGTGGCTCTAAACCAAACTATTCACTTGCCAACTTTTTATCCAAATCCACAGAGTAAAGGGGAGAGACTACTGCATTCTTTGGACATACACAGGCAGTTACGCTTCTGCTTGGACAAAACCAAAGCTTTCAGAAAATCTGAGCAATTATTGGTAGCATATGCTGCAGGAGCACAGGGAAAAGCCATTTTAAAACAGACTATTAAAATGGATAGGACACACTATACATTTCTGCTATACACACCATGGGAAACCTGTACCTAACAGCATTAGATCTCACTCCACCAGGGCAACAGCCACTTCAACTGCCTACCTCAGAGGAGTACCTACCAAGGATATTTTGGAAGCAGCAACTTGGAGTTCTGTACATACCTTCACCAAGCATTACCATCTGCCTCTATACTCTAAATCCAGAGCTGGCTTCGCCACTGCAGTGCTGCAGGGCCTTATAGCCACCCCTAATGCCTTATAGAACCAGCCACCCTACCTCAGCTTTGGGATTCTACCCAAGTGTAATGACTGCAGCAGTGTAACACGATGAACATAGTACAGTTTTGTACCTACCATAAATGTAGATGTTCGAGTGTATACACTGCTGCAGTCCAGGTTACCCTCCCTCCTTCCCCTCTTACTTGCTGGTACATACCTATGTCTTCTACCCTTTACTACCTATGGGGAGTATTTGCTGATAACTGAAAGTTGATTGCTTTTCTTATGTATGTTTTATTAGCAATTTGAATTGCCTACCTTTTTGGGGGCACCTGACATTTGAGGCAAGAAAAACTGAAAAAAATGGCGCCGGCTGCATCTTATATACCCATGTCGCACTGACATCAGGGAGGAGGCGACAGCAACCGCCGCCGGACCAAGACTTTGGAACTCAGGCCAACTGGGGAACCACCTGACGGCAGGATAACCCAAGTGTAATGACTGCAGCAGTGTATACACTCGAACATCTACATTTATGGTAGGTACAAAACTGTACTTTCTCTGCTTTGCCTTTTGGCGTTTCTACTGCTCCAAGTGTATTCACCAAATGCCTCACTCCTGTGGCTTCCTTTTGCAGGCTAAAGGGGATCCAAGTCTTTCCCTACTTGGACGACGACCTGTTTCAGGCATCCTTTACAGAGACCTTGTTGCAAGATCTCCATTTTGTCATTTCCTTCTGCAAAGCCTCAAGTTCACTATAAATTTCAAAAAGTCCTTTCTGACTCTTTTTCAGGTCACGTCTTTCTGGGGTACAAGAACCAGACTGTTCCTATACTGGCATCCCTGCCTCATCCCAAGGGCTTAACTCTCATTTCCTTTTTTCAAACTCTTCTTCCTCTGGTTTCAATAACCAGGGAATTTCTGAGAGCTCTGGAGTTCATGGCCTCCACACATGAGAAAGTTTTAGTGGTTTCTGAAGTCATTTTAGCTTCAATATGTTCATCCCCTTGAATTTGTAGTTCTTCTGTCTTGTCTCAAGAAAGAACTTCAGTGGTTGACTCTAAATCCAGGGCTCCCTTTTCATCCACCTCTTCATCTCAGGAGCTGTTCAGAGATGCTTCAGACATGGGATGGGGAACAGCATTTGGCTCCCTAAAGGTGCAGGGAGTCTGGTCACCTCATCAACAGAAAGAACACTTCAGTGTCAGAGATGAGAGCTCTTCTGCTGGCTCTCCAGGCTTTTCATCCTCTCTTCTCCCCAGGACCTCTCAAGGTGTTTGCAGACAGTATCACAGTGATATGATCATATAATCAAACAGGGGTAAGGGGTGGAACAAGGTCTTATTTTTTGCCAGTTGGCACTCCTACTGTGGGAATTTGCTATCCAGTATCAAGTGATTCTTAAGGCAGTTTACATTCCCTCAAAATATTGTGGCAGATTCTCTTGAGCAGGCCCTTAACCCAATCCCTCAAACATTCAAAAAAAAAAAAAGAAGAAAGTCATTCTTACAGCCTCCTTTTGGCCCAAATGTCATTGGTTCTCCCTCCTGATAAAACTAAGCAATGGAAAAAACAAGAGTGCTGCTTCAGTATGTGAAAGTAATAACTCAGAACAAAGGGTCCCTCATATAACCCAATCAGAAAACACTAAGACTGACAGCTTGGATGATCTAACCCGGATCTCCTCGTGGCACATGTGTTCGGAGGATAGGTTCATTATCATGAGGGAGGCGAGGAACCCAAACAGCAAAATCTTACCTAGAAAAATGGAAGAGGCTGTCCCTCTGATGCCTATCAGAGACCAAGCCTTGAACACCACTGATACGATAGTCGTCCTGAACTACTTGTCAGACTTTTTCAAGAGGTGATTCTTCTGTGCTCCTCTTTGCTCCTTGAAGGTCCAGACTTATACTATCTCAGTTTGCCTTAATGTAAACTTCCCTTTATACTGTAGTTTACTATTGAAACAGTTTTATTTTATTAGATATTTGATCTATCCTTTGTTGAGTGGTTTAGTCCCACTAGGCTAAATGGTGTCTTTTCAGAGGAGACCTGAAGTAGTATTTATACTACTAGGTGAAACTTGGCTAGGGCATTGGGGAACTTCCCCTACTCTTTCGAGCTGCTAAATGGCACTGGGGAGCTCGTACTTTAACCAGGAAGAGGCCTAAGGAAGTAGCATGGAGAAGGAGAAAAAAGCTAAGAAGAGTGTAGAGGTGGAAAGTTAAGAATTTGGAGAAAAAATTGTTCAGTACGGAGCTTCAGAATGTAAATATATTCCTGTGTGGTGGATTTTTAAAACCTGCACTACAAAATAGGCGGGTAAATTATTAGCATTTGATTGGTTGAAGCTGCTTTTTAAATGTGTAATAGTATGTGTTTCATTGTCTGAAGAAGGGTTGGTGAACCCAAAAGCGCTTACAACAGTGTTGGTATTTGTTTTATTAAACTTTTATCCATACAGCAGTGTCGAGCCAGTTTTTTCTGTCTTTTGTGCTTCATTGTGGACTGGCAGACTTTGGCTGAGGCACGGAACATTTATTGCTTTTTGGTACTTTTGATTGTGTTCCATTGTGCTCAGCAAGCTATGGATAATTTACAACAAGGAGGAGTTGTTCAGGAAGAAGTTTTTCTGGAACATTTTCAACCTACCATGAAAAATCCGCTTTTGGATCTAGGTTTCCTGGGGAACAGAAACGGACCAGGTGTCATTCGTGTCCCAGTGACCACAGATAAAAGGTTTGAAGAACTGTTACGAGATTTGCAGTTCAAAACAGGCAGATTACAGAGACTAAGGTGGCAAAGTTTCCATTTTGAAGCTTGCCAACAATATGGTATAGTGCCACGAGGCATGCGCATATTGTGCATGCCAACACAAGGCGACAAATACCCTGAATTGTTGGCACAATGGCAAACTCTGAACATCGAGACTAGTTTTAAATATATGGATTTGCTCAACAACTTCTTTGCCCCTGAGATACAGGAGCTACAGAAAGATGTAGACAGTTTATATGCGAAGTTGAAAGAAGACTTCAAAAGTACTGTTCACATCAATCGAATGATGGGTCTACAAAAAGATTTGTTGGCTAGTGATGAAAGATTAAAAACACAAAAAATAAATAAACTTAAACGAGACCATCAGGATTTTTCCACAGGCAATATCTTTGTCTGGCCGAGGCACAATGGGTCCTAGCAGAATACCTCAGCCAGCAAAGAACGTACTACGTCAAGACGCCAACGTGGTGAGTTAGATCGAGGTGTACAAGTTAGGAATGGGTCGGAACAGTCAGACATAGTGTATCCAAAGCTGCCGACGAAAGATAACACTTCAGTTGGCATTGTTCCTTCAGTTGAGCTAGTAACAGACTGCTCTGCTCATCATACCACTTTCGAACCATTCGCCAGGAGTGAGAATGGTATTGACAATACACGGGCTCTTTCTGGAGATGAGAGTCATACACCTACAACATCCACCAAATATTTGGCAGGACGTTTGCCAATGGAGGGAGATGGGATCCCGAGTAATACGAATACAACGGCTTCAACGGAGCCAGGAGCGAGACCAAAAACTGCACGAGGGCGACAACATTTTTTGGAGAAACTTCCGGTACCAGTGAAAAAACGAGGGCCATGGAAGCGGTCACTAAGCGAGGGGAGAGACCCCAACAAGAAGAGAAGGACTCACGAATGACTTTTAATAATTTTGATGGTATGGTGTTTAATTTATCATCTTATCAGCTTAATGATGATGAGATTAGTATACTGAACAAGGGTTTAACCTTTGTTCCAGGGAAAACGAGCATTTTTAATGAGGTTGTAACTGATATAGCCTTATTTTGTAGGAATTTAGCTTTGAAATGTATGTACAAGGATGAAACTGGTAATGACATGGATAGTATTGAACATGTTAATACTTTAAGACAGCCTAGTACGTTTATACCATCTTTTACACCTGCACTAAACATGTTTTTGAAAAGTTGTGAGAAAGATCTAACGCATTATTTTGGGACTCGGGAGCAAAATAGATACTATAATCTTACTCACCAACAACAAGTAGCTTTGACAGGTTTATGCAACAACAGAGATATAGTAATTAAAACAGCAGACAAAGGAGGGGCAGTGGTTGTCTTAGATAGTGAATTCTACCATTCTAAGATTAGGGAATTGCTATCAGACAAAACTACTTATACACCCATTAATCCAATAGGTGTACACAGGGTGATAGAGGAAGTACATCTGGTTTTAAGGAAGTTGCATTTTGATATGTTGATAGATGAAGAACTATTTAAATTTCTGTTGATTAATAAACCTAGAACACCAGAGTTCAAAGCGTTGCCGGAGATTCATAAGTCTTTGGAGGACCCACCCCTGAGACCCATAGTCTCGGGCAGAGGGTGGGTCACTGAGAACATATCTATTTGGTTGGAATGCACATTGAGACCTTATGTGGATAGTATACACAACATTTTGAAAGATACGAAACATTTTTTAGAGATTGTTAGAGCTTATGAGTTGGAAGGCTTTCAAGGGAGTACCATTATGGTCACTTTAGATGTAAAAAGTCTTTTCACGGTTATAGGTAATAGTTATGGCTTATCAGCCATTAAGCATGTTTTGTGTAAAATGGGAGTGGAAGAGCATAAGGTTAGCCTAATATGTACTCTTTTGTCTCTAGTTTTGGAGAACAACGTATTCATAGGTGGACAACAGATCTATAGACAGGCACAGGGGGTTGCCATGGGCACCCCCTGTGCCAACACCTATGCAAATTTGGTTTTACATCATTGGGAGGTAGAGACTATTATGAACAACATAGACTGGGCAAATTATGTGGGAGCCTATGCAAGATTTGTGGATGATGTCTTTTTGTTTTGGAGAGGAGATGAACAACAGTTACACTGTTTTTTAGACTATTTACATACTACAACAACGTTTTTAAAATTCACTATGACTTACTCTACAGAACACATAGATTTTCTAGACACCAGGATTACCCAAAGCTCAGGGGGTTATAGCTCTTCCTTGTACAGAAAAGACTGTTGGACAAACCACTTACTATCATTCGATAGTATGCATCCACGATATGTTTTTCCAAATATAATACAAGGACAGTTATGCAGGGCATCAAGACTGTGCTTGAATGATACTGATTATGAGGCAGAAGTGGAACAACTAAGTACATGCTTCAATAGTAAAGGATACAATCCTAGGTTGACACAGACAAAGGTTAGTCACTGTGCACAAAGGAGAAATGATGACTATAAGCCTTGGCTATTAAGTAATCAGGATGGTATGCACCTTAGGTCCAAATCAAGGAAACAAATAGGACCTAGGATGTATTTTACTTACAGCAGCAATATCATGGATATACAAAATATTGTTTTAAGGAATTGGAACATACTAAGGACTGAGGATAAGCTTAGTGAGATAGTGGTACATACACCTAGATTTGGCTATAGACGTAACACCAATCTTAAAGACTTACTATGTAAAGAAAAGGGTTTCCAGGGAACTAGTACTATGATGAGCAAAGCAGGAACTTTACCATGTGGTAATTGTAAAGCATGTTCCAGTATTAACAAGGATTCAACTTTCACACATCCAGTGGATGGGAGAAAGTTTAATTTTAAAGCTAGAGCGACATGCAGAACAACACATGTGGTTTACATTGCTGAATGTCAAAAATGTCCGTCGTATTATGTAGGGATGACAACTAACATGCTGAAGGTTAGAATACTACAACACCTTACCTGCATTAGGAATAATGTAGAACAGAATGCTCTTTACAAACACATAGAGAGGAACCCTACACACACTTTTTTGTTTAAAGCCATAGTTAATGTTAGGTTGGGTGCTAGAGGGGGGGATATCAAGCTATACACTGAGTCTTTGGAGTCCAAATGGATTATTACACTCACTTCTCATAGATACCCAGGTTTAAATGACAGGATACCTTTAAAACCTGCACTACAAAATAGGCGGGTAAATTATTAGCATTTGATTGGTTGAAGCTGCTTTTTAAATGTGTAATAGTATGTGTTTCATTGTCTGAAGAAGGGTTGGTGAACCCGAAAGCGCTTACAACAGTGTTGGTATTTGTTTTATTAAACTTTTATCCATACAGCGGTGTCAAGCCAGTTTTTTCTGTCTTTTGTGCTTCATTGTGGACTGGCAGACTTTGGCTGAGGCACGGAACATTTATTGCTTTTTGGATTTTACAAATGAGCAGCATTTAGCTGTCTCCATGGAGAAGGAAGTAAATGAGTCTGTTGAAGTGATGCAAATGGCAGAACTGGTATCAGGAGGGTTTGCAGATGTTCTGTTAAAAATAAACAAGTGAGATGATCCAGGTGACATTTTTGCTGTTTCCTGGGGTGGGATGGCATATAACTTTTTTGGATGCGCTGAGGATGGTAAGATGAAAAGGGGACCAGGTGATGTGGCAGCAGAAAATGCAGTAACTAAAACTTATGCAACAATGACAGCAGGCAAAAAAAAGGAGAGCAGCAACAAACTCTAAGTAAAACATTTTAAAAAGAAGAGAAGACCAGCTGTGAGAATAAGAACAAAACATGACACTGTAATAGCAGATATGTGTGATGATTTAACTATTCTGCATTTTAAAGATCAAGGAATTCTGTCTTTTATATATATTGTGACAGAGGCTTTTTGTGACTTAACATTTGAAACTGATGGACTGATGATGAAATTTCTGGAACAGTGTAATAAAAAGGACATTTATCCATGCAACAGCTATTTATTTTCTGGTAGTAACTTAAGTGTAAAGTTGTTTTGCAGTTTAGCACTGATGAACTGGAAGAAGATAAAAGATGCATGCAGGGTCTATGTGAAACTGTTGATAACACTGTGAAAGTTAAGAGATGAAAGAAATTTATGGAATGGAGGGTGGAAGTTGGAAGCTGTTTTGAAATGTGATAAACATGGTAAAACACTTGCCAAGTGTTATATTTGTGGCTGGTCAGAGAAGGGCATTAAAATACGTTTACCAGCCTAAATCATGTTTCTTTCTGAGGACTCTTGTGGTGTAATTAATGAGTGTGACAAGGTGAAATGTAACCTATGTGGGGAAGGGAAGAAAACATACACAATAAAGGACAACAAGAGTCTGGGGAAGAGAGTAAAATAGGGGAAGAAAAAAATATGAGGGGAAAATGGTGTGTGTGTGTCCAGGAAGAGAAGTTAGGAGAAGGAATTGATACTAATATTTGTTTTTCTAACCAGTGCAAAATCTGGTTCTGAGGATAACTGATTATGTGTACATAAACCCAAGAAAAATATTCAGTTGGGGAAAGAGTGAAAGTAAGAAAACGAACATTTAAAAATATTCCCCTTCAACTTAAAAATAAAGAAAAGCAACAACTTTAAGTTACTTTCAGCAAACACGAACAGTATTACTAACACTGTAAGGACAGTGATGCTGGAATGGTGTACTAAATGTGGTGTGGATGTTCTTTTAGAGGATGTAAGATTTCCTGTCAAGTGAAGAAAGAGAGCAAACAGAAAAATTGTGGGATGGAAAGATATGAAACTTGGGAAGTGAACATTGTTCTGGAGTGGCTGTGTTAAAAAAAAAAGTGAAAATACTAGATGTAATATTAAGGGTGGGAAGGTTAACTCTTCTGGACATGAAGTAGACAGAACATGTTTATAGAATTGTACACATATATAATTAGCGAGAAATGAGAATCTGTTTCATCAAATATTAGGCAATATGGTGGTTAACTTGAAGTTTGTAATTGCAGGGGACTTTAGGGAAAGGTAAAAACAAATAACAGGAAGTGATAAAATGCGGTAAATTAACTTGGAACAAAAGTCAGTGGACATACAGAAGAGAGGGCACTTGAATCTGAAACTGATTTTGTTATAATTGGAAGGTTTGTGGGTAGCAGATGGTAATACAGTTGTGATGGGTTTTTCAGACCATGTAGCATTATGGATGGAGGTGATAGAAGAAAGGGAGCATATTAAAATAGGAAAGGGAATCAAAAGAATAAATGAGAGAGATTAACGGATGAAATTAGAGAGTGGAAAGTATTGCAGTTAGGGAAGGATCGTATAACCATGAAGTGCTTCTTTAAAAACTGGTCTGAATGGTGGATTGAATTTAAAAAAGTATAAAACGTGTTTTTTTTTTTTCAATGTCAGGATGATGTATGAAAGGAAAAGAAAGTGAAATATGGGAAAATTTATAGAAATGTATTAGAAAATGTAGAGAATAATACAAGAGAGTATTATGATATAGAAAAATAAATATTTATCAGAAATTGAGAACAAATTAAGGCATTACTGTTTAGGCAGAAATTTTATTTACAAGGGTGAAGTGATGAGTTATCTGCATATTTGGGTTAAATAATAAAGGATGATATTAGTATAATGAGGGAAATTAAAAAGTAAATAAGAGGTAAAAAGAAAGCAAGAGCAAATTATGAGTATTACAGTACAGCATGTGGAAAACATGTACAAGAGACTGGAAAGTTAAAAAAAAAATCCAAAATGAGCAAAAGAAAAACTTGATAATAAATTGCTGTTAGTTAACTGAATGAAGTACTTAGGAAAGTAAATGTTGATTCAGTATTAGGCCAAGATTTTATAGGGTATGGAATATACAAGATATTAGTGGGTTGGCAAAGAAAATTTTGTAAATGTACAGAATGAGTTGTTGAAGGAAGGGTTTGTTTATGCAGAGTTATTAAAATTTATATAGAAAAAAGATGAGACTAGTCGCAAAATAACACAGATTATAAACGTTTATGAGAATAATACAGGGGAGAATGGAAGGAAAGATGAAGGATATTATGGAAGTAAGTATATATGGTATAAAAGGAAAGGGATGTCAAGAATTGTTATTGGTTATGAGAGAAATTTTGGATGATAAGTAAAAGAGAGGATGTGAAACTCATGGTAGGTGATATTAGCAAGACATTTGGTACAGTAGGCCATGTTGATGTTGGTGTTTCACTGTTGCAGTCATTACTCTTGGGTTATCCTGCTGGCAGGCCACCCTCAGTCGTCCAGAATTCCAAAGTCTAGGTCCGGCGTTGGTTGCTGTCGCCTCTTCCCTGACGTCAGTGCGCTAGGGGTATAAAAGATGCAGCCGATGCCATTTTCTTCAGTCTTTCTTGCCGCGCGGTGCCCGAAGCAAAAGCAGTTCGCAAGTGCCGGTCGGCCGACTCCTGAGATTTTCAAATCCGAATTTCAGAACCAAAGTCTTCATTAAAGCTAAGTACCCCGTTGGGGAAACTTTTTTCTTGCTCCATACCAATGTCAGAAAAAGTTAACAATTGTATTTCTTGTGGGGAAGCAAATACCTCATAAGGATTTTCACTCTTACTGTATTCCTTGCCTAGGCCCTGATCACAACGTTGCTAGCTGTCCATTTTGTGCTAGATTTAACCAATGCACTATTAAGCTTCGGTTCGATTTTGCACTTCATTACTTTGGCCGAAGATTTAATTATATAATGCCGTCGGACCAGCCGACAACCGGAGTTTATAAAAAACGCTAGGAGAAGGAAAAGGATAGGCATCCGAGGCCCAAAACCGACAACGAGGCCTCTGCTAGGCCAGTCGCCGGATGTTCATCGTGTTACCCTGCTGCAGTCATCACACTTGGGTTATCCTGTCGTCAGGCGGTCCCGCAGTTGGCCGGAATTCCAAAGTCTTGGCCCGGCGTCTGTTGCTGTTGCTTCTTCCCTGACGTCAGTGCGCCAGGGGTATATATAATGCATCCAATGCCATTTTCTTCAGTCTTTGTTGCCGCGCTGTGCCCGAAACAGAAGCAGTTCGCAAGTACCGGTCGGCCGACTCCTGAGATTTTCGAAGTCGAATTTCAGATTCGAAGTCTTCAATAAAGCTAAGTACCCCGTTGGGGAAACTTTTCTTGCCTCAGACCGATGTCAGAAAAAGTTAACAATTGTATTTCTTGTGGGAAGCAAATACCTCATAAGGATTTTCATTCTTACTGCATACCTTGCCTAGGCCCAGACCACGACATCACTAGTTGTCGTTTTTGTGCTAGGTTTAATAAGCGTACTATAAAAAGACGCTTTGATTTTGCACAACACTACTTCGGTAGAAACTTTAACTACACTATGCCTTCAGAGCAACCGACTACCGGCGTGCACAAAAAAACGCAAGGATAAGGACAGGCAGCCTAGACCCAAGCCAGACTCCGAGGCCTCGGCTGGTCCGGTCTCCGGTTCACCGGTCTTCAGTGAGGCTCCTACGCAGCCCCTGACTACCTCAGATCTGGAACCCGAGACTGCTTCGGAACTTTTGGCGGAAAGTACTAGGCCGACGCAGCCATTTTGTTTAGCCCCTACCGACGACACTGCTGCAAAAGATGTCGGTCCTGCAGAAACACCTTCGGTTTCTGAAGGAGTCTTCAGACCGACTACTCTCACCCTAAAAACGTATCCTAAGACTAAGACTCCTATTAAACCTAAAAAGACTGCACTTCAGTCCCCTGTTCAAGGCCCCATGCCTAAGAAACAGATGCTCAAAATGGCTGAAGATTTGATCTCTTTAATCAGGGGTTCCCAACCCCCTCCCGACAAAAGGCCTAGACAACAGGAAGATTATGCCTCCTCTGAACAAGTGTCTATTTACTCAGGCTCCTCTGAGGACCAAGATTATTCCTTCTCCCCTTATGAAGATTCTGATGCTGAGGATTCTATTCCCTCAGCTTCTCCTCCTGAAGACTACTCTTTTGGGGAAACTTTACACACTATGAGGGAACATTTTCACTGGGAAGGTAAAAGGCTCAGAGAGTTTCTTTTACTCCTCCAGCACAGACCACTTGCCACCCCCCCCCCCCCCCCCAGTTTTAGACATTGTGGATTATGTTTACTTAGAATCCAGTTTGAATCCAGATTCTCTGCCTTCTGCTCCGGCCAAACCAGACAGATACTGTAGAGTGCCTGATTCCCACAAATTTCTTTATAAAAGTCCTGTTGCTGATCCAGAGACTATCTCCCAGGGTCCCAAAGGGGCTAAGGCTTCTATGGCAAAAAATCCTGTACCCTCTGAAAGGGACTCCAGAGCACTAGACAGGTGGGGGGAAAAAGGTTTACATCCAAAAATAAACCACAGTCAAGAATGATGAAAAAATAGCGTACACTCGTTTATTATCCGCTTTCGTCCACAGACTTCATCAGATTAAAATTCATCTCTAAAAACAGGATATATATACACCAGTAATGATCAAGTAGTCATTAAATAATTAACATAATTGATAATTAGAAAGATTTTTAAACAAACAGTGTTTAAGAAAAACATGAAATGATATCTGCATTTTTATTGACTGACAAACCTCTATATTTTAAAAAACATTTCACATTTATGGTGTCATTCAAGCCCGGTGGTGTATCAGATTTTAGTTTGATCTGCCACAAAGTCTCACGTTGTTCTATATAATTTTTAAACCCCCCCCCCCTCTGAGATCAGGATATACAATTTCCAAAACTGAAAAAACAAACTTCTTAAAAACAAGTATATTTTTTGATTTCTACAACAGTATTGCTGTAATTGGCTCTGATACAAGGAACAAAATTCAGACCATAACTCAGTATTTTTAACTCATTTTCACTAAAACAATAGTTGCTTAAATTAACTAGACCAAATTTATCATTAACACAATTTATGTCTCGTCCCCCGAAGATCCTGAAGCTAGAAAAGTCCGGCTTCTTGTTAAAATGGACTGCTTGTTTCCCTGATTTTTCTTGCTGAAAAAAACAGAAGCAGAACCTTTAACAGCTGTAACACCAAAGGTGTCGTTTATATCAGTTTGTGTTCTGGTTGTTCTGCTTTTTATGTGGGGATGACGACTAGGCATCTTAAAGTACGCATTAGAGAACATCTTTATGCTATACGTCAAAAAGATGCTACTAACGCCTTGTACAGGCATTCAGCTAGTTGTCTTATTTTTAAGAAGTTTGTTTTTTCAGTTTTGGCAATTGTATATCCTGATCTCAGAGGGGGGGATTTTAAAAATTATATAGAACAACGTGAGACTTTGTGGCAGATCAAACTAAAATCTGATACACCACCGGGCTTGAATGACACCATAAATGTGAAATGTTGTTTAAAATATAGAGGTTTGTCAGTCAATAAAAATGCAGATATCATTTCATGTTTTTCTTAAACACTGTTTGTTTAAAAATCTTTCTAATTATCAATTAAGTTAATTATTTAATGACTACTTGATCATTACTGGTGTATATATATCCTGTTTTTAGAGATGAATTTTAATCTGATGAAGTCTGTGGACGAAAGCGGATAATAAACGAGTGTACGCTATTTTTTCATCATCCTTGACTGTGGTTTATTTTTGGATTTTATCATTTTGCTTTTTTGGTTTTTGATTTGAAAAAGGTTTACACCTCAGCCACTCTAGCTATGAGGGCACTAAACTGCCAGTTTCACATGCTAAAATATCAGCAATTTCTAATGTCTCAGTTAAAACAAAAAATGAGCACACTCCCTCAACCGTCTGAATTGGAGGAAATGCAGGATCTGTTGCATGCAACTGAACAGGTGGGCAAACATACTTTACAATGTGAGTTTGATTCTTTGGAGGCTTCCTGCAGAGCAGCTGTCACTGGGTCTGTTATATGTAGGCATGCTTGGTTAAAGGAACAAACCTCTGCCTGATCATGTTAAAGCAAAGCTTCTAGATGCTCCCTTACAGCAGGATGTTCTTTTTGGAATTAAAGCAGAAGTCGTCTTAAAGAAAATGGAGGATAAGGCAAAATCTATGCAGACAGTCAAAGATTTCCTACAGATACAGCCCCCTCACTTCAGCAGAAATTGGCCAACAAAAAATTGGTCCTTTCCAGCTACTGACAGGCCACAGAGGGGTAAATACAGACGTCCAAGAGGCAGAGGACAACCACAAGCCCAGTACAAACCTCGACAGTGGGGGCACTGCAGCACAGAAAGGAGAAGACAGGTCCCAAACTATCAGAAGGCAAACTCAATGACTTTCACCTCATCTGGCCAAGCAACACTCTCTTGGCAGCCCCCTTGGGAGGAAAACTCGCACTTTTTTCAGACAACTGGCACATTGTCACAAAGGACAAATGGGTCCTAGACATAATTTCACGAGGATACAGATTCCATTTTCACACCTTGCCAATGAAAAGAGGGGTGCCAAACCTGCCACAAAATCAATTTGGAGGAGGCACAAAGACAAATTACAGCTCTCATGGACATGAGAGCCATTCAACTGGTACCTACTCGAGAGCAAGGCCAAGGATTTTACTCAAGACTCTTTCTAGTTCCCAGAAAGGACAATGCCTGGAAACCAATTCTGGACCTTTAAATTCTAAACACCTTCTTGCAAGTACCCAAATTCAAGATGCTAACACTAAAGCAGCTTCTTCCCATGTTGGGCAACAAAGCATGGCTAGTAACGTTGAACCTCAAGAAGGCATACCTGCATGTCCCTATCAAAGTTGCAGAAGATACCTCCATTTCATTGCAGGTTCAACCCATTACCAATTCTCTGCACTGCCCTTTGGCGTATCTACTGCGCCCAGGGTCTTCACAAAATGCCTGGCACCAGTAATTGCATATTGCAGACAAAGAGGAATTCAAATATACCCATACCTGGACGACTGCCTCATCCAAGCAGAAAGCAAGGACATCCTCTTACAGCATCTGGCTTTTGTAAAACATCTTCTAAGTTACCTAGGGTACACAGTAAACGAAAATAAATCAAAACTAGTACCCTCACAAAATATGACATTCCTGGGTGCCAGCTTGAATACAACAGCCCAGAAGGCTTATCTGACGCCAGACAAACAACTACAACTGACTCAATATTTCAAAACAATGGCAACAAAGACCCAACTACCTGCAAGAAAAATTCTGACGGCCTTGGGCTTCATGGCATCTTGCATACTACTAATACCATTTGCAAAGCTGCATATGAGGAAATTACAGTGGTACCTAAAAAGCGTATGGTCTCAACACAGCCACAGCTTGGACACAATGATATCTCTTATTCCCTGCCTACAACAGGAGTTTTTATGGTGGTCACTGGCATGTCACCTCAACAAGGGTCAGCCTTTCACCTTACCCCCAGCCAGGCAAACTATGACAACAGATGCATCGGACTACGCCTGGGGGGCACACATGGCAGGACAGTGCGTACAAGGCGTATGGACTGCAGATCAAAGGAATCTGCACATCAATCAAAAAGAGATGTTAGCTGTACAGAATGCTCTGACAGCCTTCAAGAGTCTATTATATCCAGGACAATTTACAATAAGGGCAGACAACACCACAGTAATGTGGTACATAAACAAACAAGGTGGTACATACTCCTACCCTCTATGCAGGCAAGCAATGACCTTGTGGAACACAGCTCTGGCTTACCAAATTCAGTTACAAGCTCAATTCCTGCCAGGAAAAAAGAACACATTGGCAGACGACCTCAGCAGAAACATCATGGATCCCCACGAGTGGAAACTGGATCCACAAGTATTTGCAATGATAGCTCAAAAATGGGGCCTTCCAGACATAGACCTGTTTGCCAGTCCTCAAAACTATCAACTAACAAAATTTTGTACAAGGACACTTCACCATCAAGCTTGGAAAGTGGACGCACTCTCATTCAGTTGAAAAAACCTGACAGTATATGCCTTCCCTCCATTGCCTCTCATCACAAAGGTGCTTCTCAAAGTCAGAAAGGAGAGACCACGACTGATACTCGTAGCCCCAGACTGGCCACCCCAGCACTGCTATCCACTATTGAGGAATATGGCCCAGGGCCCACCTTGGATTTTACCACAAATTGCCCATTTGCTCACACAGCAAAACAATCAGATTCTTCACAGCAAGCTAAAAGCCTTAAATCTGGCTGCATGGCAAATCACCTAAACATCCAGCCAGCTCCTCTTTCCCAAGCAGTTATGGATGTTATTCTGGAAGCTAGGAGGCTCAGCACCAGGAAGGTCTATTCGGACAAATGGAACAGGTTTTGTGCCTGGAACCAAGCTAAAGACCAAAAGACACTTCAGCCTCACATGCCTCAGATTTTACAGTATTTAACTGAGATGTTGCACAAAGGACTTTCTTTTTCTTCCATTAAAATCCATGCATCAGCTATTTCAGCCCACTACAACACGGAACCACCTTTATTTTCGCATCCACTTCTAAGGCAGTTCCTCAGAGGGGCAAAAAACATTAGGCCCCCCAGGAGATCACCTACACCAACATGGGACCTAAATTTTGTTCTGGAAAAACTTACGCTACCTCCCTTTGAACCAGCTTTCTCTGCAGATCTACAGTCCTTATCATGGAAGACTGCTCTGCTGCTAGCAGTAACTTCAGCTAGAAGAGTCTCAAAGCTGCAGGCACTAATGGCAGTGGAACCTTTCCTCATTTTCCATCAAGACAGAGTTTCTCTACGAACTAATCCTTCCTTCATGCCTAAGGTGGTTTCCAGTGTGTCTTTAAATCAAACCATTCACTTACCCACCTTCTTCCCAAACCCACAGAACAAAGGAGAAAGACTCCTGCATTCCTTGAATATTCACAGGCAACTTCGTTACTACTTGGATAAAACTAAGGCTTTCAGGAAATCTGACCAGCTCTTTGTATCCTATGCTACAGCTTCACAAGGGAAAGGTATATCAAAACAAACCATTTCCAAATGGATAGGACATTGCATTCATTTTTGCTATACCCACCATGGAAAACCATTTCCTGCTACCATTAGGCCCCACTCTACCATGGCAACAGCTACATCTACAGACTTCCTCAGGGGGGGGTTCCAACCAAGGAGATTTTGGAAGCTGCAACTTGGAGTTCAATACACACCTTTACCAAACACTATCACTTACCAATTTACTCTAAGACTAGGGCTGGCTTCGCCACTGCAGTTCTGCAGGGCCTTCTAGCCTCCTCTAACCATCTATAACTCCTCCACCCATCCATAGCTTTGGGATTCTACCTAAGTGTCATGATTGCAGCAGGGTAACACGATGAACATAGTACAGTTTTGTACCTACCATAAATGTAGATGTTCAAGTGTTCACCCTGCTGCAGTCCAGGTTACCCTCCCTCCATCCCCTCTGATCTAACTGGCTAAATCTCTACAATGCCTTCCTGATGTATTTGCTTATAGCTGGAAGGATTTTGTGTTTGTGCAAAAATTACTTAATTTGGTACTAATTACTGACCACCTTTTTGGGGGCACCTGACATCTGGGGCAAGAAAAACTGAAGAAAATGGCATTGGATGCATTATATATACCCCTGGCGCACTGACGTCAGGGAAGAAGCGACAGCAACTGACGCCGGACCAAGAATTTGGAATTCTGGCCGACTGCGGGACCGCGTGACGACAGGATAACCCAAGTGTGATGACTGCAGCAGGGTGAACACTCGAACATCTACATTTATGGTAGGTACAAAACTGTACTTTCTCAGTGAGGCGCTTTCGAAGCCGCTGGTGCCCGCTACGTCAGAGCCACAGGCCACTTCCAACTCCCACGTGGAGCCGACTGGATCTCTGGATACTCAAGGTACTGGACACTATGAAATCATTCCCTCAGATGGGTCCGGAGCCGCTGAGCAGGCATCGGCTTCTGAGGGTGTCTTCAGACCTACACAACTATATATTAAGCCATCTTCAGCTTCAAAACAAAGACTAAAGCAGCTCTAAAGACAAAGAAACAGGTACAGCATTCCTCCTACTCAGACTGCCTAAAAAACAGATGCTCAAAATGGCCGAAGACCTAATTACTTTGATCAGGGGTTCCCATCCCCCTCCTGATAAGAGGCCTAGGCAAGAGACAGAGTATGATTCTTCTGATCAGGTTTCTATTTCTTCTGATTCCTCTTCTGAACAGGATTACTCCATGCTTCCTTTTGAGGATTCTGATGCTGAAGAATCCATTCATTCAGCCTCTCCTCCTGAGGATTATTCTTTTGGGGAAAGCCTGCATACCATGAGGGAGCATTTCCACTGGGAGAGCCAAGATTATTCTGAATCTAAGAAAAGGCTCAGAGACTTTCTGCTACTTCCTCAGCACAGACCCCTTTCTATTCCACCTGTTCTACACATTGTAGATGATGTATTTTCAGAGTCCGGCCTGTCCCCTGACTCTCTACCTCCTGCACCTGTTAAGCCATACAGATACTACAGGGTCCCGGATTCTCATAAATTCCTATATAAAAACCCCACTGCTGACCCAGAAACTATATCTCAGGGTCCCAAAGGGGTTAAAGCTTCCACTGCAAAAAACCCTGTCCCTCTGATAGGGATTCTAGGGCTCTAGACAGATGGGGGAAAACAGTCTGCACTTCTGCTACTCTGGCTGTAAGGGCTTTAAATTGTCAGTTTCATATGCTTAAATATCAGCAATGTTTAATGTCACTGCTTAAACAGAAATTGTTGACAAATACTGAATGTTCAGAGAACAAGGAATTGCAGGATTTATTGCATGCAGCTGAACAAGTGGCAAAGCATACTTTGCAATGTGGTTATGATTCACTGGAGGCCTCTTGCAGGGCCGCTGTTACAGGTTCTGTTATTAGAAGGCACACTATCTGCCTGATCATGTTAAAGCAAAATTATTAGATGCACCATTACAGCGTGATACTTTGTTTGGTACTAAAGCAGAAGAGTTGTTGAAAAAATGGAGGATAAAGCAAAATCCATGCAGACAGTCAAGGATTTCTTACAGGTACAGCCACCCGGGTTTAGCAGGAACTGGCCTTCTAAAAATTGGTCCTTTCCAGTGTCAGACAGACCACAAAGAGGCCAATACAGTCGTCCCAGAGGCAGATCTCAGCCCCAAGTCTCATACAGGCCTAAATAATGGGGTGCTCCTACCTCCAGAAGTGGAGAAGACATATCACAGCCTTTCAGGAAACAGTCCCAATGACTTTCCTCTACCAGATCCAAGCACTTTTCTTTTGGCAGCCCCCTTAGGGGGAAAACTAGCACTTTTTTCATTATATTGGCAAATGGTTACCCAAGACAAATGGGATCTGAACATAGTGTCCCAAGGCTACAGGTTCCATTTTCACACTCTACCTAGGTCAAAAGGTATGCCAGACCTGCCACACAATCAATGGGCAGAGGCACAAAAACAAATTACAGCCCTCATGGCCATGAGGGCCATTCAGCAAGTACCAGAACAAGAGCATGGACAAGTATTTTACTCCAGACTCTTCCTAGTACCCAGAAAGGACAAAACCTGGAGACCAATACTGGACCTGTCTATACTAAATATGTTTCTTGAAGTTCCAAAATTCAAGATGTTGACTCTACAGCAGCTACTGCCCATGCTGGGCAAGAAGGCTTGGCTCGTAACTTTGGACCTAAAAGAGGCATACCTGCATGTCCCAATCGGACAATCTTGCAGAATATACCTCAGATTCATAGCTGGCTCAATGCATTACCAATTCTCTGCACTGCCCTTTGGCTTATCTACTGCGCCCAGGGTCTTCACAAAATGCCTGGCACCAGTAATTGCATTTTGCAGACAAAAAGGAATTCAAATATATCTCTACTTGAACGACTGCCTAATTCAAGCAGAGAACAAAGACATTCTTCTAAAGCATCTGGCGTTTGTAAAAAGATTACTAATTGGCTTAGGGTACACAGTAAACGAGAAGAAATCAAAACTAGTGCCCTCTCAAGAGATAATATTCCTGGGTGCAAGCTTAAATACAACTGCCCAGATGGCTTATCTCATGCCAGACAAGCAAAAGCAACTGACTGCTTACTTCAAGAAATTGGCAACAAAAACCCACCTATCTGCAAGGAAAATCATGCAGGCCTTGGATTTCATGGCATCCTGCATTCTACTAATTCCATATGCCAGACTGCATATAACAAAAATACAATGGTATCTAGAAAGTATTTGGACTAAGCATTGACACAGTCTGGAGACAGTAATTGCACTCATTTCCTGCCTGCAACAGGAGTTTCGATGGTGGGCAGAAGCCTGTCACCACAACAAGGGTCTACCATTCAGTTTACCCACAGCCAGACAGACACTGACAACAGATGCATCAGATTATGCCTGGGGGGCCCATATGGCAGGAAAATGTATTCAGGGCACATGGCCCGCAAACCAGATGCATCTTCACATCAATCAAAAAGAGATGCTAGCTGTTCAAAATGCCCTGACAGCTTTCAAGGACCTGCTTCACCCAGGACAGTTACTGATAGACAGACAACACTACGGTCATGTGGTACATAAACAAGCAGGGAGGTACACATTCCTGCCCCCTCTGCAGACAAGCAATGACCTTATGGGACACAGCATTGGCTTTTCAAGTTCACCTGCAAGCACAATTCCTGCCAGGAAAAACAAATACTCTGGCAGACGAACTAAGCAGAAACCTCATGGATCCCCACGAATAGAAACTGGATCCACAAGTCTTCAGCATGATAATAAGGAAATGGGGATGCCCAGACATAGATCTATTTGCCTCCCCTCACAACTGCCAATTGCAGAGATTTTGCACAAGGATTTACCACAAGCAAGCATGGAAAGTGGACGCCCTGTCCTTCAGCTGGAAAAATCTAACAGTATATGCTTTTCCCCCACTGCCTCTCCTTCCCAGGGTACTCCTAAAGGTCAGACAAGAGAAGCCAAAAATTATACTGATTGCACCAGATTGGCCACGCCAGCACTGGTACCCAATCCTAAAGAGCTTGTCTCAAGGTCCCAGCATTGATATTGCCTCAAACTTCTCACTTGCTGACCCAACAAAACAATCAGATCCTGCACAGCCAACTCAGGACCTTAAATCTGGCAGCATGGCGGATAATGTAGCCGTTCAGAACACTCCTCTTTCAAAAGCTGTTATGGATGTTATCTTGGAGGCCAGGAGGCCCAGTACCAGAAAATCTTATGCAGAAAAATGGAAGAGATTCTGTGCTTGGAACAAGGCATTGATACGTGTACCAAATATCCCTCAGATTTTACAATACCTTACTGAGATGCTGAACAAAGGCCTTTCTTTCTCATCAATTAAGATTCATGCCTCTGCCATTTCAGCCCACTACAATACGGAACCACCTATCTTTTCTCATCCTTTAATAAGGCAGTACCTCAATGGGGCCAAAAACATTAGGCCTCCAAGGAGAGCACCAATTCCGGCCTGGGACCTCAGTTATGTTTTGGAAAAACTCACACTGCCTCCTTTCGAACCAGCATCAACAGCAGATATAAAATTCTTATCCTGGAAAACAGCTCTGCTCCTAGCAATAACCTCTGCAAGGCGAGTCTCGGAGTTACAAGCACTAATGGCTGTGGAACCTTTCATCATTTTTCATCCAGACAGAGTTTCTCTGAGGACAAACCCTACATTTATGCCTAAGGTGGTGTCCAGTGTGGCCCTCAACCAAACCATTCACTTGCCTACCTTTTATCCAAATCCACAGAACAAAGGTGAGAAAATTCTGCATTCTTTGGACATACACAGGCAGTTACACTTCTACTTGGACAGAACTAAAGCTTTCAGAAAGACTGAGCAACTTTTAGTGTCATATGCTGCAGGATCACAAGGAAGGGCGATCTCAAAACAGACTATTTCTAAATGGATAGGTCATTGCATCCGCTTCTGCTATTTTCAACATGGCAAATCAGTGCCTAAGGGCATTAGGCCTCATTCCACCAGAGCAGCAGACACTTCAGCAGCCTTCCTCAGAGGAGTACCAACCAAAGATATCTTAGATGCTGCAACTTGGAGTTCAGTGCACACCTTCACAAAGCACTACCACTTACCTCTTTACTCTAAGTCCAGAGCAGGCTTTGCCACTGCAGTTCTGCAGGGCCTCATAGCCTCTCCTAATCCTATTTAGCCCAGCCACCCATCCTCAGCTTTGGGATTCAACCCAAGAGTAATGACTGCAACAGTGAAACACGAACATAGTACAGTTGTGTACCTACCATAAATGTAGATGTTCAAGTCTATTCACTGTTGCAGTCCAGGTTACCCACCCTCCATCCCCCTTTTTCTTTGCTGGGACTTATTTGCACTTCTATGCTACATAACCTATTTGGTGTATTTGCTTGTAGATGAAGAAAATGTTATTTTTGTGCATGCAGTTTTATTGGCATATTTTTCAGCCTACCAATTTGGGGGCACCATCTGGGGCAAGAAAAACTGAAGAAAATGGCGTTGGCTGCATCTTTTATACCCCTGGCACACTGACATCAGGGAAGAGGCAACAGCAACCGACGCCGGACCTAGACTTTGGAATTCTGGCCGACTTAGGGTGGCCTGCCAGCAGGATAACCCAAGAATATACTCAACATCAACATTTATGGTAGGTACACAACTGTACTTTTTGTGGGTTGTTATGGAGAAGTATGCAATACGTAATTGAATTAGGTGAGTGTGTATGTAAGCATATCAAAATAAGAGAGTTGAGAGTGTTATCAAATGGGTGGCTGAGTATAGAAATACACATGGTGTGGTATAAGACAAGGGTGTCCCATGAGTGGAATATTGTTTGTACTGGTAATGAATGCAATAGTGAGTGAAATAGCTTATAATGAAAGGTGCTAGATATATGACGCAAAAGGAGTTGGTTATTCCAGTAGTTTTAATGGGTCAACTTCAAATGAGTGAACGCTCGTTTGAATGAAACCCATATAACCGAGACCAAGTTACCTAAACTTCAAAATAACGAAATGTTACAATAACAAAACTCAGAAACACGAAAACAGTTACCGACCTGCAGTCAGTTGCAGCAGTAGATAACTAGATGTACATATGCCCTTTTCTACAAGGTAGTGCGATCTTAGAGTTGGTTTATTTAAGTTACAGAGGGTATGGGGGGTGCAAGGGGGGGCTTGCCCCTCTGCAAAAACGATGTACATACTTTTTTGTGCTGTTTCTTTAAGGTGTTGTGGACTTATGGAAAGGGTTACTAGTAGGATGGTGGTGTAGTGGTATTTGGTAGTTTTTTTTTTTTTTTTTTTTTTTTTTTAATGGAAGGTGAACGCTATCTGGCAAATTTGTTTTTTGAGATTTTGAGTTTTGTTATTGTAACATTTTGTTATTTTGAAGTTTTGGTAACTTGGTTTCAATTATAGGGGTTTCGTTCAAATGAGCATTCGCTCATTTGAAGTAGACCCATTTTAACATACTCTGAAGATACAGTTATAATTGCTAAGAACAAAATGGATGAAGGAGGTGTTGGATTATCTGAGTGGCTGTTTAAAGGAAATGCGAATGATCTTCAGTAAGGATAAAAGTAAGGGTTTGTGTGGTGTGAAAATTGGTTTATGTATTTTTCAGAGAATGAGGTGTCTTTGCTAGGGAAAAAAAATGGGGAAATGATGTAGTTATGATGCAATGGAAGGTTTAATAAAATAAATAAAGAAATGTCTTGTGTGGAGAGGGTATAAATTAGCATTCAGGAAAAAATTTTTATCTGGCGAATTCTGTATTAATGGGGAACATAGCGTATATGTCAAATGCTTATATGATCCCACAAAAATATAAAATGGAAGTTGTGCAGTTGGTGTTTTCATTCTTATGAGGTTCAAGATTAAACCCAATTAAAAAAAGTGTGTTGTGTGTGAGTGAAGATGAAAGGATATTATTGTTACTAAATCCACTTTGTTCTGCTTCTTTAAAATTGTAAATAATAATACAGTGGATAAAGGAATAGAATGAGAAATTAATAGTAAGCATGTTTAAATAGAAGTACAAAGAGTTCTGGAAGATGATGATGATAAGAAAAAGAGAAGAAGAAGAATATGTAAATGATGAAATTAAACATCAAGAAAAAATACTAATATGAAAAATAAAAATTAATGGTTTACTATGGTTTTAGCGATCATAACAGTGTTGTATCGCTAAGTCACTCGACCTGAAGGTCTCCGAGAGTTCTGGGAGATGATGACAATAAGAAAAAGAGTAAAAGAATATGTAAATAAAGAAGTTAAGCACTATAAAGAAAAATACTAACATGGAAAGTAAAAATTCATAATTTACAATTGTTTTAGCGGTCATAATGTCAAATCGCTAAATCACATGACCTGAAGGTCGTAAGATGAGAATGCCAGTGTCCACTTGTTTGAACACCCAGACTTGGCCCTCACCCCCTTTCTGGACCCACTTGTTCCTGTGCCTGCGCAAGTCAGAAGATTCGATGTTCAACATTGTTCGAACAAGTGGGTATCAAAATACTCATCTTGCGACCTTCTGATCGCGCGATTTAGCAGTTCAGTATTGTAATGATTGCTAAAACCTTGGTAAACCAAGTTGATGATATAGAGATAGCTAGAAGTATGTAGTGTAAGAACATGATTAAACAATATTATGGAAATCCATGTGAAAATTTACCAGAAAAAGTGACTGAAACCATTAAAGTCAGGAAAAGGGGGGTATACCAAGATAATAGTGTGAGGATAAGTAAGTTACCAGTAATGGTAGAGGTTGGGATTGGATACCTCCTGGGTGGACCTAATAGTAAGGCAATTGCATCTTCCTGATCCGCTTCTGCTGTGGCACCTGGACTAGGCTTCTTTCACAGCCAGGACAATGAAGCTCTAAAGATGGTGTTGCTCGATGACCATATTATACCACTGCATTCTTATGTTTCCGTGGAAAGGAGTTGCTGAAGCCACTGCTGTGGGTTATACTTTTAGAAGGTGGGACAACTTTCAGGCTACTTGTAGGCAAGATATCCTGCAATTTAGGACAGCATTAGTGAATATATTTGAACATCTATATTTATGGTGAGTTTCTAACACATTCAACTCATTTTGAAGCATTACTGTGCTGCATTAAAGGGCACAGATAGTGTGGCATGAGTTCTAAAAGTAAAATATTTTTGAGCAAGTTTTACACAGTTATGTGTCTCAGTTTTTTTGTAAGATAAAGCTGTCAGTTACAACTCCTAGTTTAGTGACAGCTTTTATACCTCAAGTGTGTGTGTTTGCATGTGAAGAGGCCTTTTAGTATTTGGACTACAAACTGACAGCCTTTGAAAAAACTGCCATTCGGCTGCTTTATTTTTCTGAGTATTTACAGCTACTATGAGTAGGTTAGAACAGCACTCAGAATAATGCAGATCAGGGAATTCAGGCAAAAATGAAAAGTATTCTGGTTCCAAAAGCTGTGTAAGATCATAAGATGCATTTTACTCACACTGCTGCTGTTCTGTCTAAATGGGAGGGAGAAATGCCTCACTTCCTCGTGTCTGGCATATGCCATACAAAAGGGGCTTGAATGGATTCTAGGAACCAGAACACAAAACACTGAAACAGGGCTACATTATTATGGCATGTTTAAACCACTCTGTGGTGAAACATACGCAAGCAGTAATACCAGACAGGGTCTGTGTTAATGTGTAATTAATACCTGCCCAGGGGTGTTGTGAGGCCCAACGCCGCAGGTGTCAAATTAATCAGAATTCAGTATATAATGAAAACACTTCACACTGTGTTCTAAGGTGGAGTTTTCTTTTAAAAGATTAAGAGAATTGATAATCACTTAAAGTAAAGACAATGCACACTACACAGCATAGGCTATATTAATTCTGCAAAAAGTTAGAGTTTTGGACATTTTGAAAGTGAGAGAGTCTTAATACATGTTAGAGAGAATTATACTTGTCTGCGGAGTTGCAGCTTCTGAACTTTAAGCCACAAGGCACTTGAGACAGATCAAGTATGAGACCCTTCAGCTGTTGCAGTTTGCACTTAACTGTAAAAGTGTTGACTTTTGAATCAAGTCCATAGAAGTGAGGCTGTGCATCACTTATACTATAAGTATTTCTATTAAAGTTCACATTTTTACAGCAGTCCATATGGGTAATATCCTTATGCAAATATTACTTTCTGCACATGTACCATGGTGTGTTCTGAATAATCTTGTTGCTGTTTGTTTACACTAATAGAAGTACAGGAAGTTCATGTATGCATAGAACACTAGGAGGGCCCAGTCAGTAGCAGAGCTTTAAGTAATGAATTGAAAATTATATGAATGTGCAGGATAAGACTTAGATGTGTAGTGCGCCATCCAGTTAAAAGCAGCAAGCCTTCTTCTGAGTCTAAAACCATTGGTAGTTTTGTTTTCAGTTCGTAGCTCATGCATACCTCTCAACTGTACAGATTTTTGCAGAATGTCCAGATTTTTGCCTCATATTTTTAATCGGTTTCCCATAAATTTGTGGTTTTCTGACAAATCATTAAGGGTTGAAGTCAGAAAATAATGACAGATATTTGAGTTTCAGACTTCATGCTCTTCAAAAACTGATGCTAATGCTCAACCTGTTGTTCTATCAATGTTCAAAGTTTGTAAGATCAGTATTTAAAAAGTGTTCCTGTTTTTGGGCCTTTGCCCCCCCCCCCCCCACACACACACACACCATTATTTATGGCTTTGCCCAGATTTCTTGCTCTAAGACGCTGAGAGGTATGAGCTCACGTTACACCTTTGTAGTCTCATTTTTTTTCCAAACCTTAATTTTATAACTGGTATTATGTTTTTGAAAACTTTATGTATTGTCCAGATTGTTTTGTCCTGCCAAGTGATCTCTATTGTTTGGAAATTTTTGTCTTCTATTTAATATGTAGTTTTTAAGTACTGCTTCCTAATGCCACAATCAAACTTGTGTTGTCAGGTCATGATTAATTATTGGAAGACATGGAGCAGACCTTTTTTGTACAGAATAAAACAGAAATTGAAGAAATAGCAGCAGATCTAAAAAAAAGATGCATATAAAATATGTATTCTAGTGGGAGTTTAGCAATATCGCAGGCTTGTTAAAGGTTATTCTGTAGCTATTGTCAGTTCATTAAAATGTGTGTTTATATTGCTTTTTAATTTTTTACTTGTTTTACAGTTGAATTTCCAGCCCCAAAGAATGAATTGGTTCAAAGATTCCAGGTTTATTATATGGGACACTTGGCTGTGAGCAAACCTGTAGGTATGTAACAACCATTGAAATTGTTCTTGAGGTATCAGTGCGATCTGCTTAATATTTTAAACATTTTTTTTTTTTTTTTTACTTCCAAGCAACCTGGGTGCCCTAGTGACTTGAATGAGCTTTGAATGCTGCAGCATTTGCTAGACATTGTTCTCCATGACTGTACCAAGCATGATATTGCAGCTCTGCACACATGGCAAAAGCCCGCGCAGACACAGGAAAGATGTGCATATGTAGTATAGAAGGTGCCCTGGATGAGATGCAGGCTGGACAACCAGCACTGTCAGGTGGCAGCAGCAGCACAAATCTTTGCACTACAATGGCAACCTAGCTGTATGCATGTCCATTACAAATAGTCCAGTTCTTATTGTCTGTATACCATGTCCATTTGTGGACTATAAACCCTCCATCTTATTAAGATCTAAGGTCATAAACCGAAATGTTATTGTTGAACTGAACTCTTTGCTAGCTGTCAACCACATCTGCAGTACACATTGATATTTTTTATTGCAGCCTTAAACTCACCCCCACCCCAACATGCACTGGTGACCAGAAGCCATGTAACACTACAAAACACTTCTATCAATGAACAGCTGCAGTTAACTTGAATCTCAAGATTCCTGTTGTTAATTCATACCAAAGTCATACTTATTGTCATCGTCTGTCATGAATTTTTTTCAGGTGAGACTTGCGCCTCATTAACCATGAAGTGTGTGTTCTCCAAACTTTAAGCCTGTGTGTTTTCTGGTATAAAAGGTATTCCAGACTATAAAATGGTTGTGAATCATTCCTTTAATCCTTTACTGTGGCACATGTCCCTTGTCAGTAATGAAATTCTTCTGCCATGTCAGCCTTTATATTTGTTTGAGTCATGCCTATATATTAAACATAGTTCATTACTCTTGATTCGTACCAATTTACAGTTTTAATCTGTTTATACTGCTCACCAGAATCCATGTGCCTGTTTATTCCAGACCCATACCATTTGTTTTCAGTAAAAACTGTACTAACTGACCTTATGAGACACACATTTTAGTTATGAAAAATATGTAACTGTAGTAGTAACTCATATCCCCTGTTTGATGAGTAGTGTTTGAAAAATGTTATTTTATTTTACATTTATTTGCTGGGAAAGTCCAACTGGACAGGCTGTCCATTTTCGGCAGAGGCCTGGGAGAAAAGCTCCAATATGTTTATACTAGTATGTGAAAAATGGCAATAACACATTACAGTAAATGTACATGAGAAAAGCTTTGCTTAATGCAACCTAAAATCAATGCTGTACACAGTAACAGGAATTACTTTTAAAGGTAGAGAAACCGAGTAAGACAGTGCACTTAATACTGTAAAAAAAAAAAAAAAAACATACATTATTACAAGTGATTGCATTTTGAGGTGCTAAAAAACAGAGTTAGACATATACATGTTAAACTTGAATAGCAGAGTTTTTATTGATGTATTTATTTTTATTATTTATTTGACATTTGTTAACTGTGTTGGTCCAGCTGAGCTGTAAGGCCCTTTTTCAGTGGAGACCCAAGGAGAAAAGGTGCAATTGATAGAAATAATAACATTCTATGATGACATTTTATAAATGGATAAAAAAAAAGTGTTAAACAATAAAAGTTTGAAAAATTATATACAATATTAAGAATATGAATTATATACAATATTAAGAATATGAACACACATGAACAGCTAGTAGTATACAGAATTTGTGTACATGAACAAAAGGGACAAAAATTACAAAGAAATATAGGTTTATGATGATCAGTGTTGAAAAACAAAAGTACCTGGGGTATACAGCTTGGTAGGACAGAGTGGGTTGTTCAAACAGGGTGTAAGCACCAAGGTTGAGATATATATATATATATATATATATATATATATATATATATATATATATATATATATATATATATATATATATATATATTACACACACACACACACACACACACACATGTTGACAGTGCTCACAATAAATTGAGTTGTTAGCTTAACCCGGGTCAGAAAAGGTACATATCCATGAGCTACATAAATAGGATTTGGGAAGATTTTTGAAGTAAACTATACTGGCTGTGGATCTTATGTTTAGAGGCAAGGCATTCCAGATGTTTGCAATGTAGTTGGAGTACAGGGAGTCTCCTAAACTATTCTAACTTCTTGTTATGTTAATTAGCGATTTGTTATTGATTTGATGTAAGCGTTAGCTTGAATAGTGATTAAATAGGCCTTGTAGGGCTGGAGTTTTTCAGGTTGGTAAGTATCTGATGGGCCATTGTGAGCTCATTTTTCTGTAACAACGATGAAAGGGATTATCTGCAGTAGCCATTCATACTTCCACTGTAAGTCTTGTTACTAACTGATGACCTTTCTGTCATTCATGAGTCATACATGCATACATCTGGTCATGAGTAGCACCTGTTTTTAACCATGCTGTGAGGAAAATACATTATGTCTGTAGCTGTCTGCGAGCTGTACATTCTTATGCGTAATAGTTGTCAGCTGTAAAACATGACCACTTTTTGTGGTGATTTTTTCCCCACTGTTGTCTTAGACTAATGTCCTGAGCAGAGCACATTTTCTCCTTAATATTTCTTCAAAAGCCATATTGCTTAAAGACGTCAAAAAGATGTGTGTCAGTCTTCAGTGCTTACTCTTAGATAACAGTACTTGTTTAATAAACTGCCTTTTTTTCAAACAATAAATCTTTGAGTGTGAGGAATGCAGATTTTAGTCATAATGTCATATTTTATTTTCAGGGTTGTGACAATAGGAGGTACTGCCAGCCATGCCAGGAGAAATAGGGCAGTGGATTTGTAACATATGCCAGAACAGCTAACTGGAATTTTGTAAATAATTATATGTCATTTGTATATCAAACCAATTTGTATAGATGCTTGTGCTGAAAATGTATTTGTGAAGTTTGCTTGTGTTAAAATGTATCAATTTACTAAGCTGGGCATTAATCCCTACGTCACTCGATGGGTTGCCAACTGGCTTACTGACAGAACCCACACTGTAAATGTAGCTGACTCCAAATCCATCTCCAGACAAGTGACAAGTGGAGTACCTCAAGGTTCAGCCCTGGGACCTCTCTTGTTTGACATCTACTTCTCTGAAGTACAGGCCAACACTAAGGGACTCTGGCTAACAAAGTTTGCAGATGTCTGCAAACTGGGAGCCATTATTGAATCCCCAAATGATGTGGATACTCTACAGTTGGGAAGTGTTGATTGAGAGCTCAGTGTCTGTTATTCTAAAAGTGTATTAGTTCTGGTTTAAGCACTTGGGCTTCAGGCCAGTTATTTTACATTAAGAAGGTTCGTGGTCTGCACTCTTGTGGGAGGAGAGGCTGGATTCTGCCCTTCTGAGCTGGGAATTTCTGGTTAAAGGCTTATAGTGCCTGCATATTTGAACTGTTTCTTACTGAAATTGGTACACCTTGTTTGCTGTAGCATAGACTAGATCCAGGCCTGCAGAATATAGCTTTGTTTGTATGCTTGTTATTTCCCTGAAACGCTAATTCCACCTAAAACGCGGCTTTTCAGCGCTTCTGTGGATCCCTAGTGATATCTGCATTGCTTACTGTACTTATTTCCTTGTGTCACTTGAAAGATAGTTACTGATGTCCTTCAAGGATGCATCTGCAGTCATCACATATGGGTTGTCCTGCCTCAGGCAGCCCTTCGGTCGGCCGGATTCCAAAGTCTGGGTCTGGCCTCGGCTGATGTCGCACTTTCCCCGATGTCAGAGCGTCTGGGGTATAAAAGCATCAGCCAACGCCATTTTCCCCAGTCTTTCTTGCCGCGTGGTGCCCGAAGCAGAAGCAGTTCGCAAGTGCCGGTCGGCCAGCTCCTGTGATTCAGCTACCGAAGACTAAAGCTAAGTACCCCGTTGGGGACTCTTTCTTGAATCAGCCGATGTCAGATAAAGTTAATAATTGTTTAACTTGTGGGAAACAAATACCTCATAAGGATTTCCACTCTTACTGCCTCCCCTGCCTAGGCCCAGACCACGACGTCTTGGCCTGTTCAGCCTGTGCTTCCTTCAACCGACGAACTCTTAGACGTCGGTCGGAGTTTGCAGAGGAATTCTTTGGAGCTAGGTTTGCTTACAAGATGACGTCGGAGACTCCGACTTCGCATTTAGTTAAAAAATGGAAAGACAAGGACTGACACACGCGGGCCGCGGTTTCGGCTGAAACTACGGTCAGGCCTACCGCGAGTGTCTCTGTCTCGTCTGAAACAGAGTCCTTGGTTCTTCCGATTACCGAAACCGCACAACCGACTACCTCGGCCACGGAGGCCCCGGCCGAATCGGTTATTGAATTACCTACTGAAACTGGTGTCCAGGAACCTTCCGACACCATTCCTTTAGACAAGTCTACTCCTGCACGTGGTGCAGCCAGACCTCCTGCATCCATGTCCATTAAGGCTTTCTCTAGAGCTAAAGCTGCTAAACCTACTAAAGCTTTGCCTCCCAAGGTTACCGCTCAGAGGCCTTCTACTGGCTCACAGATTCTTAGCTTAGCAGAGGATCTTATCTCCTTAATTAGAGGTTCTCAACCTCATCCGGACAGGGGCTCTCAACCACCCCCAGACAAAAGGCCCAGGATTGAGCCCTCTGATCCCCACTCCTCAGATGAGTCCACTGATGGCTCTACTCTGTCAGACCACCAGGAGGAGGCTTATTCGGCCTACGAGGATTCTGATGCTGAAGAATCTATTCCCTCGGCCTCCCCTCCTGAAGAGTTTTCCTTTGGAGAGACTTTACACTCTATGAGAGAACATTTTCAATGGCAGGGTCAGGAATTCTCTGATTCTAGAAAGAGATTAAGGACCTTTTTACATTTACCTCAGCATAGGCCTTTAGCTATACCTCCTGTTTTGAATGTCATTGATGATGTGTACTCTGATACTAGTACAGCCCCTGACTCTCTCCCTCCGGCTCCTGCCAAACCTGATAGGTACTACAGGGTCCCGGACTCTCATCTACACCTGTACAAGGCCCACTCTGCTAATCCAGAAACTATTTCCCAGGGCCCAAAAGGGGTTGCAGCTGCCACTGCTAGAAATCCTCTACCCTCTGAAAGGGAGTCCAGAGCTTTAGAGAGATGGGGTAAGAAAGTGTATACTTCTGCAACTCTTTCCATGAGGGCATTAAATTGTCAATTTAATATGATACAGTACCAAGAGTATTTGTTTGATGAATTGCATAAGAAACTGTCTTCTTCTGAACCCCTTGATCGCAAATCCCTTCAGGATCTGGTACATAACTCCCAGCAGGTTAGTAACCATTTCTTGCAGTGTGGTTATGATGCATTGGAAGCTTCATGTAGGTCAGCTATGACAGGTGCAGTTATACGTAGGCATGCCTGGCTGAAGGAACAATCTCTGCCAGACCATGTTAAAGCTAAGCTTTTGGATGCTCCTATGGAAAAGCAAAAATTATTTGGTTCCACGGCTCAAGAGGTCTTAAAGAAATTTGAAGAAAAGGCAAAATCTGTACAAACAGTCAAAGACTTTCTGCAAGTCCAACCACCGAGATTCAGCAAAAATTGGCCTACTAAGAATTGGTCCTTTCCGGACTCAGACAGATCTCAGAGAGGCAGGAATAGGCGTGCCAGAGGTAGAGGGCAAGCTAGAGGCTCCTACAGAGGCCATCAATGGCAGCCTCCCAACCAGAGAGGTAGTGCAGGAACTACAACTGCTACACCAGGACAGACTCAATGACTTTATTTTGACTCCATGACCAGGGCTCAATTAGAAGCACCTTTGGGCGGAAAGCTTTCTTTATTTTCAAAAAATTGGCACAGCATTACAAGAGACACATGGACACTGCAAATAATAGACAAAGGATACAAGTTCCATTTCCACACATTGCCAAAAAGAAAAGGCATGCCAGACCTGCCACCAAATCAGAGGGCAGAGGCTTTGAAACAAATTTCCAACTTAATACAAATGAAAGCCATAGAAAAGGTACCTCTTTCAGAACAAGACCAAGGATTTTACTCCAGATTATTCCTTGTTCCAAGAAAAGAAAATCAATGGAGGCCTATTCTCGACTTGTCCACGCTGAATACTTACCTCATTGTGCCAAAATTCAAAATGCTGACTCTACAGCAACTCCTTCCCATGCTGGGCAAGGGGTCTTGGCTGGTGACTCTAGACCTCAAGGAGGCATACCTGCATGTCCCTATCAGACAATGTTGCAGAAGACACCTCAGATTTCTTGCAGGGTCAGAGCATTATCAATTCTCAGCATTGCCCTTTGGCTTATCTACTGCACCCAGAGTATTCACGAAATGCCTGGCATCAGTAATTGCACACTGCAGACTTCAGGGGATTCAAATTTACCCATATCTGGACGACTGCCTTGTACAAGCGGACAGCAAGCAAACTTTGTTAAAGGACTTGGATTATGCCATCCACCTACTGCAGGCCTTGGGATATACAGTCAACATCCACAAATCAAGACTTGTTCCATCCCAAAGAATAACTTTTCTGGGTGCGGATCTAGACACAACCACCCAAATGGCCTTTCTCACAGAAGAAAAACAAAAACAACTACCAGATTACTTCAAGAATCTGACAAGACAAACTTAGCTGACTGCAAGGAAAATCCTGCAGGCCCTGGGTTACATGGCATCTTGCATTCTTCTGATTCCACAAGCAAGGCTGCATATGAGAAAATTACAATGGTACCTAAGGAGTTTATGGACTCAGCACAGTCGCAGCTTAGAAACTTTGATCCCACTCATTCCATGCCTTCAAAAGAAATTTCTGTGGTGGGCTCAAGCCTGCCATTCGAACAGCGGGTTGCCCTTCAGCAAACCAAGAGCCAACCAAACCATCACTACGGACGCTTCAGACCAAGGTTGGGGAGCACACATGGAGGGCAGATGTATCCAAGGGCTATGGTCACAAAGAGAGCTGCGCCTGCACATAAACCAAAAGGAAATGCTGGCAGTGATACACGCAATTGAGGCCTTCAAACTTTTTCTTCATCAAGGCCACCTACTCATAAGGACAGACAACACCACAGTTATGTGGTACATAAACAAGCAAGGAAACACCCATTCCTACCCTCTTTGCAGACTGGCAATGAATCTATGGGAACTTTCCTTGAAACTCAATATACAGCTGCAGTCCCAGTTTGTGCCAGCGAAAGACAATATACTGGCAGACAGCTTAAGCAGAAATACCATGGATGCACACGAATGGATGCTGCACCCAGACATCTTCTTACTCATAACACAATCATGGGGAAGGCCGGAAATAGATCTGTTCGCCTCCCCCCACAATCATCAACTGAAGAAATTCTGCTCAAGGACATACCACCCACAAGCATGGAAAGTGGACGCTCTCTCTTTCAGCTGGAAAGCTCTAACAGTGTCTGCTTTTCCACCTCTCCCATTAATGACCAAGGCCTTACTGAAGATCAGGACAGAGCAGCCCAGAGTGATTCTGATAGCTCCAAACTGGCCAAGACAGCACTGGTACCCACTGTTAAAGAGCATGTCACAGACGAAACCGTGGCCTCTCCCCCTATGGCCACTTCTACTGATGCAGCACAATTTCAAGACTCTGCATTCCAACCTGAAAACCTTGCAGCTAACTGCCTGGAGAATACCATGACTCCTCCTCAGGATAAGCTATCCCAGAGAGTGAAGGATATTATTATGGAAGCTCGCCGGCCTTCCACAAGGAAGGCATATTCAGCAAAATGGAAAAGATTTCAAACTTGGAACACAACAAAGGGCCTAGATGTGACAGTGATGAACATGGCACATATACTGGAATATTTGGCAGAATTGTTCCACAACGGCCTGTCTTACTCTTCCATCAAGATACATGCCTCAGCAATTTCAGCAGAATACAATGTTAATCCACCTGTCTTCTCTCATCCTCTCCCGAGACAGTTTCTAAGAGGAATCAAAAACATCAATCCTCCAAGGAAACCACCTTTACCTACTTGGGACCTCAACTTTGTGTTGGAAAAATTAACACTTCCTCCCTTTGAACCAGCAGCATCGGCAGATCTGCAGTTTCTGTCTTGGAAAACTGCCTTCCTTCTGGCCATAACCTCAGCAAGAAGAGTATCTGAGTTACAAGCTCTAATGGCAGTACAGCCATTTCTTATCTTTCATCAGGACAGAGTTTCCTTGAGATCCAATCCTACATTTATGCCAAAGGTGGTATCCAGGGTATCTTTGAACCAAGCTATTCACTTGCCTGCATTCTTCCCACAACCACAAAATAAAGGGGAGAAACTTCTGCACACCCTGGATATACACAGACAGTTGCGCTACTACTTGGACAGAACTAAAAGTTACAGAAAGACTGACCAGCTGTTTGTAGCATATGCTGCTGGGGCACAAGGAAAAGCAATTTCCAAACAGACAATTTCAAAATGGATAGGAAATTGCATTCGTTTTTGTTACTCCTTTCATGGAAAAACTGTGCCAGCTAACATCAGACCTCATTCCACGAGTGCCACAGCCACCACCACAGCCTTCCTAAGAGGGGTGGCTACAAAGGACATTTTAGAAGCTGCTACATGGAGCTCCGTGCATACATTTGCCAAGCATTACAATTTACCTTTATACTCCAGATCCAGAGCAGGCTTTGCTACGGCAGTCCTGCAGGGTATCTTAGCTACACCATCCTTTACTTAGTACCTCCACCCCCAGATTGGCTATGGTATTCTACCCATATGTGATGACTGCAGATGCATCCTTGAAGGACATAGTACAGTTTTGTACCTACCATAAATGTAGATGTCCGATAGGTATGCATCTGCAGTCAGGTTTACCCTCCCTCCTTCCCCTCTGTGGTATACTTCTTGGGTACTTACCCCTCTTATAGCTAGCTGGGGGGATCTATTATGGTGTATTTGTTTGTTATAGTACTGTGCATGTTTGGATTTGTTTTTGCAATGCATATCTCCAAATTTTAGCCTTCCTTAGAGGGCACCTGGCATCTGGGGCAAGAAAAACTGAGGAAAATGGTGTCGGCTGATGCTTTTATACCCCAGACGCTCTGACGTCGGGGAAAGTGCGACATCAGCCGAGGCCAGACCCAGACTTTGGAATCCGGCCGACCGAAGGGCTGCCTGAGGCAGGACAACCCATATGTGATGACTGCAGATGCATACCTATCGGACATCTACATTTATGGTAGGTACAAAACTGTACTTTTGTCGTTTTTGCATTTAAGTTACCTGTAACACATTGCATTTAAGTTACCTGGCACTTGCTCACTAAGTCAGCACTAAAAAATTAAAAGCACTACACCCTCACAAACTCCCCTTGAGTACCTTGTACCCCATTGGCCGTTTTTTTCAATTATAAAGGAATTCCCAATACTATTCTAGCATGTCCAAAGATCAGTTGTCAATCTCCTCTCCGGTCCAGCTGGTGAATCTGGGAATCTTGAGGCAGTGTTACAACTGCCTCATGTACACAGACAACCCTCTCCTCCTCCCAACAAATTCCAACACATGTGAGAGATGCAACCATATAGCCAAACTAGAGGCTAAGCTCCCTCAACTCAGTACTGGCGTAACCAGTCAGGAGGAGAAGGAAACCACACTCACTACAATTCCAGTCTCACATAGACCTACCACAACAGCAAATCAAACACATAAACACACAAAAACATACTTGGGGGCTCTAAATAAAAATCTGCTTAAGCAGCAGAGACCTCCAAAGCAGACACAGAAGCAACGGCTACCACAAAACAAAACACGTGCAACACATAGCTCACAAAGCCAGTGTGCCGAACAGTCACAGCCCTTAAGGCTAAACAACACACCTGATGCACTTGTAATAGGTGACTCTATCGTTAGGCACATTGACGTCCCGCTCACCAGGCTGAACAAGGAGAAGGTCACGGTGATCTGCCTGTCGGGTGCTAGGATCCGCCACATAACACACGCACTCAGGTCACTCCAAGGCAAGTACAAATATGACTCAGTCATTGTCCATGCTGGTGTGAATGACCCGAGATGTACCTCCCTGGACTACATGAAAAGAGACCTAGAGGAGCTCTCTGAGCATGTAGCCCAGGCCGGTATGACCCTGACCTTGAGTAGCATCTTAACCTCACCAAGAATGATGCCACAATATGAAGACAAGATGATCAATTTCAACAATTGGCTTAAGTATTGGTGTCATTCAAAGGGGATCCAATGCCTTTCAGCCTGGGACGACATGCTTGACAAGCCACGATGCTTCGCTAGGGATTGCTTGCACCTGTCACTCCTGGGCTTTCAGATATTGGCAAAGGCTCTTGCTACCCCCATAGTGCCTTTTTTAGGCAAGGCTCAAAAGACAAACCCACCTCCATAGGTATCACAAGGGATAAGAAACTAAGAGTGATGCTACTCAACGCCAGAAGTCTAAACCTCAAGATGCACGCACTCGAAACTCTCCTTAGCATGGAGAACATCGATATGTGTGCAATAACAGAAACCTGGTTCAAGGCTCCCGAGAGCACCCCAGCACTACCATGTTATACCTCATACCATGCTTTTTGGCCCCAAAACTTGGACCGAACCACAAAAGGAGGGGGAGTATCAATATTCGTCGAAGATACCCACACCTCCAAGTTGGTGGCACAGCACGAAGCATCAGAGACTATCCATGTGCAACTAACAGTGGGTAAAACTGCCTTCCAGTTTATAGCCTGCTACAGACCACCCTCCCAAACCCAGGAACCCCACTCGGCCTTCCTGAGAACACTGGAAAATATGAAGGTCTCTCCAAACACCATTATATTGGGCGACTTCAACTACCCAAACATAGACTGGGAGCATTACTCTAGCTCCAGCACCCTAGCCCAAAGGTTCCTAGAATTTATAAACTCAAATGCTATGGAACAACTTGTTACCACTCCCACAAGAGGGGAAAACATACTGGACCTGATCATCACCAACATGGGGGACTCTATGCTCCAGACCAGAAGTGTGTTCCTCACTGGTAAGATCAGACCATAAACTACTCTCACTGGATATTCACATCCCGTCCCCACCCCCTGCCCAGAAAACCACCATGAAAAATTTCTCTAAAGCAAATTTCACACTCCTCAAAACTGAGGTGGAATCCTTCAAAGCCCCCGGGCCTGTGGAAAATATGGCCCAGACCGCAGAATCCTTTATAAACGCATTCTATGAACACCTTCAGGAATGCATGGATCATGCAATCCCAAATAAAACCAAGACCCAATCCTCCAAAGGCAGACGTCCTGTCTGGCGGACCCCAGCCATAAACAAACTATACAATAGAAGGAGGAAGCTACTACATGATAGAGCAAAATCCCAAAAAGGGAAGGCATCTCTGATCAGTATTAGCAAAAACCTACGGGCACTCATAAAAGCGTCTAAGGCCAGCTTCAAGAGAAAAATTGCACAGGACACTAAGGATAATCACAAGGCTTTCTTTAGTTATGTTAGGAACCTGGGTGGGAATTCCCAGATATGCTCAGAATTAGTCCAAAATGACAAAAAATACACCAAACCCACAGACATTGCCAGCATCCTAGCTAACAGGTTCAGCGCAAACTCCCCCCCCCCCACCAAAAGGGCGAATATCTATCCCAGCAGAGTGCTGCCCCCACTGACATCTCAGATAAGAGCCGCCCTCTCCAAAGTAAAAAAAACACAGCATTATTGGGACCAGATCGTGTCCTGGGCTGCGTCCTACAATGACTCCAAGAAGAGCTAAACCCAAACATAAAACTGCTGTTCAATCTCAGCCTTACTACAGCATATGTACCCAAAGAGTGGCGTACAGCAACAGTGGTCCCTCTCCACAAAGGTGGTGCCTCAACGGATCCTGGAAACTATCGCCCCATAAGCCTGACTAGCTTGGTCTGCAAAGCTATGGAAAGGATCATCATGGACCTCATAAATAAAGATATTGGGGACCTACAGACACTGGATCCTACCCAGTTCGGCTTTAAGGGCAGATAATGCCTCTTAAACCTGGTCGATTTCTTTGAAACAGTCACCAAGGTCATTGACTAGCGGAAGGTGGTCCACACAGCCTACCTGGACCTCGCAAAAACCTTCGATACAATACCCCACTCGGGCATTATAGATAGGCTCACCAGCTTAAATATAAACCCATATGTCACTAGATGGGTTGTAAACTGACTCAAGGACAGAACCCACATGGTTAGAATTGCTGGAGCCATGTAAGACTGTAAACCAGTTACAAGTGGCGTCCCATAAGGCTCAGTCCTGGGACCTCTCTTCTTCGGTATATATTTCTTGGAGGTACAAGCAAACACGGAAGGACTGTGGCTGACCAAGTTCGCGGATGACTGCAAACTGGGCGCCATAATCGACTCTCCAGCCGACACAAGCATCCTCCAAAAGGGCCTCATAGAAACAGACAACTGGTGCCAGAGCCATGGCCTCAAGCTAAATGCCAAAAAGTGTATAGTCATCCCCTTTGGCAAAAACAAGTGCCCACAAATTACCACATAGGTGGTAATCCATTAAGTACAGAAGAAGTAATTAGGGACCTGGGGACCCAAGTTGATAGCAATCTCTCATTTGACAACCACGTGGCCAAAGTGGTTAGAAAAACATTTTATATAGCCCACCTAATCATGAAGAGATTCACATCTAGATCAGGGGAGGTCATTGTGCCTCTTTACTCATCCCTCATCAGGCCCATAAGTGAGTACAATGCCCCTTTTGGGATGTACCTTACCAGACACCTGCAGCAACTGGAAAGACCCCAAAAGTACCTCACCAAGAGGATCAAAGGGCTCAAACAGATGCCATATGCTGCCCAGTTAAAGAAACTCCAGCTCTACTCAGTGGCATACCGCCTGCTCAGAGGCGATCTGTGCCTGATGTATAAAGCCATGTCCAACCCGGAATTAATGGACGTACTGCACCTCAGAAAATCCAAATCCCATCGAGCTACACGCTCGAGAGACTTGAACCTCAGCACTGAAATAAATAGGACATGCTGGAGGGACAGATTGGTAACCCAGAGGAATAAAATCCCAGTCCAGGTTAGGCAGAGTCCCTCATTGACTCTCTTCAAGAGGAATCTTGATGAGTGGATGGGAGATAGTAGGTTTACCCTGGGCATCACTTCTGTGTCACTGTTAGACAGAGGCACAGTATACTAACCTCGAAAAAGGGCATAGCAAAATTAATTTAAAATGGGTGGCGAAAGCCAAACACACTCTGGCTAGGCTTATAAATGCCCTAGGGCATATAGCCTAGTGTGAACCTATGAACCTATGAAAAGGGCCTTACGGAAACAGATGCTTGGTGCTAGAGCCATGGGCTCAAGCTCAGTGCCAAGAAATGTATAGTTATCCCCTTTGGGAAAAAATATGTACCCGTAAATTATCACATAGGTGGCAGTAAACTAAACACAGAAAGTGTGATAAGAGGCTTAGGGACACAGGTGGACAGTGGTCTCACCTTCAATAAACACATCGCCACAACAGTCAGTAAATCCTTCTATGTGGCACACCTCAACACTAAGGGCTTTTCATCCAGAAAAAAGGAGGTATTTGTCCCACTGTACTCATCCCTCATTAGACCCATTATAGAATACAACGCCCCATTTGGTATGTACCTCTCAAGACATCTGCAACAACTGGAAAGGCCGCAGAAATACCTCACTAAAGGAATCACAGGCCTAATGCTGATGCCCTATGCTGACCACCTTAAAAAACTCCAGCTGTACTCTGTCGCATATCATCTACTCCGAGGCGGTCTCTGCTTAACATACAAGGCCATGTCAAACCCAGTGCTGTTGGACATGCTACACTTACAGGGATCTAACTCTTGTCATCACAATAAACAAAACATGCTGGAGGGATAGGTTCCTGACCCATAGACTTCCCAGACTCTGGAATAGACTGCCCATGCATGTCAAGCAGAGCGCCTCTTTGGCCCTCTTCAAAAGGAACCTTGATGATTGGATGGGAGAAAGGAAATTCACACCGGGGATCACCTCAGTCACCCTGCTAGACAGCGGTCCAGGGAAGTAAATAGTGTTGGAAGAAATAGCCAGGGAACTGTTGTGGCTAGGCTTGTATAGGCCCTAGGGCCGATAACCTATGAATGGTGAGCCCTGCTGGAAGGAAAAGAAATGTACATGTAGTATTGTAACTAAATTAACTGTGTATGTTATAACTGTGTATACCGGAATTGAAGAGATTAATCGTAATCCACCTGACTTTGTAAATTTATCTAAAATTAAATTACTTTATTGGTTAAGCCATAAAGATGTTATCCCACAGTTTTGAATGGAGTCAGAGACGCAGTGTCTGGGCTAAAGAATAGTTGATAGCTCCTGTAGGAAGAGTGAAATTGTTTTGTGACTTCCAGCGGCTGCACCACATCTGAGAAAAGCTCTATCTGTGTGTATTGTACCACATAGGTGCTAAACCCTGGTTGCTTCTAATGATGGAGAATAGTGTGGGAAACAGAGTCAGAGGACCAGATGTATGTATGTGATGTCATTCTGTAGCGAAGTAATGTTTTAATATTAGAGGAGACAGAAGTCTCTGGATCAGCATTCTATACTCTGTCCTGGATCTGACTAGGACCACTCACCCATTTTGCCTTGCTCTATTCAGTAAGTAGGGACATCAATTCTTTTAGTCAATCAGGAATAGATAGTGAAACTAGCTAAAAACTGTTTTTCTATAACTGTGTGAAACTTTCCATCTGTTATTTTTAATATTCCCTGTGACTGGAACACCGTGTTTACTGTAAATGGATATTTAGTATTTTCATGTTCTTTTATTATTTATTATTACATGTATTTAAACTTCTCATTGTGACTGGTCCTGTTTAAAAAAGATTTAAGCTTTGAGAGTATTTGCCTTTGTTTATTTGGTGACAGCTATGGCCACTCCTGAAATTCTTGCTGTTTGGCCAACCTTACCATTTGTATTGATAGTAATTTCACTCCTTAAAGTAGCTGGCAGGAGTTCTGGTAGCAGTGATAACATCCTTATCGTCTGGGCGGGGCACAGCAGGTGAATCTGTGCCGGCCTTTCCCAGGTATGTGTGTGCAAATCAAATCTCAAAGATTATGTACGTCAGCTGCTTGGAGCAGGGACACAAAGCACTGGTTTCTGAGAGAGAGAGCATGTGGGAGGTCTTAGCTGGGAACCCCAGCTAAGGACTCAACTCTTAGCTCTGACAGTGGGGAGTTTTACTGGGGGCCTGGACAGATATAGAGAGGTACCAGCCCCCTGACTGAGCATTTTCCCTGGGTTCTCTTAATGGAAATTGTACTTGATGCAGAGAGGTCTGCATCTGGAAATACTGATTTGTATCCATTTGTATTCCAAGTGAATGTTCCTCTACAGTGTCAGTGGTGAGGATTCAGGATCCTTGAATACTGGCCCAGAGTGGAGATGTCACAAGAGTGAACTACTCCATTATGAGTGAATTCTGATTCTCCACACTCAGAAGAGGTTATTGCTATTCGCTTATTTACTGTAACAAACTACATTTATTAATTTTTGCATAAGTAAATTAGGGATGTAAGAAGTACAAGGCATTTGAGTCTTGTAGCCCGTGCAGGTACCCACTTTCAGACTACACCTCTTCTCTCCAGGAGGGCCAGGCCAATAAACCCACTGGTAAATCGAGTACCCATCCAGTTATCCAGTTCTTAATTGAAGGAAAATAATTTATCACACTGTTTAATTTGCAGTAGGTGATTATTCTAGAGATGGAGGAGGCACTATGTAAAGAACCTCTCTCTACTTTGTTTTACTTATCTACTGTTAAAGATTTAGAAAGCTTGTTCTGATATTTGTGGAACTGTTTGATATGTGGAGATGGAGATCTTAAACCACTGGGTCCCTAATAACTCAAAAGCAAGGAATAGATCTTCCCTCAGGAACTCTGTAAGACACTCAGTAAAGGTGCAGTGCTTCCAGTCCTTTCTGGTAGCTTAGAAATTGTAAGCCTGTGATGATCTTAAGAATCTTTGTAATCTTTCATTGTATTCAGTGGTTGGCCTAGTCAGTCCTGAATATAATAGCATAATGACTAGTTTGCATCTACAAGATATCCCATTGGTGATCAACTGCGGTAAGAAGAAGGGCTTCCTAACTTTTGTTGTTGCTTGATGATCAAAACAGAGAGGGGTTATCAACTCAAGTGCCAAGGTCTCTAACAACATACTCATTTTGGGATGTGGTATTGTCTGTGTTGTATGCTGGAGGGAGGGATGGTTTACCAAATGCTAGTATGTTGCACTTTCTAGCATTTAATTTAACCTTTTTTTTAGTACATCAGGTGTTTACAAGTGTAAGATGTCCTTCCTTTGATCAGTATTACAGCACAACAAATAAGAATATCCCACAAGGGATAGCCCTATTTCTGGCTTGGATACCAAAGCCTACATGTCTTCCTGTTGAGAAATACTAGAACTTTCTCACTGCCAGCCCAAACACTGAACAGCTTTTCTACTTTTGTCAGACATATGGTTGTTGGAAGTTCGTTTGCATTGTAGAAATAAGTATCCCCACTGGATAATCGCCTTCCTTTTGCTTATTTTTTTTAAAATGACTCTTTTTCACTTTAACTAAGAGTGAAAAATGTGTTTGTAGGACACAAATTCCTTACAAGGACAACCATACTAAATGTGTTCATGCCAGTGATGACTGTAGAGGGTATACAGTTTGCTAGTCTTTTGTTCCTAAAACCCATAGGAACCATTTGTATTTCCTTAAGACTTATCTTGTGAACTGAAGGCTCAAGAAATTCACACAGGATAAATTGTCCTCCGAAGCTTTCCTCTCAGATGTTCCTCTTCAGCCCAAAAATTTGTTTAAGAAATTGAAATCAAATGTTTCAGCTATTCAGGTTTCTGTGCTTCTTGATTAGTCCTTGGGCCATCCAGGTTAATATTCTGTTGCAACCACTGGTGAGGCTAGTAAAGTATAGTCCTTTTGCACATCCAAACCGACTGATCAGACAGCTTGCCTCCTCTATGAAGGGGGAACTTCAGCTGGTTATTTCGGTGGGACATGATGGCATTCCTCTTATTTTGGTCAGGGAGGGAGACCCAGACTCTTTTGTTGAGGTATGCCAGAGTCAGAGCCTCCGTTTTGTACAGGCTTCTCTTCCTTCAAAGGAAATGCAGAAGACCAAACGTACTTCTCTTTCTTTCCCTTCTGTCAGGGACAGTCTGAGGAAATTATATGATTTTTCCTACGGGGTATTCAAAGCTATAACTTCCCTTAATTTCCTTCAGTTCCTTTGATCTGCTTCTCTTCCTTCTCCCCTGAAAAGATAGGATCACTTCTGATGAAGAAGACACGGACTGTGATGGTGATTCTTCAGCTTACTCTTCTTAGATTCATTCACACGTTGAGCTTGAATCTGAGGAGGTTACTGTATCCCCAGATACCCCCTAGAGGAACTTTCCTTTGGGGGAGGGGCAGTGTTAAAGATGATGCAGCATTTTCAATGGGAGGAGGGTAAGCAGGTCTCAGACATGCAAAAAAAATATGATCTTTTATGTATACAGGAGTGACAAAACCCGCTGTCATCCTTCATGTCCTAGAGGTCTTACGGGATACATTTCTCTCTGCTTCCCAGAGCTGAGAAACCTAGTCCCCTGCCATCAAGAAGCCTGACAAATTGTATAAAATTACAGACTCCTACAAATTTCTGTATAAAACCCTTTGTCTGACCCTGCTGAATTTCCTTGGAATCTGGTAACCTACCAAACCCTGCCTAATGATGAAAATAGCAGTTACTGGCAGGTGTGGAAAAAAGGTTTATATCTCCTATACTCTCATTGTTTGGGTTTTGGATCATTGGACAAATATATTTTTTTATGAGATTTTCATGGCTTAGGCTTCAGTCTCTTCCAGAGGATGTTAAATAAAAAATTTTAGATACCATCTGGGTAGATTCCATTTTTGGTCCAGTTGCAGCTGACATGTTCAATACTGTTCAGAAGAGCGCCATGATTACGCAGGACCTTCCCCTTTCATTTTCCCACATTTTGGAGGAGCTACTCTTTTAAGGCTGGCCCATACTTTTCTTAAAAAGTGAAAGGCCACCCCAGAAGGGTAAAATATATTCAAAAGAGAAGTCTCAAAACAAACCCTGGCATGAATACAAGCGATCTAAGCCATCCTTGCAAACCAGCCTTCTTTATGACTCTTTCCCTACCTCCTACCAGCCCTTCTCACCTCAGTCAATCCTGTACCTGTCTGTCCAAGAAACTCTCTCTGTCCATTCTGAGTTGGGAATCTGTTACTTTCCTGTTTCTGAATTTAGTTTGCTGGAGCAGCACTTTTTTCATGTAGGTTATTTAGCCATTTTAAAACACCAGTCAGTCAGGTGTCTGGAAGCAGTGACTATTACCCCTACTAGTATATAACTGTGATTGTAGTATACAATGTCTGAAAATGATGCTTGCAGTTAGCACTGTGTAGGAGACGGTGTTTGAAGTTGCCTGCAGAGAGATAGCAGCTCCCTGTCAGAAGTGTGAAAATCCATAATTTCAAGTCCTGCAACTTTGGAATATAAACCTTGATCTCAAGGAAATACAGCGGCTATACTACCTTTAAAGTGTTTTTGTACTGGGTTTTCCTCCTGTATACATATTGACTCCAAATTCACTGTACTGTGGAGTGTGTGTGTGGAGGTGGGGTTAGTGTAGTCCGATGCACCACAACCTCAGATTTTAGTATATTGTTCACTGTTACAGTCTTGCTTTTCTGAGGATTGTAGGTCCAGTCCTTGGAATTTCAGCATAAACTCTATGACAGCAGTGAGGCTGTGAACATGAAATGTAAATCAAGTGAAATGTTACTTTACTAACAGACAAGAGTGTTGAGCCTTTGATATACTTTCAAACAAAGCACATCTAAGTGACTGTGAATATGAATTGTTAGACAAATGTGCCACACACATGGATGTTTCTTGTTAGAATCTGTAAAGGGACAGTATGAAAGCTTCTCTTTTACAAATTTTAGGATGACATTAAACTATGTGGAGAAACTTTATGCCATTAGCAGTTAATGTTGGAAAAGCATCAGATCTGAATGACAAGGCAACATGGAATGTGGATTTTATATGGGATTTGTAGAGGACCTTGAAGAAGGACTTATCCATTTTATTTTACTTCCCTCATATCGTGGTCAGTTTACAAGTTTGTTTCTGAGTAGAACTGGACATTTGTTGGAAATAGCTTGGACTTTGTAACTTCTAATTTTTAAACTGTATTGTGCAACTTTATTTCTTCAGACACTTCTTCCTAAACAGTGAAAATGTAGACATAATTTTTAGCCACTGCACACTAGGTCACAGTTGTATAATAGTAGGGGTAATACTCATGGGTAGCAAACCAAAGAATGCCTACTCTAAGTAAAGAATCATTTGACAATAAACAGTTACTTGCCAGTATTCTCTGATCTACATCTGCTGGAATTACTCGCTGTCTGATATCACTTTCATTACCTTTTTGTCATCCCAGTATTCTTTTGTGAGCCTTCTGACTTTCTAGAGAGCCATACTCTTAAGTATTTTAATTTGTACTGACCCCATAAGCTTGAATATTCTCTTAATCGATGCATGACTAGGAGAAGTTATACATTTTGTTTTAGTTTTGTCTTTGGTTTTGTATCCCAGTTTTTTTTTTTTTAATTGTCTTAATTATCTCAAAAAGTCTGCCAAAATCTTTGAGTTTGCTAGGATATATTACGTCATCTACAAACACTCCTATCCCTTCTCCATTTCCATGCGTTTATTTCACTTTGCCTTATTCTTTGGGTTAGCAGCTCCAGGTAAAGTGTGAATAATAGGAGGTATGGCAGCAACCCTGTGTTCATCTTCCTATTTCAAATTCTGGTGTTAGTCTACCATTTATTTTAAATATAGATCTGATGTGATGTTAATCTTCTTTCCATTCATCACTGATGGGTTCGGTTCCATGTCAGCCTAATTCCAAGCTCACGCCAGCCAAAAAACTCTTGAGCTAAGCTTACCCGTAGTGCCCTTCTCCCTGTTACCTCAGATCTCGTTTGCCGCATAGACGTAAAGCCACTTTAAAGCCAAGCTCTCAGATAAGTGGAAAACTTTGATATCTTTTCTGGATTTTTTTTTTCTATATCTTACTTCTTTTTGGCAATCTTGATATTTCTTAAACTTTGAAGCTGTTTGTAGACCTTTTTACCCTTCTGTTTCTACTCTTTTGGTAGTTTTTAAGTACCATTGGTGGTACGGCCTTTCTTCCTACCCTTGTGGTTCATAGGTTTGTACTAGGCTAACTGCCTTGGAGCCTATATAAGCCTAGCCCAAGAAGATTCCCTGGCATCATGCCACCCAAAGTTAGTTCCCAGTGCCCCTGTCAAGCAAGGCCACTGAAGTGATCCCCAGGGTGAACTTCCTGTTGCCCACCCACTCATCAAGATTTCTCTTAGAGGGCCAGTAAAGTGCTCTGCTTGACGTGAATGGGAAGTTTGTTCTAGTGTATGGGATGTCTCTGGGTTAGGAGCCTGTCCCGCCAGCATGTTCTGTTTATTGTGGTAATGAGGTTAAGGTCCCTGGAGCTTGTTGCACAGAGGAATTGTGATTATTATATTCTATAATAGGTCTAATGAGGGACGAGTAGAGAGGGATTATGACCTCTTTCTTCCTGGATGAGAAACCTTTTGTAATGAGATGCGCCACATAGAAGGACTTTCTGACTACAGTGGCAGTGTGGTTATCAAAGGAGAGGTTGCTGTCAACATGTGTCCCCAGGTCTGTTATCACGCCTTCGGTATTTAGTGGACTACCGCCTATGTCGTAGTTCATGGCACCAAATATTCCCAAAGGGAATGACGATGCACTTTTTGGCATTGAGCTTAAGGCCATGGTTCTGGTATTTCTTAAATACCATCATTGATATTTCTTCTTCTTCCTTTTTTCAGCTAACTTGATGTGAGTTTTTGATGCATATATTTAGACATAGATATAGTAGATCTATAGACATATTAGACATAGATATAGTAAAACAGAACTCTTTAACTTTGTTTCTGTCTGACTTGTGTGTATTTTGTCCATGATGTCTGATAAAAAGGGCATGTCGAGGTTTAAACATTGTACTTCATGTAAGGGTAAACTGCCTAACGGTGATTCCCATGATGACTGTGTTTATTGTTTGGGGGTGTTTAGTCAGCACACCTTGAATGAGCACAAAAACAAACTAATTCTGAAGGGCCTCTTTAAGTCGCCCGCTTTTGCAAAGGAGGTCTCACCCCCTCCAACCAAAGATAAAAAAAGGTCCCACTCTGTTCCCTCTTCACCATAGGGTGACCAGGGCAAACCTGTAAAATCTAAGATACCAAAATTGTCTTCGGAGCATAGGTCCGCCTCATCGGCACCGACCCCTTCCGCTCCGACTACAACTGTTCCTATATCAGTGCCAGCTTCGACTCCGATACTGTCTGTGGCACCGACTACTGACTTTCCAAAGATTACTGCGACTTTGGCACCAAGTGCCGCTTCAGCACAGTGCATGCCTTTGATGCCTATCTCTGAGATTGCACTTGCTACTGACATTCTGTGTCAGTTCCACGTGACACTTCGACACCAAGTCCTTTCACAGTCCCGATAACGACAATTTGGACACCACTTCTTCCAGTCCCCAAATTTGAGACCTCTGTGCCGATAGACTCCACACCACTGACCCGATACTCTCCATCTACAGATCCATTTCTAGGGCAAGTATACAGTCCATTCCTAGAACGACCTGACTTCCTGTCGGGAGTATCCACTAAATCCACCAGGAGCCTTTCTGAGTTTGGCGTGGTGCGTCTTGTGGATTAGCTGTTGACAGCCAGGGGGATACCTACACCGTCTAGGCCCCATCCACCTGCAGGACTTGAGTTGGCCTCTCCACAGACTCCATCGTACTCTCCTCCTTTGACCATACCGGTTCCAAAGTCTTCATCTCTGACTTCATTTTCGGAAACCCCCCCCCCCCGCCATTTCAGCACCTGTAGTGGACCTTACTGGGACTCCAGGACTGTCCCTTTGGCCTTCGGTCCCCTCTGAACCAGGCCTTACTCAACCCCATGATTGGGCTGCGGGCTTTTCAGCTCGTGGTATGGTTCTATGTGTGTCTATGATTCTGTCCACTGTGCCGGGAGTTCTGTCTGCATCGATCCTGTTTGAGGCTCCACCCTTGGGAGTGGGTTCAATGGAGTGGGGTGTGACCCCGGTTCCGAGGTTGTCCTTCTCGGTTCCAGGCTCCCATCCCTCTTCTTTATGTGCTATGGAGAGGGCACTAGCTTCTGGAAGCATTCCACCGACGTCAGAACCCCACACCTCTTTTCCCCCTGAGCTACAGCTGACACAAGCCACCTCCCCAGGACACTGGGCAGGAAAGTCGCAGGGCGCCCCCTCTGAGGAGCCCCCATGGAAGAGGTCCTGCAAGAGGAAGCACGTAGACTCCCCTGATGAGTCTCTGACAGAGGATACAGATTTAGATGACAGAGAAGGGTCACCCCCTGATGATGTCTCCTTTGGAGACATCCTTGAAATGTTGAAACAGAGGAGTGATTGTAAGCCTACTAACCCTTCTTCTGAGGAGTCCATGTTTCTGCAGGCTTTCCATGCCTGGCCGTCTTACCTCTTGGGTGACCCAGACTGCAGACAAGTGGTATGACTCATGGTGCAGTGCCCCTGGAAGAACCCTGATTCTGTTGAGTCAATCCCTCAGAGACCTGACAAGATACTGTCCACCCCCCCGAGGAAAACCCACATTGGTCAAGAGGTTTACCAGTCAGTGCTATGGTGGTGGCGGCGGGCACAAAAAAGGACCTCGCCGAAGAGAATCATACTGTTCATCTGCCCAACAGAGAGTCCCAGGCTGTGGACAGATTAGGGAAGCAAATTTTTGCTTCAGCGACTTTTGCCATACGGTCTCTGAATTACTTGGCACAGTTTACGATGCTCCAAAGAGACTTGGTTTCTGAACTCTCTGGAACACTCGCAGGACAGGTGTCTGACGAGGTAAGGGACAAAGCTGCCACGCAGCTCACAAACCTGGAATCTATCTCCAGTTCATCCATGAGGTTGCTGTCACATGCAACCGAAGGAGCGGCAGATTCAGGCATAGTTATGAGACGCCATGCCTGGATGCACCTCTGACTTTGCAAAACCTTTCAAGTCTTCCTTCCTGAATGCTCCAATTGAAGCATCTTCCCTTTTTGGTCCCAAGGTGAGAGACACCCTGGCCAGGTGTGAGCAGGATGGTAAGACCCTGTTTGCCGTAGGTCTACGTTTTTCCAGTCCTCAACGTTCCTTTTCCAGTAACCAGAGGACTGGAAAAATGTGGCACAAAAAATCTCAGGGTCCTTTCCGTGCCACATGTGGCAATGATGCCCCCAGGGGCAGAGGGGGTAACAATTCTAAAAGATGCCCCTACCAAGACAGAGGGAGTCTACATAATCAGGGACCCAGGGATTCTTTCTCTGGGCAGCCTTACCGGCTCTCCTGAAGAGCATGCCGATTGCTTTCCTCTGGAAGCATTGGGGGGACGTTTCTCTCTGCATCACACTGCCTGGCATTCAGTAACTTCCGACTGTTAGATGCAGAAGATCATAACAAGAGGATACACCATTTCCCTAATTGCTTATCCAAAACTTCTGACAAAACATCCCGACGTTCCACCTAGTCAAAGGGAAGAAGCAGCTGCAGAAATAAACAAGCTGTATCAAAAAAGAGTCATGCAAATAGTCCCACCAGACCAATGTGGATCCAGATTCTACTCCAGATTCTTTTTAGTGCCAAAAAAGACTGAACTGGAGACCAATTCTTGATCTCAGCAATTTGAACAAGTCCGTTGCCCGAACGAAATTCCGGATGGTCACGGTTCAGTCCATTCTCCCTTTTTTAAGGGAAGGTGATTGGATCTGCTCGATGGATCTCTGGGATGCACATTACCACATCAAAATGGACAAGCATTCCAGGAGTCTACTTCACTTCTAGCTAGGAGCCAGTCACTACCAGTTTCATACCCTGCTGTTCAGACTCTCTACAGCCGCCACAGTGTTCACAAAGTGCTTACAGCTCACTTGAGACTGCAAGTATTCCAGGTGTTTTTGTATTTGGATGATTGGTTCCTTACCGCCCCCACCAAGCATCTTCTGGTAACAGCCCTGCAATACACACTTTCCCTGGTGAGACTTTTGGGGATAACAGTAAACTGGGAGAAATCCATCCTTGCTCCAACTCAGAACATAGAATTCATTGGAGCAGTCTTCAACACCCGTTCTTGTCTGGTATCTCTCCCAGCTCACAGACTTCAGAGATTAAGGCTCTAGCTCTGGGTGATACTCTGTCAAAACAAAGCCTCAGCAAGGGAGGTTCTTCTGATTTTAGGATCCGTGGCAGCTTCCTTACCAATAGTGCCTCTTGCGAAACTGCATATGCGAATACTTCAATGGCTTCTGCTAATCTCAATGGTTTCCAAATTATCACCCTCTGTGCTTTCAAATTCAGATAACCAATTGTTACAAGCAAGACCTTCTTTGGTGGATGAGGCCAGACACAAAACTTTGAAGCCGTCAATTCCACCCCCCCCCCAACCCAAGGTCATTGTGACCATGGGTGGTTCGCTGATAGGGTGGGGGGGGGTGGCATTTCCAGAGAAAGACAGTCCAGGGCGCATGGTCCACTTTAGATGCTAACCTGCATATCAGCGTTCTAGAACTGGGAGCAGTTCTGTTAGCTTGCAAGCATTCCAGTCTGTTCTTCCTTCTGGAACAATCGCAATTCAATAAGGCAACGTGTCAGTAGTCTGGCATATCAACAAGCAAGAAGGAACTAAGCCCTATCCCCATGTTGAGAGGCCATGAGAATTTGGCAGTGAGCGATAGCTTCCATCTGCTTTCTGATAGCAATGCATATCCCTGGGAATTCCAACGTGATTGCAGACAATTTGAGCAGATGTATTCTCCTGCCTCACGAGTGGTCCCTCAATCCCAACGTAGCAACAGAAATGTTCAGCCGTTGGGGTCAGCCTTGCTGCGACCTATTCACCTCCCCATCAAACAACAAATGCAGCAGCTATTTTGCTCTATTTTCCTCACAGGGAAAGTGGCCGAGGGACGCTCTGATTCACGATTGGCCCACAGGACTGCTATATGCCTATCCTCCCATCCCTCTGATTCCCCATTTCATAAAGAAAGCTATTTGGTTGAAATGCAAAGTGATCCTCATAACCTCCTTTTGGCCTCAACAAATTTGGTTCCCCTTCCTTCGGCCTCATCTGTTATGTCAACTGTGGATTCTGAACCCTCTTCCAGACCTGATTTCTCACCCCCAAGGGTTGTGCCACTTGAACCTATCCAGTCTCCAGCTAACAGCTTGGTTTCTCCACTTATGTTAATCGCCAGGCAGGGTAACCTTCCCTCACCTGTATGTGAGATTATCCTGACCTCTCACAAACCATCCACCAGAAGACTATAGCTAGACAAGTGGAAGAGGTTCTCTATATGGTCTAAGAAAAGGAGGCTAGACCCGTACTCTGCTCCAGTTACAGCAGTTTTACAATATCTGTCAAAAATACTTTGAAGATAGAGCTTTAGCTTCTACCATACAAGTACATCTAGCAGCCATCTCTAACTTTCATGATGGGTTGGATAATTCTCCCCTCATCTCACTTCAGTTATGCAAAACCTTTCTTAAAGGGATCTCATATTAGGCCTCCAATCAGACAACCTATAAAGCCATGGAACCTCACGTTAGTTCTTCAGTCCTTGACTCAACCCCCTTTTGAACCTGCCGTGAAGTGTGACCTCAAATTTTTATCGTGGAAGCCCCTTTTCCTGGTAGCCAGCACATCAGCCAGATGAATCTCAGAGCTTCAGGCATTATGCATTAAAAGGCCCTATTTAATCTTCCACAAGGACAGAGTATCACTCCGGGCAAACCCGTCTTTTCTCCCCAAAATTATTTCAGATTTTTCAGTCAGACCATTGATTTGCCAGTATTTTTCCCAAATTTTATTAATAAAGGGAAATACTGTCAACTTTCTTTGGATGTACATACACAACTGAGGTTTTATTTAGACAGAACCAAAGGAATACGTAAAACTGACCAACTTTTCATTTGCTTCTCTGGACCTAGAATGGGAATTTCTGTCTCCAAGGTCACTTTATCAAAATGGCTAAGGGACTGCATATGCTATATTTATTCGGTTTACTATTAAAAGGTCGAACGGCACTCCTTCGAACGTCGTATAGTCGACAACAGAAGGCCGTAACTGCTAATCGCAAACTCGGAAAAACAATCTAGGAATGGGTTTCAACATGGGTCGAGGTAGGGGAGATGTTTATAGTTAAGAATAATACGAACACCTACCTCAACCCATGTTAACACCGTTCCTAGATTCATTTTTCGACTTCGACATTCGACATTTACGACCTTCCGGTGTCGACTATATGACATTCGAAGGAGTGCCGTTCAACCCTTTAATAGTAAACCATTTATTCACTTGCAAAAACCTATACCACAGAATGTTAAAGCCCACTCTACAAGATCTATGGCAACGTCTGTAGCCTTCCATTCGAGAGCCTCTATGGATGATATTTGCACAGCAGCCACATGAGCTAACCCCCACACTTTTGTTAATCATTACAAATTGGATGTGGTCTCCAAAGGGAGAGGTGCCATCGGCTCAATGGTACTCAGGAACATTCTTCCATAAGAGCCACCCAAGGAACACAAGGTAGCTGGGGAATTCTGTCCCATCATTGATGAATGGAAAGAAGATTAACAACATCAGATAAAGAAGTTATGTCTTACCATAACGTTCCATCTGTGTTGTTGATCGTCTTTCATTCATCACTTCCCACCCACCTTCCCCCTCCAAAGTCTCCTGTGGGATACTTTGGGTCCAAGTGGTGAGTTAGGACATTTGCACAGAAATGGCCTCTGCTTTACTATTACAAGATGGGCAAACTCGATCTGAGGTAACAGGGAAAAGGGCACTATGGGTAAGCGTAGCTTGAGAGTTTTTCGGCTGGCACAAGCTTGGTATTAGGCCGACTCGGTTTCAAGAACCCATCGTTGATGAATGAAAGATCAACAACACAGATGGAATGTTATGGTAAGGCATAACTTCTTTATTTTGCAATAGTAGTGTGAATTCTTGCAGAAGTCCCATTTTACCCAATACCTCCCACAACTATTTCCAGTGTTCTCAAATACTTTCCCCTGCAGTTAAACCGAAAAGTACCAGTGGGCTGTTCCTGTCTTCTGCATTGTCCCTTTTTGGGGGGTTTTTTCATTATTTTATCAAATATTTGCTTGCCCTTCACAAACCCACTTTGACAAAAACTTAATTGCAACAAATGCCTTATAATCGTGGTTTGTTACTAAAATCAGTTGGTATGATCTTTGGTTATTTGGGTCTTTGCCATCTTTAAGCATTACTGATATAACTTTTCTTCTACATAGATGGAATTTCCATTTTTATAATACTACATTAGGTTCATAAGTACATAGTCATGTAGTAAGCTAATGACCACCAGTGTCTTTATAAGCCTAGCCATGCAGTCCAAACTAGTTGTGTTCCTGTGTATCATGGGCATCTGTTAGGAAGGGGGTATGTTAGTTAGGAAGTTTTTCAAGGTTATGTGGGAGGACATTGGAGCCAGACCAGGGATGAATTTCCAATTTCCCATCCATTGGTCAAGGTTGCTCTTAAATAGGGTTAGGGATGGACTGTGCTTTACATGGATGGGGAGCCTGTTCCAGGGCATGGGGGATCCTTCTGAGATACATATCTATCTCACCAGCATGTCTTATTTATGTCAGAAGTGAAATATAAATCCTTGGATCTAGTGTTTCTGATGCAGTTTGTTTTGTAGATGTGCAAAAGATCCATTAGAGCTGGATCCGAGGATGTCTTGTATGCTGGGCATTGAACTGATTCTTAGTAACCTGTAGGAGACAAAGGATAAAGATAAGACTTTAAGGCGATCCATCTAGAACATTGTGTTTATAACCTGAATTCTCCTCGTAAGAAACCTTTGTTGGTGTTCCAGCTGTTGCATATATTTGGTCAGGTACATGCCAAAAGGGTGATCTTGACCGCATAATTGGCTTTGTTGAACTTAATTAGTCCTCTTTGTTTCCTGTTTAGTTTAATTAGAGAGGTCCTATCATTATGGCAGTTGCTCTTCCTGATTTTAGCCATGACTTTTTTCCCTTTTGTTATGTACTCTATTAAGGTTAGGATTCTTTCAGTGTGTGTTGCTTTTAGTTCATTTTGGGCTTGCTTACTAGTAGGTACAACAGCCTCAATACAGCCATTCACCTAGTTGTACAGGGTCTCTGTGACCAATTCTGCATATTTTGTTATGAACTCAGGGTTAGGGCCATTGAGTTTTGATGAACTATCACTTAAGTTGTAGTTTGCTTTGGAATACTTCCTAACTGGTACAGAGTTTGCTGGAGTTACGGAGTTGATTATTTTGAAGGAGACAGCTTTTGATCCAACCTCACCAGTGAGGACATGACGCTGGGTGTGGGGTGCAGCAATCCTGCATATGGGTAAGTACCAGGCCCTGTATGTTTGAACCTCTGGTAGCTGTGCACACTATGTGACTATCTGATCAAGGATGTTTGTGTTAGTAAAGTCTAGGAATTGTGTCTCTGAGTATGAGGCAGTGTAAGTTTCCCCAGTCTACAGATGGGTAGTTTCCCATGAATAGGGTGTTTGGTTTAAGGGTGATTGTCTCCAGTAGGTGTAGATTGTCTCTAGTAGGTGTAGATAAGAGCTATGGAATTCTAGGGACACAGAGGATGACCTGTAGCTTGCTAGGATAGGGTATGGGACTTTGTCTATGGCGATTTGAATGTGAAAAATTTCTAGGACATCATTCTGTTTAACCAAAATAGACTTATGCTTGATGCTAATATAGATTGAGACTCTTCCACCTTTTATCCCTGTCTGTGCCTCTGATGGTCTAATTCTTTCCCATGTTGGGATGATATGTTATCTGTTTTCCTTCCACAATTCTATTGGTAACCCATCTCCCCCTGGTGATTTCCTTACTGCCTGATTTTTTCACCTGTTTGTTTGATCTCTAATCCTGTCATATACTTCCTTAATATTTCTGGCCAGTTTCTCCATTAATCTTTTCTTTTATTTCATTTTCTATTGTTTACCCAGAAGACCTCTTCCACTTTTTTGGGATCTTTACTTGTTATCCCCATCCCATATCCTTTTATTTTATATCTATTCCTATCTACTTGCGGCTGCTGTTGTAGCTACAGGGTGTTTTCGAAGTATTGCATCTTAACGACTGTCTGTCTTATTTCCACTATTTCTCCCAAGTATTTGTCCCTTTTTTTCTAAATTCCTGCATTTCTTTTCCTAAATTTCCCCTAACTGATCCCCCATCTTGCAGTTCTCCCAGTCTTTTTAAGCTGGCTCTTTTAGAGCATTCCCTTTCTCTCCATCGTATCCCCCCTTCTGCCATCCTCCACTTGACTTCCTTCTTTATATTGTCCCACTGTGTAATTCTCATTGTCTGGGTTCTCTCCCTTTTCTATTTGATCCTTGATCTGTTTCTGTATCTTTCCCTTTTTCCATTGTTTTTAACCATCTCACTATGAATCTGCAATGTTACTCTTTTAATTGCTTTTCAGGTTGTCTTATCTCCATGCTAAGTGGTTCATGGTCTGATGAAGTACTTTGATCCGTTTCCATCCCTCTTATCTAATAGTCTTGTTCCATGCATGCTGTGTAGTCTTACCCATTTCCATATCTTTCTGAATAATACATATGTCTTTTTTCTATTTCCCATGTCTCATTTATATTTTTCTGACCATACACTTTTATGTAGCTACCTAACTTTCCCTCTGAGGTAACTACATGGGTTTGTGGTCAACTGGAAACATTTCATCTTTCTGACACCAAATTCCAGTCTACTGCTGTCATCATTCATTTTGATATTCAACCACTCCCTCCAGGATCAATTTTAGTTCCCTCTTTATTTTTGGTGGGATATAAACATTTCCTATTGTTACTTTTTCCCCCTCCTGTAACCTTTTATCAGTATAGATCTTCTGTCTTTTTTTCCTTAGTAGCAGTGGGGTTACCCCTCTTCTCCCATCCTCCCAGGCCTCTGAGTTATATCCTACTCTAAAACCTCTCTTTATTAGTTCCCCATGTTCACACTTTCCTAATTACGTTTCTTGTAACACTACTAATTTTGACCCAAATTGTCTAAGTTAGGATTTTATTTACCTTTGACCACTCTGTGATGCCATTTATGTTCCCTCTTGAGTTTCAGTGACATCTGATCTCTATTTTCTTGTCTTTAGTATTTCTCTCCTTATCTTTACTTGCCCCTTTAGATTCAGCTTGTGTCATAATGATGTTTTTTGGTTTCCTGTTCAGCTCTGCACTACTTGTTTTTTTCTCCTTTCATGCAGCTTTTAAAACTCTAATAATGGTAACTTTCTAAAACTAACCTAAACAATATATAAAATTTTGAATTCCCCACCTAGTGACTTTCTTCCTTTAACTTTTGTGAGCCAGTGCACATTATGGTGTCTCGTCTTCTGTTTTGTCCCTTATTTTTCACTAATCACCCCCCCCCCCCAAATCTTCCACATTCTCCTTCAGTCAGCCATCTGTTTATTTCTCTAGCTTGTTCTTATTTTTAGGCTAGTGTCATTCATTCAGTAGTCCTTTCCCACGCTCCTTCCCAGCTTGTTTCTTAATTTTGCTTTTGTTTTTTTACTTATCACATTCCTTTTCTAATCTTTATTGTATCTTATCTACAGTTCAGTAGTTCCCCCTATCTAATATCTACCTATGCTGCTTCCAGTTCTTCCAGTCTTGCACTGTGTTCATTGCCTTTGTTTTGTAGCACAGAGGTACTGCTGTTACACACAGAATGCTATGACATGAGCTCTGATAAGCAGTAACCCAAATGTACTGAAAGATGTACTTTGCATACTCTGTCGTTTGCCCTTGCAGGATGTTTTTCAAGTTCACAGATCCCAGACATGACCCTCTGGAGGAAGTGACATCGGCATTTAGCCTTTTGTGGATGATTCTTATTCAGGCTTGGTCTCCACAATGGTTGATAAACCATCTGAAAATTGTCATTCTCTTTTTTTGGGCTCTTTGAGATGAACTATAAATAACAAGAAATAATTTCATCCTGAAGTAATTGAAGACATTTCTGGGTACAGTCTTATACTGTATAAATGAAAATAAATCATTTCATCATGAAGTAGCTGAAGACATTTCTGGGTACAGTCTTATACTGTGTTCAGCACAGTTCTCTAAATGGTCTCCTTTTTTCAGTAGGTAGCAACCCCTGAATATTGTCTTAGCAAGGACCTTTGTTGCTGTGTTGACCACTATATAGGTAACAAGTCAAACACCATGTGTCCCTTGTGTCCGACTCCATGTTAGAAAGTGCAGGCATTACCTCTGGATTCTTTGAGTTTGGAGGAGAGATCTGCTGGGACAGTGTTAGCAGATATACTGATTTGATGATTGTAGCTGGAACACCTTTGATTCAGACAAATCATTACCACCAATTTTTACTCACACATTTCAGACTCAATGTGTGGTACAAACTGATAGGATCTTTCAATCCAGAGTGCTTACTCTGATTCAAAAGAATATGCATGTCAGCCTGCAGGAAATGCTGACAGGCAACCTGATTTGATGATTGTAGCTGGAACACCTTTGATTCAGACAAATCATTACCACCAATTTTTACTCACACATTTCAGACTCAATGTGTGGTACAAACTGATAGGATCTTTCAATCCAGAGTGCTTACTCTGATTCAAAAGAATATGCATGTCAGCCTGCAGGAAATGCTGACAGGCAACCTGTCATTAAACACTCAAGAAGAATTTAGGCCTAGGTGATACTTCTAGAAAACATCGAAACTTTGACAGTTTTGTAACATACAAGCACGGTGGCAAAGGTCTTCCGAGATTTGACTGCTCAGTGTTCATTTATGAGCCTAGGCACTGTGCATTGATCATTAGCTGTCAGCAGTCCATCTTTAGATGTAGACAATCTTTTGAAGACACAGTGAGTAGAGAGATTCATTTGGATCATTAGTATCACTTTTATCCCCAAGTCGTTTAGAATCTAATCTGTATTTGGCAACTGCATCACAGAGATTTTAAAGATGAAATGCTGACAGACTTGCTTAGCATGTCAAAGTCAAAATAAACTTTGTTGTCATTTAGACACCACAAGTGAAATCTGCACGAAATTGCATGCATCATGCTCAAATTGAGAAGACACATACATACAATTACACATGCTTAGAAGAGAGACATATACATACATACAATTACACATGTATCAGATCTAACATTTACCTTTCTTGTAGACAGTTATATTATTACTTATTACTACAATTATTCTGTACACCACTATAACAGCTAATTGGTTCCTTATTGCACCTGTACTTATTACACAATGTAATTCCCATGTTCTGTGTATTATGAGGATATCTAGCAGTTTTTATTGCACATAATTTTCTTATAAACTGATAAGCTGGTTGTGATGTCTTATTGTTATTGCACTATTGTTTGGTTATCACAAGACTTGTAAGCGTCTCGCATCCCTGAGATTAATACCAGAGATTGAGTCTGGTTGCTTGAGAGAAAAAACTGTTCTTGAACCTGGTCGTACAGCGTACGCTGCAGTATCTTCTGCCAAATGACAGACGTGAACAGTTCAAAAGCAGGATGAGTATGATCGCTTATTTTGTTGCTCTGTCATAACAGTGTGTCATGTACAGATCCTTTATCAGTAGAAGTTTGGATTGCTTTATTTTCTCTGCACCTCTGACTGTCTTTTGTAGGGCTTTTTGATCTGCGGCTGAACAGCTTCTGTACCACACCATGGAGTTGCACATTAGGATACTTTCCATGGTACCCCTGAAGAAGGTGCAGGGGATAGAGGGAGTTAGGCTTGCTTTCCTCAGTTTCCTCAGGAAGTGCAGGCGTTGATGGGCCTTCTTTACTATGTAAAGATAAAAGAACGCACCAGGATCAAACACGGCAAAACTTTAATAATAAGGTTAGCGCTTTCTTGCCATAGGGTACTTCATCAGATCACACACAAAATTAAAACAACTGAGCCTTTGCTGAAAATCACCTGATTTTAGCAAGCCAATCACAGCACAAAAATGACATCATAGCTGATTCATTCATAAAAATAGCTTACAATAAAAATCATTCATTAAAACATTTAACCAGTTCATCCATATCTAAATGATAAATGTATAACAATCATAATAGTTTAATAAATTAAAAAAAGCATTTAAAACAATCTAATTAAATTATTTAAACAAACTATATGCTTTAAAGAAAGGTCTGAGAGAAGCCTTCCTATTAAGCCCTGTTGTCAGCCTGTAATCTTATCCACTGAATCTCATATTGTTCAGTTAAGTTAATTAGATCCCCAGAACGTAAACCCTCCTGTAAACAGTCTCTTACAATAAACCTAAAGGAATTTGTTAAATTATTCTTCAGAATGTGCTCAGCAAGTGCATTCTCATCTTGTCTACGAATCGCTGCTACATGCTCCCTAACCCATTCTCTAAAGGTTCTATTTGTTTACCAGTATAAAACAATGGACAAGAGGTACAGTATGCTAAATATACTATATTCTTGATGGAACAATCTGCTCTTACTCTAAAATAAAATTCTCTGCCGACACTGGATGTCTGAAATGATAGTTCTGTCAATATGCATACAAAAATTTCAATGCCCACAAGGAGCCATGCCTATGGGGCTTACTGAATCCATCCTGTAGGAACTTCCATAAAATAACATTCTCTTAAGGGACCTCTTGTTCTTAAAGGGAAATTGGGGATGGTCTCCTACTATGTGCCTGTTTTTTTATCATCAGACATAAAGATGGGCCAGTTCTTAACTCTACCAATCATGTCAACATTACTAGAGTAAAGTAAAGTCAACTAAATGGACATTCTGTCTGGCATCTTCTGGTGAAAAGTTGTCTTTTGATGTCCTATTGCATGAAAAATAGGGACCTTCTTTACTATGTGACTGGTATTGGTTAACCAAGAAAGATCCTCCGCTATATAGACCCCCAGAAATTCTGTGTCCTTTACCCTTTCCACTACCGCCCCATTTGGCATGAGAGGAGAGTGAGCTGGTTGTACTCTCCTTACGTCGATTGTGATCTCCTTGGTTTTGCTGACATTGAAGTCAAGATTATACCTGGCACGCCAGTCAATCAGAGAACTCATTTCTTCCTTGTAAGCCTTTTCTTCTCCATTGCTGATAAAACCCACAACTGTAGTGTCATCCGCAAACTTAATGTGGTTGGTATTAAATCTGGCTTTACCATTGTGGGTCAAGATAGTAAACAGGCGTGAGCTTAGCACATAGCCCTGAGGTACTCGTGTGTTTATAGTGATGCTGTTTGAGGAATTTTTGCCCACACATACTCTTTGGGGTTTTCCAGTCAGAAAGTCCAGGATCCAGTTGCACATGTGGTAATTAATACCTCGGTGGACAAGTTTTTCCCTTAACTGTTGTGGGATCACTGTATTGAATACTGAACTGAAATCCATAACCAGCATTCTGACATAACTGTCCTGTGCCATTGTGAGATGCAGTGCAACAGAGATGGCATCTGCTGTGGAGCGGGTTGTACTGTATGCAAACTGCAGTGGATCAAGCATTGTTGGAAGGTTTGCTGTCGGGTGTTTTTTCACCAACCTTTCAAAGCTTTTCATGACTGTGGATGTGAGGGCCACTGGTGTATAATCACTAAGGCTAGAGGGAGTGGCTTTCTTTGGTAGTGGTGTAATGTTTGTGTTTTTAAAGCACTTTGGTACGTTTGCTTGGCTGAGGGAGATATTAAATATATCCATCAGTACAGTGCCTAGTTATTCAACACAGTCCTTTAACACTTTACCCAAGTTGTTGTCTTGCACAGCACCCTTTCTTGGATTCACCTGACACACAGTGTCTTTTTCACCTCAGCTTGGTTTAGAATGAGCACTTCATCGACTGGGTCTTTAGGGAGTAACATTGCCTTGGAGCAGTTGCTCTCCTCAAATCTGCTGTAGAAGGTGTGCAGCCTGTCCAGGAATTCTGTGCTGTCTTTACACTGACCTGATGTCTGTTTCTATTCGGTTATGGTTTTATTCCCTGCCACATACTCCTGGAGTCCCTCATTTCAGTGAAATGGTTTTGTACTTTCTTTCCATATGCCCTCTTTATCACCCTTATTCCTCTCTTCAGATTTGCCCATGTCACCCTAAGAGCATCTTTGTCATTCATCTTAAATGCCACATTGTGTTCTTTTAGAAGTTCGTATACCTTGCTTGTTAGCCATAGTTTTTGGTTTGTTCTTATGATGATGTTTTTATTCACCGTCATGTCTTCTATGCATTTATATTTATATATATATATATATATATATATATATATATATATATATATATATATATATATATATATGCCACCACTGTTTCTGTGTATTTGTCCAAGCTGATCTGCTGGTCGACTGTAGCAACCTCTTTAAGTATGTTCCAGTCTGTGTTCTTGAAGCAGTCTTGGATTGTTGTGATTGCACCCTTTGACCGTACCTTGACTTGCTTCACAGTGGGCTTTTCCTTGATTAGTGCTGTTTTATATACTGGTATTAACATAATGGTAACTTGGTCTGAGCCACCCAAGTGCAGGTGTTGCACAGATTTTTATGCCAACTTAATATTGGTATATACTTTGTTCAAAGTGTTATTTCCCCTTGTAGCAAATCCCACATGTTTATAATAATGGGGTAATACTAACTTCAACTCTGCCTGATTGAAATCTCCTGCAGTAATGTATGCAGTGTCTAGGGTTTTATTTTGTAGGTCACAAATTGAGTTATACAGCGTGGTCAGAGCTTCACTGTTTGCACTTGGTGATATATACACTACTGTCATGATGATGCCATTGAACCCTCTGGGATTATAAAAGGTCTGCATCTCACTGCTAGGAACGCTGTCTGCAGAGCACTGGCTCAGTACAGTGCCACAGTTTCCGCACCGCTTGTTATTTCCATACAAGCAGACTCGCCCTCCTGTAGACTTCTCACTGAGTGCATGGTTTCTATCTGCGTGAAACTGTGAGCCCTTCCAGTTTACTGCACTGTCATTAATGGTATTGTGCAGCCAAGTCTCTGTAAACATAAATGTACAAGTGTTTCTCACTTTGTTGGATTTGCCTTCAGTCTAGCAGTGATTCCAGCCCTTGTTCCTCTTTTCCTGTTTCCCTCACATCTTTTCCTCTTGATCCTTTTCCAGTGTGCCTCTTATCTTCACTTTATCAGAAAACAGCTGTACTGCACAGACTAACTTAATACAGTTCCAGCTGTGTCTAAACAGAAAGGTTTGGAAGATAAGCCATTATGTTGAGTAAAAACACAGGGTTCTTATGGTACCGTTAGACTACCCTTTGGGTTCATTATTATTGTGTCTTACTGGTTATCCATTTTCTTAACAAAATTAGTAAAAAGAAGCAACTCAGAATGGGTAGTTCCTAAGTTGTTGAAAGAAGTTTGTTGTTCCACTGCACATGCACATTACTCCTTGTGAAGTTTTTAACTTTAGGCCTCCCTCTTTATTGAATACATTTTCAAAAACCCTTGAAAGGATAATTCGCATCCATCTCATGGACTGACACTATTATGTCTCCATCTCAACATGGATTCAGGAAAGGCTGTAATGTTAATTTTATTTACTCTCACTCCAGTTCATTAGGAATGGCTGAGTACAGGCTAAGTAGAGGCATCCATCTGCCTTAACATTCCCTCTTTGTTTGATACCTTCCTGCGTAATACAGTGCTATGAAGCATCTTAGTGCCTATGTGTGTACAGCAGACTGGTTTAAGAACTGCTTATCTTGAAGAAGTTGCAAAAGTTAAGTGGAAGTACACTAACCCTGAGCCATACTGTATCCCAAAGGATGTCCCTCAAGCATCTACATAAGATCATCTCTCAACTTCCCATTTGTGTGAAGCTTTTGTCCTCCATCTGTAACCCGTGTCACTGTCTTTTCCATGATATAAACAAAACCACCATTGTGTGTGTAGCAGACATTTCAGCACAAAATGAATATTCCAGTAGGGCTTCCAAGCTAGAATTATGGGTGTAGATTTCAAGGGTATTTCTACATTTAATAAAAGACAAAACAGTCTTCTGCTATCTCAAATTTAGGTTTTCAAAAAATCATTGAAACTATTAATTTGGTGTTATTGATAGTTCTGCTGTTCAAGTCTACCTCATCTTTAGGGTCATACTTGAAAAGTCCCTGTCTGGGGATAAGTGCAGTGCCTCAGAGTTAAAAAAAAATGCATCAGATTGTAGAATATCCATACATAATCATATTTTTCTATTCTCCTGTGCAAACTTCAGTACTGATTTCTGTGCTATTACTTTCCAAAATATTTTGCAGTTCAGTCCTCGATGGTCTTGCACCAAACAGTTTTTCCTCTGTATAATTTTACCGAACATAACTATATACTCTTTAATAACTTAAATAGTTGAATGTTACAATCATGCACACTACATGCACCTAAACTTTGCTTTCAGCCTACTTTATGGCTTATCCTGACCTGATAAATATAGTGTGTTGCATTTTTTGTCAGAAGTCACAGTGATTTTTGGTGATAAGATTGTCTGTAATTCTGTATGAAAATTTGGAGCAAGCTACCCTGCAACATAATAAATATAATGAGCAGGAAACTATTCAAAGCCAAAATTCTTAACTCACACCAAAACCAGAATAAATGTTTAAAATGTGCATAAGTGATTGATTGAAACACCTTTTTCATAAGTGTTCTGTGCTTTGCTCATCCACAGTACTGGTAATACTACATTGAAATTCCTTTATTTAGTTTATCTGTACACAGCTCACTATTCTCGTCTTCCCCCACTATGACACTGCATTCTTATTTTATTCTTCTTTCATAGCTGCCCTCTTCTTATTAGTGACTTACTATTTACTTTGGGTTATTCACCTGTTTTTGGTTAACATTGCACATATCTTGCTTTCTTCCCACAACCACCTCTCCCTTCTTCCTGTCTTTAAGAATGTTTACAAAAAATGATGGAGCTTTCTGTAAGAACAAACAGTGTGTGCATGTGTGTCTGTGTGCTCACTTGCACGAGTCTTTGTGTGTGTTTGTGCGCGTATAGTATGCATGTATGTGTAATACATATATATACACACACACACACACACACATACATAAAATGCAATGAAAAAGTATTTGCCCCCATTCCTGATATATTTCTTTGCATGTTTGTCACACTTAAATGTTTCAGATCATCAAACAAATATAAATTTTAGACAAAGATATAACCCAAGTAAACACAAAATGCAGTTTTTAAGTGAGATTTTATTTTTTTAAGGAAAATAACTATCCAAACCTGCATAGTCCTATGTGAAAAAGTAATTGCCCCCCTTGTTAAATCGTGAAGTAACTGTGGGTAATCACATTTTTGGGAAAGCTGAGTTCAATTTCACTAGCCACACCCAGGCCTGATTGCTGCCAGACCTGTTGAATCACGAGATCACTAAAATAGAACCTGTCAGACAAAGTGAAGTAGGCCAAAAGATTCCAAAAAGGAAGACATCATGCCACAATCTAAAGAAATTCTGGAACAGATGAGAAACAAAGTAGTTGACATCTATCAGTCTGGAAAAGGTTACAAAGCCATCTCTAAAGCTTTGGGACTCCAGCTAACCACAGTGAGACATTATTCACAAGTGGAGAAAACATGGAACAGTGGTGAACCTCCCAGGAGTGGTCGGCCTACAAAAATTACCCCAAGAGTGCAGCGATGACTCATCCAAGAGGTCACAAAAGAACCCAGATCAACATCTAGAGAACTGCAGGCCTCACTTGCCTCAGTTAAGGTCAGTGTTCATGACTCAACCATAAAAAAGAGACTGGGCAAAAATGGCATGCATGACAGAGTTCCAAGGTGAAAACCACTGCTGACCAAAAGTACATAAAGGCTCTTCTTACTTTTGCCAAAAAACATCTTGATGTTCCCCAAGACTTTTGGGAAAGTATTCTGTGGACTGACTAAACAAAAGTCTAAATTTTTGGGTCGTTACATCTGGTATAAAAGTAACAGCATTTCAGAAAAAGAACATCATGCCAACAGTCAAGCATGGTGGTGGTAGTGTGATGGTCTGGGGCTGCTTTGCTGCTTCTGGACCTGGACGACTTGCTGTGATTAATGGAAACATAAATTCTGTTCCCTACCAAAAAATCTTGAAGGAGAATGTCCGGCCATCAGTTCGTGACCTCAAGCTGAAGCGCACTTGTGTTCTGCAGCAGGACAGTGATCCAAAACACACCAGCAAGTCCACCTCTGAATGGCTTAAAAAAAAATTGAAGGTTTTGGAGTGGCCTAGTCAAAGTCCGGACTTGAATCCAATTGGGATGCTGTGGCATGACCTTAAAAAGGTGGGTCATACCCTCCAATATGGCTGAATTAAAACAATTCTGCAAAGAAGAGTGGGCTAAAATTCCCCAACAGCATTGTGAAAGACCTGTGGCCAGTTATCACAAATGCTTGATTGCAGTTGTTGCTGCTAAGGTGGCATAAGTTTAGGGGGCAATTACTTTTTCACATAGAGCCATGTAGGTTTGGATATTTTTTCCCTTAAATAAAATTATCACTTAAAAACTGTATTTTGTGTTTACTTGGGTTATCTTTGTCTAAAATTTATATTTGTTTGATCTGAAACATTTAAGTATGACAAACATGCAAAAAAAAAAAATCAGGAAGGCGGCAGATACTTTTCCACAGCACTGCGTGCGCGCGCGCACACACACACACACACACACACACACACATATATATATATATATATATATATATATATATATATATATATATATATATATATTTTTTACACACACACGCAGTGAGCTGCACGGAGGAGGGGCACTGACCACATCTCTGATCTGTGATGTATAATAAGTATCCTGATTTTTTTTTGTTTATTTATACTAGTTGTTGCTTATTCTAGCCATTTATAGCATTTTTTATTGTCTGCTGCATACTTTTTACTGTATTTTATTGCTATAAACTAATCTGCACGGTTGTAACTGTATGCAGCAAACTGGAAAGTTTCTCCATTTGTTAAGCATCTGTTTGTTCTGATTTCTAGTCAAGGAGTGTATCATATAACTGATTTGTTTGCAGTTAAAAGCATTCTTTAAAGTCTCCTTGCTCCTTTATCTGTTTAAAACTTTCAGTTAGTGGCTCACTGCTGTTTTTCTGCTATGTTAAGCATTTCTGTAGTGTTTTCTGCCTAAAATAGTGTAGCTATTAGCCGTAGCACAGCCCAGTTTAGGTTTGCTCTCTCTGGGGCCTGGTTGTTTGTTTGCAGTGGTTGTTGGTTCTGAGCACTTGTTCCAGCCTAAAGTGGCTTAGCAGAAGCCTTTCTTCACTTTAGTGAGAGTTCTGTTGTTGATTGGCTGCTGGCTGGTAATGGTTGGGTGGTCTAGGGCTTGGAGTAAGCACTCATTGGTTGTTTTGAGCTTTTTTCAAGTTGTTTAAGGTTGTACCTTCTGGTATTTAAGCCCTAACTTTCAGAGGATTTCTGTCTGTACAGTCTGAGCGGAGGAGGGGCACTAACCACCATGCTGATCTGTGATATATAACAATAAGTATCCTGTTTTTTTTTTTTTTTTTGCTTAGATGTTCTTCATTCCACATTGCTGCAGTCCTAACTATTGGGTAGTCCGCTGTCCAGTCGGCCCGAATACCAAAGTATATGGCTGACGTCGGTCAGGGCGCATTAGACTGACGTCAGTACGTCAGGGTACTAATGCGCATGACCGACGTCATATCCTCAGTCTTTTTTGCCGCATGGTCCGATGCAGAAGCAATTTTGCGAGTGCAGGTTGGCGTTCTGAAAGTTTCTGAAGTCAGAGTTTCAGACCGAATCAAAGTTGGCTAAGTACCCGTTGGGAATATTTTGGTTTTTTCTTGCCTCAGTATTTAACCGGATGTCAGAAAAAGTGAATAACTGTATTTTTTGTGGGAAACAGATACCTCATAGGGATTATCATACTTTGTGTATACCTTGTTTAGGGCCTGAGCACGACGTTGTTGGATGCCGCTCTTGTGCTAGATTTAACAAACGCACTATTAAGAGAAGGTTAGACTGTGCCAGGTTAGTGTTTGGGAAGCGTTGTAATTATAAAATGCCGTCGGATGCTCCGGCGCCGGCTTCGCTAAAAGCAAGGACAAAACAGCAAAGCCTAGAGGGAAGAACCGACAGTCCCAGACGCCGGTTCTTTAGAGGCTCAGTGGAGCCGGAGGTTTTGCCAGGTGTTTCTTTGGAGTCTCAGGGAGAGACTTTACTGTTACAGGATGTTTCCTCTCAGGAAGTAGGCCAGGCTGAGGGGGCTTCTCAGGTGGCTGTTCTTCCCTCACTTCCTAAGGTGGTTAGGGCCTCCCCTTCTGTTTCCAAGGCTTCTTTAAGGGACAGGCCAAGTTTTGCTTCAGTGGGGGTTTCTCCTAGTGCTTCAGGGTCTTTGCCTAAGAAACATATGCTTAAAATGGCAGAGGATTTGATTACTATGATAAGGGGTTCTATGCCCCCTCCTGATAAGAGGCCTAGGGTGGAACCTGAGCTTGAGAGTTTTGAGCAATGCTCGGAGGCTTCTGAGTCTTCGGCTGAAGACTTGCAGGAGTTCCCTCCTTATTCTGATTCTGATGTGGATGATTCTATTCCTTCAGCTTCTCCTCCTGAGGATTTTTCATTTTCAGAGACTTTGCATTCCATGAGGGAGCATTTTAAATGGGAAGGCCAAGATTTCTCTGATTCCAGGAAAAGGCTTAGGGAGTTCTTGTTTTTACCCCAGCATAGGCCTTTAGCTATACCTCCTGTTTTGAATGTGGTGGAAGATGTTTTTGCAGAGGCTTCCCTGAATCCTGATTCTTTGCCTCCTGCCCCAGTTAAACCGGATGGGTATTATAGGGTGCCTGAAGCTCATAAGTATCTTTTTAAGAGTCCTAGGGCAGACCCGGAAACTGTCTCTCAGGGGCCTAAAGGTGTAAAGGCCACAGTTGTGAAAAATCCTGTCCCTCCTGATAAAGAGGCAAGGGCTTTGGATAGATGGGGAAAGAAAGTGTATACTTCTTCCACTTTAGCCATGAGGGCGTTGAATTGTCAGTTCCACATGTTAAAATATCAGAATTATCTTCTTTCACAGTTGAAATCTAAGGTGGATGCTCTGGCGGAAGGTATTGACTGTAAAGAGTTGCAGGATTTAGTTCATGTGTCTGAACAGGTGGGTAAACATTCCTTGCAATGTGGTTTTGATGCTGTACAGGCCTCCTCCAGGGTGGCTGCCACTGGTTCTGTTCTTCGTAGGCACGCCTGGTTGAGAGATCAGAATTTAGCTGAGCATGTTAAGACAAGGATTTTGGATGCTCCTTTGCAATCTGATGTGGTGTTTGGTTCGCCTGTGGAAGCAGTTTTGAAGAAAATGGAGGACAAGGCTAAATCTATGCAAACTGTTAAAGATTTTTTGCAGGTGCAGCCTCCAAGTTTAGTAGAAATTGGCCTGCTAAGGGTTGGACTTATCCTGCTTATGATTCCCAGTCTAGGGGTAGGTCTAGACGTGGTAGGGGCAGAGCTCAGGGTTCTTTTAGGCCTAGGACAGGGAGTTCCCCTGCTCAGACTTCTGGTGAGGGCAGGGGTCAGTCCTTTCGTAAGCAGACCCAATGACCTGCCTTTTCAGCTGCCAGTTCATTCTCGCCTGGCAGCACCGTTGGGAGGAAGGCTGTCTCTTTTCAAAGAAAATTGGGATTTAGTTACCCAAGACAGATGGGTTCTGGATATCATTCACCACGGTTACAGGTTTTATTTCCATACCTTGCCTCCTTTCAAAGGCATGCCAGACATTCCTCCTCTACAAAGACAAGAGGCGCACAAGCAAATTTCTCTGTTACTCCAAATAGGGGCCATTCAGCCAGTTCCTGTGCCAGAAAGGGGCCTAGGATTTTATTCTCGCCTGTTCCTAGTACCGAAGAAGGGGAACACGTGGAGACCAATTTTGGATTTATCTATCCTCAACACTTATCTGGACATTCCCAAGTTCAAAATGTTGACGTTACAACAGCTTTTACCTCTACTGGGCAAAGATCACTGGATGGTAACTTTAGATCTCAAGGAAGCTTACCTTCATGTGCCTATAAGACTAAGTTGCAGAAAGTATCTGCGTTTTCGAGCTGGAAGTTCTCATTATCAGTTCTCTGCATTGCCCTTTGGCTTATCTACTGCGCCCAGAGTATTCACAAAGGTTCTGGCTCCAGTGATAGCTTACTTCAGGCTAAAAGGATTCAAATCTACCCTTACTTGGACGATTGCCTGATTCTGGCTCAAGAAAAGGAAGACCTTCTACAGCATCTGGAATATGTCATAGCAGTGCTAAGATGCCTAGGGTATTCTGTGAACGAAATAAAGTCCAGTCTAGTACCCTCTCAAGACATGTGCTTTCTGGGTGTGAGACTGAATACAGCAGCCCAGATGGCCTTTTTAACCCCGGACAAACAAAAGAATCTTTCCAGTTATTTCCATCAACTATCTCTTCAGTCCGGGCTGACTGCAAGGACAGTCCTTCAAGCCTTAGGGTTCATGGCATCTTGTATTCTGGTGCTTCCCAATGCCAAACTGCATATGAGGAAGCTACAATGGTATCTCAAAATGTATGGACACAGCACTGCCAGGATTTGGACACTGTCATTCAAATAATACCTTGCATTCAAAAGGAATTTTTGTGGTGGGCTCAGGAATGTCACCTAAACAAGGGACTCTCTGTGACCCGGCCAGAGGCGAGTCAGATTCTAACGACAGATGCCTCAGACATTGCTTGGGAGCTCATCTAAATGGAAAGTGGATACAAGACAAGTGGCCTGCCAGACTACAGCATCTACATATCAACATGAAAGAGATGTTAGCAGTCCAGTTTGCATTAATGGCTTTCAAGGAGTTACTTCTTCCAGGGCAGGTGTTGATTCTAACAGACAACACAACTGTCATGTGGTACATCAACAAACAAGGGGAACACATTCTTACCCATTGTGCACGCAAGCAATGATTTTATGGGAGACTGCGCTCACCTTGCACCTAACTCTTCAGCCAAGGTTTCTGCGGGAGCACAGAACTCCTTAGCAGATGTGTTAAGCAGACAAATCATGGATCCCCACGAGTGGAAACTGGATCTTCATGTATTTCAAAAATTGACAGTGTCATGGGGAACTCCAGACATAGATCTGTTCGCTTCTCCACTAAACCACCAGCTGCCAAAGTTTTGCACAAAGAGGTTTCATCACACAGCTTGGAAAGTGGACGCTCTTTCTTTCAGTTGGAAAAATCTTCATGTGTATGCGTTCCACCTCTGCCTCTTCTTCCAAAAGTGCTTCTAAAGGTCAGACAAGACAAGCCAAGGATGATTTTAATAGCTCCAGATTGGCCTCGGCAGCACTGGTACCCATTACTGAGGAGTCTGGTAAAGAAGCCTCCATGGCCTTTACCCTTGATTCCACACCTGTTGTCTCAGAGAGAAGGTCACCTGCTCAATGTCAAGCTTCACTCTCTTCATCTAACAGCCTGGCATATTCTGTTTTGAAAGGCAGCAAGTCTCAACTTCCTCAACAAGTTTTAAATGTGATTATGGAAGCCAGGAGACCTAGTACAAGGAAAGTGTATGCAGAAAAATGGAAGAGATTTTTATTTTGGAGTGCAGCAAACAATTTGGAGATTTGAGCCAAATTTGAGTGTGGCTCTTCAATATCTTACTGAGTTACTGGACAAAGGTTTGTCTTTCTCTTCCATTAAGATTCATGCTGCTGCAATTTCAGCTCACTATGATTGTGACCCACCATTGTTTTCGCATCCTTTGTTCAAGCAATTTCTTAGAGGGGCAAAGAATATAAGACCCCCACGTAGAGCTCCTACTCCTGCTTGGGATCTCAATTTTGTGTTGGAGAAACTTACTCTACAACCTTTTGAGCCTGCGGCTACTGCTGAATTGAAATACTTGTCATGGAAGACTGCTTTTTTGTTGGCCATTACTTCTGCAAGAAGGGTTTCTGAGTTACAGGCCCTTATGGCAGTGGAACCTTTTTTGATTTTTCATAAGGATAGGGTATCTTTACGTACTAATCCTTCCTTTATGCCTAAGGTGGTTTCTAGTGTGGCTTTAAACCAAACTATTCATTTGCCTACTTTTTATGCAGATCCCCAAAATAAAGGGGAAAAGATTTTGCACACTTTAGATGTACACAGGCTATTGCGTTATTATTTGAGCAGGACTAAGGATTTTAGGCAGTCTCAGCAGTTGTTTGTTTCTTTTGCTTTGAGTTCAAAGGGCAAGCCTGTGTCAAAACAAACTATTTCTAGGTGGATTGGGTGTTGCATTACTTTTGTTATTCCCATCATGGCAAGGAGATTCCAGCTGGGATTAGGCCTCATTCCACTAGGGCTACTGCCACTTCCACAGCATTTCTAAGGGGTGGCAACTAAGGATATTTTGGAGGCAGCTACTTGGAGTTCAGTGCATACTTTCTCTAAGCATTATCACCTTCCTCTCTACTCTAAGTCTAGGGCTGGTTTTGCCACAGCTATTTTGCAAGGCATGTTGTCAGTTCCTGCTTCCTTATGATTTGCCAGCCTCCCTTACCTCTGCTTTGGGATTCTACCCAATAGTTAGGACTGCAGCAATGTGGAATGAAGAACATAGTACAGTTTTGTACCTACCATAAATGTAGATGTTCGAGGATCCACATTGCTGCAGTCCAATTTACCCTCCCTCCTTCCCCTCTGTGTTTAGGGGTGGTTGTGTAGGTGAGGTTATATTCTGCTGATTGTGTATATATTGTATATATATTTTTTGGTGCAGGTATTTTGGGAGTTTTTGGTTTTTGGCCTTATCTTTTCAGGGTCTTCTGACATCTGGGGCAAGAAAAGACTGAGGATATGACGTCGGTCATGCGCATTAGTACCCTGACGTACTGACGTCAGTCTAATGCGCCCTGACCGACGTCAGCCATATACTTTGGTATTCGGGCCGACTGGACAGCGGACTACCCAATAGTTAGGACTGCAGCAATGTGGATCCTCGAACATCTACATTTATGGTAGGTACAAAACTGTACTTTTTTACTAGATATTGCTTATTCTAGCCATTTATAGCACTTTTTATTGTCAGCTGCATTTTTTCTACTGTATTTTATTGCTGTAAACTAATCTGCACGGCTGTACTAAAATTGTCTGCCTTACAGGGCTTTTTAAATCACGTTTGTTACTGTCACACTGTTTGTAAAGCTTTTTTAGCTAGTTTCACTGTGTGAAAGGTGTTGACTGGAAAGTTTCTCCATTTGTTAACCATCTGTTTGTCCTGATTTTCTGCCAAGGAGTGTATCATATAACTGATTTGTTTACAGTTAAAAGCATTCTCTAGAGTCTCCTTGCTCCTTTGCCTGTTTAAAACCTTCATTTAGTGACTCACTGCTTTTATTCTGCTCTGATAAACAGTTTTGTAATGTTTTCTGCCTAAAATTGTGCAGCTAGTAGCTGTACATAGCCCAGTTCAGGTTTGCTGTCTCTGGGGCCTGCTTGTTTGTTTGCAGTGTTTGTTGTTTCTGAGCACATGTTCTAGGCCATCTTGGCTTAGCAGAAGCCTTTCTTCACTTTAGTGAGAGTTCTGTTGTTGATTGGCTGCTGGCTGGTCTAGGGCTTGGAGTAAGCAATCATTGGTTCTTTCGAGTCTTTGTTTTAAGTTGCTTCAGGTTGCACCTTCTGGTATTTAAGCCGTAACTTTCAGAGGATTTCTGTCTATACACGCTGAGTGGAGGAGGTGCACTGACCACAACTCTGATCTGTGATATATAACAATAAGTATCCTGGTTTTTTTTTTTTTTGCTTAGCTTTTACTAGTTATGGTTTATTCTAGCTATTTATAGTACTTTTTATTGTCTGCCGTGGAATGTATTAACTGGAATGTTTCTCCATTTGTTAACCATCTGTTTGTTTGATTTCCTGCCAAGGAGTGTATCATATAACTGATTTCTTTGCAGTTAAAAGCATTCTCTAGAATCTCCTTGCTACTGTTTAAAACTTTAATTTAGTGGCTCACTGCTGTTTTTCTGCTGTGATAAACATTTCTGTAGTGTTTTCTGCCTAACATAGTGTAAGCTAGTATCTGTATCATAATTTCCCACCCTCCCTCCCTATTAATGGGTGTTCTGGGACACTCCTACTCCTCCCAGTCTAGTGTCATTAGCTCATTCTACCTAATACAAAGAGAACATTTGAGAAGGCCAGAGAAGGTCAACCCTCTTAGTTTCTTAATCTTGAATTATCTTCTGTTCCTCATTTCTCCCTTTCCACCTTACTAAAAGAAAAAAATAAACTTTATTCAGCTGCTTTTGCAGTATTTGCCCTCCCTATTAATGGGTGTTCTGGGACACTCCTCCCAGTCTAGTGTCATTAGCTCATTCTACCTAATACAAAGAGAACATTTGAGAAGAGAAGAGGTCAACTCTCTTAGTTTCTTAACCTTGAATTATCTTCTGTTCCTCCTTTCTCCCTTTCCACTTTACTAAAAGAAAAAAATAAACTTTATTCAGCTGCTTGCTGCTTTTGCAGTATTTGTGTTTTCTCCTCCAGCTCTATTACTTCATCTTGTTTTTTCTGCTACTTGTTCTCTAATGTGTTCAGTTGCATCTTCTCTGCTGCATTTATTACTGCTGTTTTTAGCCTTTTTAAATTTTAAGTGTTATTCATAGCCTCTTAGTTTCAGTTTAAGCACTTGGGCTTTAGGCCTACTCCTTAGCTCTCCCTGGCCTCTCTTCCTCAGATTCTGGCAAATATGGATGGGCAGTTTCCTACAATTTCTCCTGCCAGCCTGGTTGATATGGGCATCCTGAGACAGTGTAGCAACTGCCTTATGTACATGGGCAACCATCTACTACTGCCACTTAGGAACACAATTTGTGAGAGATGCAATTACGTAAAGAAGCTAGAGTCTATGCTCTCTCCCTCACAAGCCATTGCATCTGGCACTGAGAAGGGTGTCAACACAATCACTACACCTCAAACACCACCTACAGCTATACAACACATCCACATTATGCAGACGTCCTCAGCAAAAACAAACCCAAACAAAGGAGACCTCAGAGGCAAAAACACATGAGAACTCCACAACCCTCCACACCACGTACCATGCATAGTCCACACACCAGTGTCTTGCAGCCACTAAGGCCTAACCATTAACCCAACATGTTAATCATAGGAGAGACTATTGTGAGACACACACATGTGCCTTTCACCAGGCTGGATAGGGAGAAAGTCCGGGTTAGTTGTTTTTCAGGTGCCAGAGTCCGCCGTAATACACACGGACTCAAGTCTCTCAAAAACAGGTACTGTTTTGACACTGTCATAGTCCATGTTGGTGTGAACGACTTGGTGTACCTCCCTGGACTATACGAAGAGACACATGATTGAGCTCACTGAATGTCCCAGACAGGTATGTCACTAGCCTTAAGCAGCATTCTACCGTCATCCAGAATGATGCCTCAATACAAACAGAAAATGATTGACTTTAACAATTGGCTTAGGTTCTGGTGTCATTCCAGCGGGATCCAGTACATGACAGCCTGGGAAGATATGATCGACAGACCACGATGCTTTGCTAGAGATGGCCTGCATCTGTCTCACTTGGGCTTCAGGCAAAGGCCCTTGCCTCCCCCATAGTGCCCTTTTTAGGAAAAGTCATGAGGTCAATACTACCAACATAAACATTTCAACAAAACACAAATTAAAGGGCATGCTGATAAATGCTAGGAGTCCAAACATGCAACTGCCCTCATTGCAAGCATTCCTAACCCTGAAAGATGCTGACATTTGTGCAGCCACAGAAACCTGGTTCAAAGCTGCAGAGAGCACCCCAGCCTTACCTGGTTACTTATCCTATCACACATTCACACCCTGAACAGTGGTTAGCAAAGCCAAAGGAGGTGTAGTTTCAATATATGTTAAAGACACACACACCTCCAGGCTGGTCAAACAGTATGATGCACAGGAAGACACTCCAGGTGCAGTTAACCATTGTTAAATTATAGTTAGCTACAGGGCCCCCACATTTGACTCAAGATGTCCACTCCACCTATTCGGACCTCTTCACATCTATCAAGATTCAACCCTTTACCCTGATTCTGGGTGACACTAATTACCCAACCATAGATTGGAAAAACTACTCATGCCAGAACACAAATGCCCAGAGATTCCTAGATTTTATCCATGCAAATACCTTGGAACAGCTAGTCGATACCTCCACAAGAGGTGATAATATCTTGGACTTGGTATTAACCAACATGAGTAACCACTGCAGCACCCCTACAGTATCATCCTCCCTGGTAAGATCCAACCATAAAGTGGTCACTTTTGAAGTCACCATCTCCCCTGACCCCCCTCTAGCTAGGGTCAAATCAAAAAACTTCTCCAAAGCTGATTACAACCTCCTGAAGGATGGTATAAGCATCTTCACACACACCCTCCCCCAGTGTAGGAACTGGCACCAATGTCCAAATCTACACCAAAGTACTGTACGAGCATTTATATAGATGCATTGAATCAGGAATACCCGACAGGACAAACTCATCCTCCGCAAGGAAGAGTAAACCTGTCTGGTGGACATCTTCAATAAATAAACTATATAACAAAAGGAAAAAACATTACTGTACAGGGCCAAGAAGGAGCAGATGCCCAGCTGGAAGCAATCTCTCCTTTGTCTGAACAAGCAAATAAGAGCACTGGTGAAATCCTCCAAAGCCAACATCGAGTCCAAATTGGCCACATCTACTAGAGATAGTCATAAGGCCTTCTTCACATATGTTTGAAATCTCAAAAGAAGCACCCAGATCTGTTCAGAACTGGTGGTCAGGGACACCAAATACACAAATGTTGTAGATATAATCAATCTACTGGCTGACAGATTCAACGAAAACTTCTCCCCTCTCTCCCCCATCAGAAAATAGGACATCCACAGGACCTGACCCCCCCCCCCAACCCTTATCTGTAGGGAACAGGTCATCACTGCCCTCTCAAAGGCAAAAAATACGGCCTCCATGGGACCCGATAACATCCCTGGCTGCATCCTACATGAACTCAAGCATGAACTTGCAGCACTGTTAGGCACCCTATTCAACCAAAGCCTGAGTACTGGCTTTGTCCCAGCTGAGTGAAGGACATCCACTGTCACCCCTTTGCACAAAGGTGGAGCGTCCACCGATCCTGGAAATTATAGACCCATCAGCCTAACTAGCCTAATCTGAAAGGCCATGGAACGGATTATCATGGACCTCATTAACAGGGACATTGGCAACCTCCAAACACTCGACCCCACACAGTTTGGCTTTGGCAAGGGGAAGTCATGTCTGTTAAATCTATTCAACTTCTTTGAGACAGGCACACTGCCTACCTTGACTTGGCCAACGCCTTCGACACTGTTCCCCACTCGGGCATAGTAAACAAACTCTCTCAGCTAGGCATCAAATCCATATGTTACCAGATGGGTAGCAAACTGGCTCACTGATTGAACCCACCTAATCAAAATAGGGGAAGCCACTTCAAGCAGTAGACCCGTAACAAGTGGCATACCCCAGGGACTGGTCTTAGGGCCTCTGTTATTCAGGATATACTTCTCTGAGGTGCAGGCCAAAACCCGTGGACTATGGCTGATGAAGTTTACAGATGACTGCAAGCTGGGCGCAGTCATCAATTTGCCAAGTGATGTGCACGTCCTCCAAGAGGGTATCACCCAAACAAATGACTGGTGCCAGAAACATGGCATCAAGCTGAATGCCAAAAAATGCATCATCGTCCCCTTTGGGAAGAGTGACATCCCCACATATTATCACATTAATAACAATGCCCTAAGTACACAATCGGTAGTGAGGGATTTGGGTGCCCAGGTTGATAGCAACCTGACTTTTGACCACCAGGTTGCTTCCGTCATATGGAAAGCTTTCTACATGGCCCACCTCATAAGTAAGGGTATCTCATCCAGGGACAGAGAGGTCATAACATCACCGTATTCTTCCCTTATAAGGCCAGTTTTTGAGTATCACACCCTCTTCGGCGTGAACCTCGCAAAGCACATGCAGCAGCTGGAAAGACCACAGAGGTTCCTCACCAAGAGAATCCTGGGCCTCAAATATCTACCCTACACAGGTAGGCTAAAAGCCCTAGCCCTGTACTCAGTTTCATACAGACTCCTCAGGGGTGACCTCTGTTTGGCATATAAAGCAATTTCAGACCCTGCCTTGATGGGACTGCTGCATATCCGCAAGTCAAACTCCTCTCGAGCAGCCTGTACGTGTGACCTCAGCCTGGTCTGTGATATCAATAGGACTTGTTGGGACAGATTTGTGTCCAATAGACTCCCTGTCCACGTCAAGCAGAGTACCTCATTATCCCTTTTTAAGCACAACCTGAATGGGAAACAGAAAATGCACCCTTGGGATTCCACTTCTGTCCCTGCTGGACAAGGGCTTTGGTTGCTGACTTTTCTAAACATGAGCTAAACTCTTGGCTAGGCTTATAAGGGCCTCAGGGCCAATAACCTAGTAACCTCCTATGAATTTGATCCTAGATATATATATATATATATATATATATATATATATATATATATATATATATGAAACACTCCATATAATCAAACATTTGTAATCTTGAACGTTTATACAGTTGGCAGAAGTTTTCAAAGCTCATCTTATCACTTCTGCCAACATTTGTTTGTATGAGATCACAGTACATTGGGGATTGAGAAATTTGCCCTTTCACCACTATTGTACAATCTCTGAGTTGATGTATATAATTAGCTGGTGAGAGGTGACTTGCTCTCCTGCAAAACACAGGAGTTTTTTATTTCGAGTTTTGGTCCATTTGGATCAATGTTTTGCAGTTTGATGTATTTGTACTTTGAAAAAGTAAGTCCATACAAAAATATTATTTTTCTCTTTTAGTGTATGATTATAGTTTGCTAGTGAAGTTTTTCTTCCCCGGTTTCTGCGGAAAATGGACTTTTGCTTCATTCAGACTGCCTGGTGAGCAAAACCTAAAGAAGTAAATGGTTTTGCAGTTTGTATTTGCAGCTAACATTTAGTTTCCCAAAATTTTGGACTGCAGCCCAAACTGCCTTGAAAAAATAACCAGTGTGTACATTCCCACCAGTCCCCTTGGTTTAAGTATTTTGATGTGGTAGTTTATATTCCCTAACCTTATATTTTGTTTATATGGGGATCAGCTTATACACACTCAGGCTTTCATACTTTGGAAAAGATGTGCAATTAGTTTGTTAGTTTAATGGATACTTTGTTAGGATTGGATGATGTGATTTTTAAAAAGTAAGTGGTGAATTGCTATTGTATGTCTGATGAAGCGTGGTTTATCCCTGTGAAAGCACTTACTATTTTGATATCTGCCTCGCTGTTTGTTTTATTTAATAAATGTTCGTGTTTTTATGCCATGCTTGTCACTTGCCCAATTTGTACACTTAATTATTCAGTACATTCTTCATTTTTATCAAGGTGACTTCTGTTAGACAACTTGAACTGTTTATTAAGAAATCTTGTTCTTTTTTAGGATTATTTATGGAAAATTTAATGCCATCCTCTTAGGCCACTTTCCCACTGCAGTGTTTTGATGATTACATCTCCTCCTTTCTCCACTCAGCAGCATTTTACATCTGCAGTAAATAATAGGAAGTTTTTAATAATTACACTTTGCAGTTTGCTATTTTGCTGTTTTGTACTGGGTTTTTTTCCAGTGTTGTATAACCTTTCTCGTAAAGAAGAAATTTTTAATTTGTTTTCTTTTGTTTTTTTTCCTTCTATTCTGTGGCTTGGTAGACATAATTGGTTTCATATTTGTTGATTTGCCTTGATTATATATGGAATAGATGAACAAATGAATCCAAGTAAGCCAGCAAAATCACTCCTAAAAAACAAATCCATGTGTAAGAAAACAGAAGATGATACCACGGCAAAACATATTTATTAAAATTCCAACCCACTTGTAAAGGCTAGTGACTCTCCTCCCAGCTTAGTTTCCCAGGTCAGATGGTCCTTCATCAGTTGAACCTGAGCCCTCCCAAGCCCCTTTGATGCCTTTGATTACACCTCCTTCAGATCTTTCTCAACATGACCATTCAGACTGCCCATACTTTCCTCTGAGGAGAAGACTTAGTCTTTTTTCAGAGCACAAGTTGTACAGATTTTTGCACTCCTAGGTAATTGTGGCCCTTTCTGTCATGTCTTCCAGGTTGGTGCACAACCCTGCAACTCCACTAATTTAGGAAAAGTTAATGACTTATTTTTTAAAGACTCGTGTGGCGTTGAGTATCATCTCATCTCCTCTCTTTGTAGGGAGGTCAGATACTAGCCATTTGCCGCCGCCTTCTTCGTTTCTTACCCTTTACCCAGTCCTGGCACCAGCAGTTTGCACTTCCTTTGCCTTCAGGAGGAAGATTGGAAACACTGGATCTCCAGGGTGCTTGGTTTCTTATTTATGTATTTTATGTATTTATTGACATTTGTTTACCAGGAAAGTCCTGCTGGGCACAGATGTCCTTTTTCAGCAGATGTCCAGAGAGAGGAAAGCTCCAAGGTATCATATTTAATGCAATCAATATTTACTATAACAATTTTTATAATGCAGTTTCGGTGAGTACATAGCATAGCAATCAGTGTAATAAAATTTGCCTTGTTTAACAGTTCAAGTGGACCAAGTTCCTCTTCAGAGGAGGCCAGGGGATAAAAGTTCTTTGCAGGGAATATAAGTAGAGATTAACAATAATAAATACAGTTGTCCACACAAAAAAGAAAACAATGACAGATTAATATTAAAGCATTGCATGAGAGAATTAAAAAAATACAGGATACAGTTAAGACAGAACATCCATGTAAAGATGGCCAGAGCATCCTGAAAATTCATCTGTTTCATGTAGGAGCCATTCATTTCCAATTTAGAGCTTTTTCAGCCTCACCACAGCACCAGGGTGTTTACCAAGTGCATTGCTCCTGAAGCAGTTCATCTTGACTGTATTTCCCCATATGTATGACGAAATCATGGCTAAGACTTCAAAGGAGTCAGTCAGAGCAGGAGAGTAATTGCTCTGCATGTGCCTTTCCTTAGGAATATCTATAAACCTTCAGACTTCACGGTTGGAACCAGATCAGCAACTATCATTCACTGGCTGTTATCTAGACACTAACAGCTTAGTAGCTCACCTCCATATGTTGCAGTCAATTCACAAGGCAGTCAGGATGCTGTTCAGTCAGCAAGCACCATCAGTAGCTTTGACTCTAAAGATATTAGGGTTAATGATAGCCCCAGTACAAGATGCTGTATGAGTGTGTTTCACTGAAAACTGAAAGTGCAGTGATCACAAATACAGGATCCAGTATCTCTTTCAGTCACACTGTCCAGGTCTTGTCAGAAATATCTTCGTTAGTGGCTTCAACTGATGAACGTGGTTTCAGGTCTATCTTATTTTCTTCCCATTCCAGTGGTTATGTTAACCACATATATGTCAGCATTTTGGTGAAGAGGGCATTGTCTGTGGCAGACAGTTCAGGAAATGTGAACCCAGTAAGACTCCCCATTTCACATCAGTATCCTGAATTTGAAGATCTTCCTTCTAATATTGCGGACATTTCAGAGCCACTTTCCCAAGATGCAGTAACCATCCACTCCAACACCATGGGTGTGGTGTGGTGTGATGTATCAAAAAGCAAGGAGGAACCAGGCCTTACCCACACTGTTGGGAAACAGTGAGGGTATGGGAATGGGCTGCCAACTCACAGTGCTTTGTTGTTGCAGCAAAAATTCTAGGTCATGTCAGATTGTTAGAGGACAATCTGACCAGATGTCTTCTAATGCCTTACAAACGGTCTCCAGGTATGACTTCAACAAAGATGCATTTTCATTGCTGGGGGAAGCTTTGCTGTGATCTCTCTGCCTTATCAAATGCAGTAACTTTTTTCTTAATCTCTCCTCAGGGCCATACACTTATCACCACTCTAGTCCACCTTTGGTTCTCAGGACTCCTTTATGCATTTCCCTACTGTACCCCTCGTAATAATGTGTAGAGCTAAAGTCATTCTCATAGCCCCCTTTTGTCCTTGCCATGTTTGGTTCCCTTGATAAGGAAGATCTCTCCTCCTAGAGCATCATCCATAGTTCCTGTCCTACCAGTCCGGCAAGCCTCATCTCATTTAGAAATGCTTTCCTACTAGTTAACAGCATGGTTTCTGCACTTCCAGTAATGGTCAGGGGCCAAGATCATCCACCCAGGATGGTCCAGTTAGCATTGCAGAAGCTATCTACCAGAACATTTATAAAAACAAGTGGTATATGTTTTCATGGGGAGCCCCCCCCCCCCCCAGAAACATGTCTTTTTTTAGCAGAATTGCTGTATCCAGACTCCAGTTTCTCTACAGTAAAGTTCATCTTGCAGCTGTTTCTGCATATTAACAATGCCTTAAACAATCATCTTTGGCCTCTTGGATTCCTATAAAGATTTTCTAAGCCTAATCTTCTTATCTGTACCCCCATTACAAAGATCCAGCTCCTCCTCCAGACCTCAACTTTGTCCTTGAGAAATTAACCTGCTGTCAAAGTGGACGTTATTGTCTATAGTGAAAGACACTGTTTTTAGTTGTTGTTACATGAGCAAGAGGAGTTTCTAAACGTAACATCCCTCAGTGACAACCATATCTTATCTTTCACAGAGACAGAGTGGTATTTACAACTGACTTAACATTCATGCCCAAGATAACAGATATCAACATTAATCAAACTGTTAATTTCCACTTTTCTTTCCTAAGCAGTCTTGTAGGGAGGGAACATAGTCTAGATGTTCATAGATAAATCAATTTCTGTCTATACCATGAAAGGTTTTGAGGCAAGGCAATAATCTTTGTTCTTAATAGACTAAGCAAGAGACTGATAAGGTCAGATTGACCAGATAGCTGTCCCAACTGCATCATCTTTTGTTGTTCTTCTAGTAACAAAACCTCACCACTCAAGCCAAAGGTCTGCTGCAATGTTAGCAGCCTTTTTTCAAGAATTCACCAGTGAATGACATCTGAGTGACAGCAGCAGCAGCATGGACTTTTGTGCATACTTTTTGCTAAACGCTAAACATTGTAAGTCTAATGTCATATCAAGATTCAGGACAAACTTTGATGCCACCATCTTGTTGGACATATTGTACTGAGACCACCCATTTTCTTCTACTATATTACAGTATATGGACTGGATCAACATGGCTACAAAAAATATGTATTTACATAATGATGGAACCTGTTGTTCATTGTTTCTTTATAACTACAGAGGCTACACTCAGTATGGAGAAGAAAACAGTGCAGCATGGGAGGAGGAGAGGTACACAAGGTTGCAAAAGGTTAAAGATGTTGCTAAGAGACGACCAGTTCACATGATAATGTATACTGACAACGGATCAAAAGGATCTATTGTTATAAGTACATAACTTTTGTTTCATCTGCAGCTGGCAATTTTTGGTGCCCCATCTAGAAAACAGGCATTTTCAGCTAGATTGCTGATTCATAGGTTCATAGGTGTGTACTAGGCTAAAGGCCCTGGAGCCTTTACAAACCTAGCCCATAGAAGTGCCCTGGCATTGTGCTGCCCGACGTTGGTTCCCAGTGACTCTATCAAGTAGAGCCACTGGAGTGATCCCTGGGGTGTACTTTCTATTTCCCATCCACTCATCAAGATTTCTGTTTAAGAGAGCTAGTGAGGTGCTCTGCTCGACATGTATGGGAAGTCCATTCCCGAGCAGGGGCAGTCTCTGGGTTATGAACCTGTCCCTCCAGCATATTCTGTTGATTGTGGTAATGAGGTTGAGGTCACTGGAGCGTGTGGTGCGGAGGGATTAGAATTTCTTTAGATGCAGCATTTCTAAGAGCTGGGTCAGACATGGCATTGTAAGTCAAGCAGAGATCGCCTCTTAGGCGATATGAGATGGAGAATAGCTGGAGTTTTTTGAGTCTGTCCATGTAGAACATGTGTTTAAGCCCTAGGATCCTCTTCTTTGGGTACTTTTGTGGCCTCTCCAGCTGCTGCAGGTGTCTAGTGAGGTACATGCCAAATGAGGCATTATACTCTGACTGGTCTAATAAGGGAAGAGTAGAGAGAAATGATGACCTCTTTCTTCCTGGATGCAAAACCCTTGGTAATGAGATGTGCCACATAGAAGGACTTACTGACCACCGTGACAGTGTGGTGGTCGAAGTAGTGTGTGCTGTCAACCTGTGTCCCCAGATCTCTTATAATGCCTTCAGTGTTCACTGGGCTCCCATCAATGTGGTAACTAGTGGGAACTTTGTTTTTCCCAAAGGGGATGATGCATTTTTTGGCACTAAGCTTAAGGTCATGGTTTTGACGTCACTCATTGGTCTCAGTTCGGCCTTTCTGTTAGATGTCTGCATCACTTGGGGAGTTAATAATGGCTCCCAGCATGCAGTCATCTGCGAACTTGGTCAGCCAGAGATCCTCCGTGTTGGCCTGGACTTCTGAGAAGTAAATGACAAACAGCAGAGGACCCAGGGCCAATCCCTCTGAGACTCAACTTGTGACTGGTCGCAGTCTAACTTGGAGTCCGCTACTTTCACACTGTGTGTTCTGTCTTTGAGCCAGTTTGCAACCCACCTAACGATATAAGGGTTGATGCCTAGTTTGGTGAGTTTATCAATAATTCTTGAGGGAGGAATGATATCAAAGGCCTTGACCAGATCAAGGTAGGCTGTATGAACTGCCTTACCCTCATCCACAGCTCTGGTGACTGACTCAAAGAAGTCAACCAGGTTGAACAGACATAATCTACCTTTCACAAAACCAAATTGTGTGGGATCAAGAGTTTGGAGATTCCCTATATCCTTGTTAATTAGGTCCATGATGATGCGGTCCCTAGCCTTACATATCAGACTCGTCAGGCTAATGGGGCGATAATTTCCTGGGTCTGTAGTCACCTCTCCTTTATGGAGAGGGTGATTGTTGCAGTGCGCCATTAGGTAGGGACGAAGCCTGAGGTGAGGCTGTGAGTGAATAAGGCACACAGATGTGATGCCAGTTCACTTTGTAATTCATGTGGAACACAACCAG
>NC_056736.1:361848182-361908182 GCF_019279795.1 Protopterus annectens
TACGATCCCCTGTTCAGTCAGCAACAGTAGAGGTGTTCAGTTTCTACCATTACGCAATCTGGGTGGTCTCATCAGATCAGAATGGATTGGATCTGTTTTTTTCCTCCAGGTTCTTTTCATTTCCAAGAAAACCAAGTAGCTCTGGCTTGAATCCAGTCTGAGCAGCCTAAATCAATTTTTTCTACACAAATACTTTTGCATGGTCATGGTATATTCCATCCTTCCCTGACTGTTATAAGGAGGCTGAATATACTCTTTGGACTTCCAGGATTCCTGCCTACAAACAAAACTTGCCATGGAACACAGGAGGCTTCAGAGATTCCAGGTTGTAGCCAACCATTGTCAGTTATGGATCCTTCCATTAGGACTTATCTCAGCACCTGGGGTGTTGTTTACTGAATGCATTTTTCTGACTGCAGTGAACCAGAGGCTGTGAGGGGTGAAAACGTTTCCCTCACAAGCCTCTTAGTCACTCCAACTCAGAATAGTCTAAGCCTGACATGGGAGTTTTCCTTCTACTACAGTCTTTGGGAAGCACATTGAACATTGCAAAGTCTCAGAGGGAATCCTCTCAAAGGCTCAAGTTCATAGGACGCAAACTGGAAATGTATCCTGCAGAACTTTTCTTCGTTGGACAAGACCCTTCCCTTGCAAAATATGGTGGACCTAGTCATGCAGGCTCATTCGGTCCCTCCTTCCTTATTCCTCAAAGCTTTGGGGCTCTGGGCAGCAGCTGTTCCCATGGTTCCAGATACCAATTGTAAAATGAAAACATTTCATTGAACACTGAAAGTATAGTGGAGTCAGTTGACTAATACCATATCTCCTCTTGGTAAAGATAGCAAAACCTAACAGATTTCACTTGAGTTGATGGATGTATATCCCAAACCTCACTGTGGGTAGTCCTTTCTTTATCCTCCCCTAGTGTAGTGGCCATCATCATGGACATCTCTGGCATAGAGTGGTGGGCATTATCCAAGGCATGACTGTCTGAGAGTATGGTCATAAAAAGAAGCTGGTCTGCACATCAGCATTCTGCAGATAAGGATAGTTCTTATGTTGCAGACCTTTATAAATTAAAAAAAAAAAAAAACAGTCCCTGGTTTGGAATGTACTTGCCATCCAAATGCACAATGTGGCTGTGGTTTTACATTTGACTCTTTAAGAAGCAGTGAGATATGGGAATGGGTTATGCACAGGAACAGCTTTCTTAAAGGCAGCTATAGCCCAAGGAAACCAGTTTCTTGAAGTACAAGCTCAGTAGCTGTTTACCGATGCCACATAGTTGGTCCCTTAGTCAGTTACACGGAAACTCTTCATTTACTAGGGGAGGCCTTGTGGCAACCTTTTTACATCCGTGAGTAACACCAAATGCAGCAACTTTTTTTCCCTTTTTTCCTTTTTGAGGAATATCTCAGAGATACAACCATCCAGAAATGACCCCAGGACTCCTTTATAATTTTCCCATTACAAGTGAAACTTAATTTGTTCAGAAAGGCAGAATGAATAGGTTCAAGGTCATTCTCATAGCCACCTTTTGGCCTCAGTCATTTGGTTTAGTCTGCTTTGGCCTAATCTTCTTGAGAAGCCTATTAACATCTCAAGCCCTTTACAACCCTCTTGACCCACACTTTCAACAGGTTTCACAAGCGTTTTTCTCTCCCTGAATCTAACTGCATGGCTTCTGTTGTGGTAATGGCCAGGGACCCATCTTACCTAACAAAGGTGATCCAAATACTTCTGCTCAGAGACCTAAACACAAAAAGAAATTACAAAAGTAACTCGATACTGTCACTTTAGTGGCTGCTGAAAAAAGCTTTGATACCTTTTCTGCTGTTGTGTTAGACTACCCGTCACAGGTTTTTGTTACTGATTTGAATTATTCTTCTGTTAAGGTACTTACAGCAGTAGTTCCTGATTTCGAGGGGCTAACTGTTCTTTAGCCTTAGTCAAAGTCTGCAAGGCATTTTGCAGGATACTGCCCACATTCATCCTTCTGTTAAGGATCTTGTTCCTACTTGAGATTTATATTTTGTTTTGGTGATATTTACTCTTCAGTTTGAATGAGATGCTATAGCAAGAAATGAAATGTGTTTTGGAAAAATGCTCTTTCTGGTGGCAGTCATTTGGACTAGAAGAATTGTAAGCTTTGTATGTTGATCCATCCTTTTTTCTTTCATAAGGATAGAGAAATAGAATAAATGGAACCGCACTATCAAAGGTTGGACTAAAACAAAAAAGTATGTAATGGCAAGAAGTATTAGCCCAAATAACAAGGCTGAGGACATCCAGTAAAAATCTAAACAAGTTTATTAAAATGTATAAGCATTTTCACAAACGTGCTTCATCAGATCTGGTCCATAAACATGCTTTCATCTGAAATTACTATAACTTGGGAAAATGCTTGCTGTAGTGTATAGAGGTATACAGGTATCTTAGATTCTATTTATACAGAAGATCATTTAGAAAGGTGTACTCATTTAATTCTCAAAGAAAAATTGGGTTTCAAAGTGAGACGAGTCTTGTCAGGGTGTTTGGGTTGTATTAAATTCTGCTGTGAAAAATGCAGTTAGCCATTGCCTTCTATTCCACACATGCACTCGCCCAAGGCAGTCACACCTCTCAATCCTTTTCAAGAATGCATCCGTAGATGGTAACTGTGCAGTAGCTACATGGCTTCACTGAATACTTCTGCAAGACACTGCAACCTGGATGTGATCTCTGATCTAGAGCTTGGTTCTGGGTCACAGTTGTCATGGATATATTCCCATGAGGAAGGTCATCCAGGAAGTTAAGCTTGGGACTCCATCCTGATGGCTGATAAGGATAGTTTTTTTCATCTCGGGTGAGGAACTTATATACTTACTGTAATTTCATCTTCAGATTTATTAAAGGTGTTAAGCCCAAGGTCTTCCACAAAAGCATGAAACAATGTATTTAAGCAAATTAACAATAATAAAAATAATGCATATTACAACATATCGAGTACTGTTAATAATAGAATTACTCTGAGTAAAAGCCAAACAAGTATGCAGTAAGTAAATAAATGCAGTAAGACAATGCTGACAAGCTCCAAAATGCTAGGATAGTGTAACACTGGAAAGTCGTCACCACTGTAATGAAACCAGTAGTTCAAAATCAACTTGGAATGTTAAAATTCCAGCAAACTTCATCAGTAAATAAGTAAACCAAATTCCAGCAAACTTCATCAGTAAATAAGTAAACCATTGATTTAAGTCCATAAGCATCCAGTCAACATCTATAGAAACATACTGGAGCAATATTAGTTTCATCAAAATTCCTTGCACATTCCATACAGGCAACAGGCAGACCAGAGAGAAAACAATGAGAAATATATTGTAATAACACTTTTGTGTAACAGCTTAGCAAATACATGTTAACACTAAATGAAAAGTGAATTCCTCATTCAGTGGAGAATACTCAAGAGTAATCAGTCTGAGGAAAAATACCTAGACGAATACAGACTGAACCGAATAACCAAGGAATTGCTGCTTGTGACACATACCATCTTAACAATATGGAATAAAATGGAACAGTGATATTCATCAACTGAAGCATTGGTGCGCTTCAAACTTCAGACCACCCAGCTAACTAGCTGAGGAGTTGATATCTCCAAGCTTCTGTCCCAGCAGTAAAAAGTGAATTGAAATGGAACAGCAGCACTGATAAACTCCAGCTATACTCTGTTGCATATCGTCTACTCAGAGGCGATCTTTGCTTAACATACAAGGCCATGTCAAACCCAGAGCTGTTGGACATGCTACACTTAAAGAAATCCCAATCCCTCAGAGCCACACGCTCCAGGTATCTAAACCTTGTCATCACAATAAACAAAACATGCTGGAGGGATAGGTTCCTGACCCAGAGACTCCCCAGACTCTGGAATAGATTGCCCATACATGTCAAGCAGAGTGCCTCTTTGGTCCTCTTCAAAAGGAACCTTGACAATTGGATGGGAGAAAGGAAATTCACCCCGGGGATCACGTCAGTCGCCCTGCTAGACAGGGGTCCAGGGAAGTAAATAGTGTGGGAAGAAATAGCCAGGGAATTGTTATGGCTAGGCTTGTACAGGCCCTAGGGCTGATAGCCTAGTACCAACCTATGAACCTATGAGCAGTGTTTTTCAAGACCAGCAGTTCAGTTTCTTGAAACACTGGAAAGAGCAACCAGCTAGAAAAATCATTTAAACAGCCCCAGGTGGTGAACTTAAAGTAGAAGCAGTAGAATAGCCATAAGCTATGAACCAGAGGCATCTGTATGCAACCATCTGCTTCCATAGTCAGATATGGGCATGATCACCGTCCACCATAATGTTAAATCTAGGTGAACAGATTCGGCTTCATCAACACACCCACTCTCCTTCCTCTTGCTTCAGGCCTGATAGGATGTAGAGAGATGCAATGTGATTGTTCGCTAATGCTGTTGCAATTTGGCTTCGCCTGACAAAATTCTTATTAGGAAGTTTTTTGGCCAGTGGTTATGGGTAAAGGAAGAGGAGCCTGTAGCCTGGGAAAGTTTCAGATGCTGAGCTGACTGAAGGCTTCAAATTTTATTCCTTAAAGTTGAGGAGGAGAGACCTACTCATCCTGATGTAATACCAAGGTAAATAGCTTTCAATTATCCTTCTTGTGTGTAGTCAGTGAGTGTAACTACACATGGCATCCTGTATAAGGTTCAGGATACTCCACCACTGCAAGGATGATAATTGAACACAGACTGTGAAGAAAGAAGTGCGTTATAAATCGTGTGTTTTACACTACAAAATTATGAAACTATGCTAAATTAAATATGTACACACTATTTGCAGTGTGTGTCCTTTTCACACATTTCTTCATATATTATAGTTCTTCACATATATAGTGGCAGAACAGGTAGCTTACATCCTTCTAGGTTGGGAACTGCTGATTGAGGGCTCAGTGTCTGTTATTCTAAAAGTGTATTAATTCTGGTTTAAGCACTTGGGCTTTCAGGCCAGTTATTTTACATTAAGAGGGTTCGTGGTCTGCACTCTTGTGGGAGGAGAGGCTGGACTCTGCCCTTCTGAGCTGGGAATTTCTGGTTAAAGGCTTATAGATCTGAACTGCTTCTTACTGAAGTTGGTGCACCTTGTTTGCTGTGGCATAGACTGGATTTGGGCCTGCTGGATCTAGCTTTGTTTGTGTAACTTGAGCACTAATCCAGGCATTCTCTAAAGTATTCAATTGTATTTATTACTGCTTGGTAGTAACTTGATTAAAGTGTAGCTATTCATTCTAAGTCGTTTGGATTAAGCACTTGGGCTTCAGACCAGTTGTTTTACATTAGGAAGGTTTGTGGCATGCACTGTGGTGGCAGGACAGGTAGCTTTCATCCTTCTAATTTGGGAACTGCTGATTGAGAGCCCAGTGTCTGTTATTCTTAAAGTGTATTAGTTCTGGTTTAAGCACTTGGGCTTCAGGCCAGTTATTTTACATTAAGAAGGTTCGTGGTCTGCACTCTTGTGGGAGAAGAGGCTGGACTCTGCCCTTCTGAGCTGGGAATTTCTGGTTAAAGGTTTATAGTGCCTGAATATTTGAACTGTATCTTACTGAAATTGGTACACCTTGTTTGCTGTAGCATAGACTAGATCCAGGCTTGCTGAATCTAGCTTTGTTTATATGCTTGTTGTTTGTTTGCTTGTTATTTCCCTGGAATGCTAATTCCACCTAATACGCGGCTTCTCAGCGCTTCTGTAGATCACTAGTGTTATCTGCATTGCTTACTGTACTTGTTTCCTTGTTTCACTTGAAAGAAAGTTACTGTTTGTCATTTTTGCATTTAAGTTACCTAGAACACATTGCACTTAAGTTACCAGGCACTTGCTCACTAAAGCAATTATATAAGTCAGCACTAAAAATTACTACACCCTCACTCCCCACTGTTTTCATTTATAAAGGAATTCCCATTATTATTCTGTCATGTCCAAAGGTCAGTTGTCAATCTCCTCTCCGGTCCAGCTGGTGAACCTGGGAATCTTGAGGCAATGTTACAACTGCCTCATGTACACAGACAACCCTCTCCTCCTCCCAACAAATTCCAGCACATGTGAGAAATGCAACCATATAGCCAAACTGGAGGCTAAGCTCTCTCAACTCAGTACTGGCATAACCAGTCAGGAGGAGAAGGAAACCACACTCACTACAATTCCAGTCTCACATAGACCTACCACGACAGCAAACCAAACACATAATCACACAAAAACATACTCAGAGGCTCTAAATAAAGATCTGCCTAAGCAGCAGAGACCTCCAAAGCAGACACCCAAGCAACCGCTACCCCAAAACAAAACATGTGCAACACATATCTCACAAAGCCAATGTGCCGAACAGTCACAGCCCTTAAGACTAAACAACACACCTGATACACTTGTAATAGGTGACTCTATCGTCAGGCACACTGATGTCCCGCTCACCAGGCTGAACAAGGAGAGGGTCACGGTGAGCAGCCTGTCTGGCGCTAGGATCCGCCACATAAAACAAGCACTCAGGTCACTCCAAGGCAAGTACAAATATGACTCAGTCATTGTCCATGCTGGTGTGAATGACCTGAGATGTACCTCCCTGGACTACATGAAAAGAGACATAGAGGAGCTCTCTGAGCATGTAGCCCAGGCTGGTATGACCCTGACCTTGAGTAGCATCTTACCCTCACCAAGAATGATGCCACAATATGAAGACAAGATGATCAATTTCAACAATTGGCTTAAGTACTAGTGTCATTCAAAGGGGATCCAATGCCTGTCAGCTTGGGATGATATGCTCGACAAGCCACGATACTTCGCTAGGGACGACTCTCCAGCCGACACAAGCATCCTCCAAAAGGACCTCATAGAAACAGACAACTGGTGCCAGAACCATGGCCTCAAGCTAAATGCTAAAAAGTGTATAGTCATCCCCTTTGGCAAAAACAAAGTGCCCACAAATTATCACATAGGTGGTAATCCATTAAGTACAGAAGAAGTAATTAGGGACCTGGGGACCCAAGTTGATAGCAATCTCTCATTTGACAACCACGTGGCCAAAGTGGTTAGAAAAACATTTTATATGACCACCTAATCATGAAGGGATTCACATCTAGATCAGGGGAGGTCATCGTGCCTCTTTACTCATCCCTCATCGGGCCCATAATTGAGTACAATGCCCCTTTTGGGATGTACCATACCAGACACCTGCAGCAACTGGAAAAACCCCAAAAGTACCTAACCAAGAGAATCAAAGGGCTCAAACAGATGCCATATGCTGCCCGGTTAAAGAAACTCCAGCTCTACTCAGTGGCATACCGCCTGTTCAGAGGCGATCTGTGCCTGACGTATAAAGCCATATCCAACCCGGAATTAATGGACATGCTGCACCTCAGAAAATCCAAATCCCATCAAGCTACGCGCTAGAGAGACTTGAACCTCAGCACTGAAATAAATAGGACATGCTGGAGGGACAGATTCATAACCCAGAGGCTCCCTTCACTCTGGAATAAAATCCCAGTCCAGGTTAGGCAGAGTCCCTCATTGACCTTCTTCAAGAGGAATCTTGTTGAGCGGATGGGAGATCGTAGGTTTACCCCGGTTATCACTTCTGTGTCACTGTTAGACAGAGGCACAGTATACTAACCTCGAAAAAGGGCATAGCAAAATAAATTTAAAATGGGTGGCGAAAGCCAAACACATTCTGGCTAGGCTTATAAATGCCCTAGGGCAGATAGCCTAGTATGAACCTATGAATCTATTATCATTTTCCTTTTCTTTACACATTTTATATATACATATATGTATATATATATATATATATATATATATATATATATATATATATATATATATATATGTATATATATATATATATATATATATATATACATATGTGTGTGTGTGTCTGACGTCATTTTCATTCATTCCTCTACATATGGGAAGAGGACGCTGGCAAAAGGCCCTTCAGGAGCATCTTATTCCTCCTGTCACCAATTCCTTCTAATTAAAGCCAGCACAGATCTAACAAGGCACCTGCAAATGAGAAGGGCCTAAACAATATAAGCACTCCCTGTGGGCATCAGAATTGGGTATCTTAGGCCCACAGGAAGTACACTTCTTAATACCGGTAGGCTTGTCAGCCATACCAACGAATAAACACAAGCCAACGAACAGTAATTAAACAGAAAAGAGAAAATAGAAACTGCACAAGTTATTGTATACAAAGAGTTTTTTTATGTTTTTGAGGAAAGAAAGAAAAAATAAAGATCATCTACAAACAATGGTAGAAAGAATACCTCAAAAGGGTACAGAAAGAAGGCCTGGTACCAACAGTGGCACCAAAAATTACCTAAACTGTATCCTGAAGGTAAGAAAGAGAGTAAAGGGAGGAAGTCTAAGTACATATAAATAGTAAATATGAGAACTAGAAGAAAAAAATAAATTCTATTTTTACTCACAAAATACCTAACAAGGCACCCTAGAGCTCGAGAGAATGCAATCCCGACCGAATCGTTAAGAGTGGCAAACAAGATCTGAGGTAATCTGGCAAGTAAGGGGCATTATGGGTAAAGGGAGGAGCTTGAGAGTCAAATCCAAGAATCTTAAGGAGATTGACTGAGTTACAATGTATCACTTTCATATTTGTCTGTTGTTGTGTCTTTCGGCTTTTCCCTGTTAGGGGTCGCCACAGCGGAACTCTGGTCCGCTAATGATTGGCAGCTGATTTTTACATGCCAAGTTGCCAGCCCTGACGCACAACCTTCAACGAAGGTAGGCCCATTCACGCATGTCTCCACGCAGAAGACGCTCTAGCTGAGAGTCGAACCGCACAGCATCTTACTGTGATGTGGAAAATTTTGGACAGAATTTAAAATGTATTGTCGCTTGTATATCTTATTATTAATTTTACAGTTTCAGTTTCTTTATTTGTACGATTTTAATACAATGGTATATTATTTCCATCATCTTGTGATTGCTTTTCTTGCTATGGCTAACAAGTACCAAAGGAGAGAGAACTGATCTTTTCCATATAGTTTCGCATTGGTGCAATACAGAAGACTAATGTTTTTGTAGCCATGAAGTTGTATGTCCAAAGTGCTTGATATGCGTGGAATTTCTCCCAAAAAATTTGTGGGAATGCACATAGAAAATGATTCCTGTTTGTTGTAGTCTGTATATTGCAACTCCATAATAATTCATAGTTTGTTTTTCTAATCTTTGTTCTCTTCCTTGGTATATAAAGTACTGTGTGAATGGTTTTCAGAGTAAACATTTTCCAGAATGGAAAAGATTTTCTTTTTTCTACGTCTACTTTAAATCAGCAATGCAGCAGTACAGCGAATGCTTCATCGGCATTAAAATAGCAAACTGTGAATTACCCTAACGGATGAATCAGTGATTTTTTACTTAGGGAAAAAAATCACTGATCTGGCCAAAAACAAAATACCACTAAGAATAACTCAGAGGGGGGCTTCACCTCTTCACACACACCACACACGCACACCAATGTGAGGGGCTTTGCCCCCACAACCCCCTAACTAAATATGCAACTTTGAGATCGCACTACAGTAGGGAAGGGGCAAATTTACACTGATGGCCAAGCGACCACCCCCCGCTTAGGAAAATATTCTCTGATTCGTCCGTTCTCGTAATTTGAGGTTCACTCTTTGTGTCAATGAAGAGGCATTCGCTGTAATGCCTCTTTGATAATATGATATAGACCCTTTTTTCTTGCTGTTTCTAAAACTGTTTACCATTACCTGTATGTCTGTAGTCAATATTTTGAAATAAATTTTGCAGAATTCTTAGACATATTCCTTGTAATTCTATTACTGTTTATATAAACCTATAGTAATGACTTACCTTTTTATCATTTTTTAGTGGGTTATTTACACATTGCAGTCTTTTGGTTCTTTATTTAGTTTATTATTTTTAAAACCTTGTAATTTAACTTTAATATTGATTATGCTTTCTGTATTTAACCAATCTTTTTCTGACATATGCTTTATCATATTTCATTATTAAAACAATTATACCATACTAGAAGATTTTCTGTCCAAGCCATCATTTTATTTTTGTTACTTCCTAAAATTAACCCAACTTCTGCACAAAATGGATAAATTGTTAAAACTGTGTGAATATAGTTTATTGTTAATGTATTATGAATTTGTTGGTAAGTGTAATATATATGATAAGTGTATGCATATATTATATATGATAAGTGTATGCATATAATATATATATATATATATATATATATATATATATATATATATATATATATATATATAGGTTTACAATAACTTTGACAAAGTGCAGGGTATCGAGATGCACATGCTTGAATTGCAGTTTGCAAATGTGCATAAAAAAAAACCCCAAAAATGTTCAACTCCACAACCACAAATGCTAGTGTGCATTCACTGTTGTGAAGTTGATGGCTGGGGGGGCTGGGGGGGATTGCCCCCTACAAAACGTTAGTTGAACATGTCCGGCCAGTGAGGTATGCTGAGTAATGTCGACTATGTTGAAAATGGACTTGTCAACATTACCAGTTTCATCTTTGTGCCTTTTTGATGTTTGTAATTTCAAGTTTGTCGAGTAAGGCTTTACTCAACAGAATGCCTTTCAAGGTTTTGATGTCAAACATATATATATGTATATATGTGTATGTTTACTATTACGACTGAAATGCATTCATTCGACTTACACTTGTTTGAATGTATTGCTTCAAAGTTTTGTAGTATTGAATTTTTTTTTGCCGATCTACAGTGTCGAAATGCTCTTCCTGTTCTGCATCCCAGATGGCAAATGGGTTTTCACATTCACCTCCCAGAAATATCAAATGTCGAAAACCAGTTTTACCATGTTCGATGTTTGGGAGGAAAGGTGTTTTAAATTTCAACATTTTAGTTTGACGTTATCACTTGCATGATTGCATTTCAGTCGTATGATGGTAAACCATGTATGTATGTGTGTGTGTGTGTGTATTTGTTTTACACAGTGTTTTTTTCCGTCATAAAAGTAACTTTTGTGGACTGGTAGTGCTTACTGGTAGTTGCTTATTTTCTCTAGGAAAGAGGTATCATTTTCGTCTTGACCATGGAACACGCTACTAGTCCCACTGTTGGTTGTCCTTCCAGCCATAAAAAGAAAAAGTTAAGCAAACAGCCTTTGCCATCAGAGCAAGCTAACTATTTGCCTCAGCTGCAGCTAGGTGACTCTGCTGTAGCCATTTGTTGTACATCAGACAGCTCACATTTTACCCCAGATTCCCCTGGTGTACCACCTACAGCCACAATGGACCAGGGATTAGCCATTTCCTCTGAGACTGTTGGGGTCCCCTTAGTGGGCAAGGGAGAGCCACTTTTTTATGTCCTGAGAGAAGGAACAGGAACGGTTTCCATGTTTGTTCTGTCAGAATGCTGTGCCTGTCCCTGGGGATGCAGCTGCTGCAACTGGTAACACAGTTGGCCCAATTTTTCTTGTCAAAAAGAAACAGAAAACCAAGCATGTAGCTACTCCTCCTCAAATGTCTTTGGAAAGGAGTTAACTGAGTCTGGCACAGGGTTTAATTCATTGGTTAATTTATTGATTAATAATTGATCCTTCTTGTAAAGTAGTTTCTGGTAAAAGAAAGAGGGATTCCTCTTTTTCTGAAAAGATTCAAGATTCTGAATCTGAACAGGAAGCTGCAGAGACAGATACTGTTTTTTTTTCATACTCATAGGATAGCACACTTTCTAATTCCCCCTGTGGGGAGTTTTTTTCTGTGAGACTACTGCTAGAATGTGCCATTGTTTTCAGTGGAAGAACACTGACGTTTCTTAGTCCCTTAGAAAATGCAATGAGTTGTTACAGAAAGATTTTCCAGAACATGCACCCATTCCTCCTCTTCTGTCTGCTTTAGAGGATGTATGTATTACTGCCTACAGTTTTCCTGCCAAACTTCCCCGGAAAACACAGATAGGATGTATAAAGTTTCTCAGTGTCTTCATTTTTTATACACTGTTCCCAAACCTGATCCAGCAACTGTAGCTTTAGTTGATCCCACTGTTGCTAAGCACTTAGTTAATTCCAGTACTATCCTTTCTGATAAGGATGGGGAAATTATAAAGAATGTTTCTTCTTGTGAGGAAATATCTGCTTTAAATAACTTGTTTCTTCTATTGCAGAGGTCACTTCTCATTGTTTGCAGTGTGTTTATATGACTCTTGATACTTCTGTAAAGACTATGGCCACTGGTAATGTTTTGAGGAGGTTTGCATGGCTGCATTCTCAGTGTCCCACATGGTGTTAAAATTAAATTTTTTAAATGCTTCCTTTGATAGAGATTGTGTTTGGTTCCCTCTACTGCAGAGGTGATCAAAAAGTGGAATGAATGGGGCAAGCTTATCTGGAGAATGTCTTAGAATTTTCAGCCCTCCTTTTCCAAATTGTCCAAGTGCTTTTCTATCTCCTCATCCAGTTTTGGCAAAAAAACAGAATAAACTGTCACAGCAAAAATCAGATAAACAGAATGTTAAGAAAAAATGGCAAGTGGCCTCCAGAACGAAGTCTCAAACCTCCCAAAAACTAAGGACAGTCAAGCGTGTGTGAATGATTATTCAAGAGACCTTATGATCTTCTCTCTCCCTGGCCCCATTTTTCTTCCAGAAAGTCAGAATCTTCATTTTTCTTTTTGCTAACAGATTGATTTCCAGAATCCATTTCATTGAAGCATCCATCATGATTACAGATGGGATTGGGAGGAAATTCTTCTTTTCCAGTCAGTCGCTCCTCGTCCTCCAGAACAGATAGTCTTGTTTCCACCAGGTCTGTAACAAATGCTGTCCCAAGAAGTGATGGAACAAGTTCCTCCTGCGTAGCTGGGAAGGTTTTTTTATTCAAGGATGCTCTAGTGCCAAAGAAAGAAAATGCTTTCCTAAACCGGTTTGCAATAATGTCCAAATGCGTAATAATAGCACTTCACAACATGTTATCTCTTCTAAGTTTCCGGGTAACACTAGACTTAAATGATGCTTATCACATTCCTATTAATCCAGACTTCAGACATTTCTTAAAGTGTTGTGTGTCTGGATCACATTATCAGTTCACTGCCTTACCATTTGTACTATTCACTGCACCAAGAGTGTTTACAGAGTGTCAAGCTTCAGTTGCAGATTATTGCAGGCTACAAGGTATCCACATTTTCCATATTTAGGCAACTTGCTTATATTTGCAGTCTTTTCCTAGATGTCTGGAAACTCTCGGGTGAGAGATGTCTTGCACAAGCTCGGATTCCAAGAGAACACTCAAAAAAGTCTTTCTTGACTCTTTCACACAGGATTATGTCACTGGGATGTCGATTAGACACCTCAGTTCAAAGAGGTTTTCTTCCACAGGAAAATTTGATTTTTGTGTAGATCTATTTTTAAGGTTTTCTACTAAGACTTTTGTAACTGTGAGAGAATATCTCAGGTTTTTATGTCTCATGTCATCTAGGGTTCTTATGATACCGTTGGGAAGACTCCATTTGAGAAGGATAAAGTGGTATCTGAAATTTCTTTTGTCCCAGCATCAACACCGTTTATCTTTTTAAATCCCAGTGCTGGGGTTTGTCAAAAGAGAAATCTTTGAGTGGAGACAGCAGATATCCTTAAATCCAGGTCTCCCCTTCTTCCTCCCGGCTCCAAAGCAGTCAGTCATCACAGACATTTTGAATTTTGCTTGAGGAACAGTTTCACGAGGGATAAAAGTGCAGGGAGTGCGAGACACCAACGATAGATGTAAGCACATAAATATCAAGGAGATGCTTGCCCTGATGAAGGTACTCTACTCTCTGAACCATCTTTAGTCCCTGGGACCTCTTCAAGTCGTTACAGACAGTACTACAGTCATGCAGTGCATCAGCAAGCAAGTGGGAACATTGTCATACCCCTTTTGCAGACTAGACATGTAAGCTTGAGATATACCTTCACTGCACAAACTCATTCTATAGGCTTCCTACATTCCATCAGTGTAAAGTTGTGTAGTAGGCAAGCTGATCATGACCAGAGGAGAGGTATTCCAAGATGTGATCCATCTGTGGGAATTTCCTGAAGTAGACCTCTTTGCCTCCTCTCTAAACAATCAACTGGCAAAATTCAGTTCCAGAACTCCATGCAAGAATGCCTGGAAGACAGATGCTTTTTCTTTTTCCTTAGATAGGAATGTTTGCTTTTCCACCCTTTCCTGTAATATTCAAGGTACTTCTGAAGGTTTAGAAGGAATTCCCCAAGATCATTGTGGTGACCCCTTCTAGCCCAGCTTTCCTCACAGATTGGATCTTCTCACACAAGAACAGGGATGGCTGATGCACCCTGACATCAGTCATCTTCAATTCATTGCCTGGATGATAGGGTCTTAAGTCCTTTTAAGCACCTGTTTACTGAGGATGTGCAGCAAGTAGTAATGGAAGCAAGAAAGTCTACTACTAGAAAATTATATATTAGCAAGTGGAAACATTTTTCTAGTTGGTGCCAGCAACATACTAGCACCCTTTTGAGGCTAGTTGTTCTCTGGTTTTACAATGTCTGTGTGAGTTACTGTCCTATGCCCTTTTTTATTCCTCTGTGAAGGTTAATTTATTGGCCATTTCAGCATGTCTGCCCATGGATTCTCCTCTTTCTATGTAATCTCATATCAAAATGTTGTTCAAGTGGGTTTTGAATATGGGGTCTCCAAGAAAATCGGTGGCGCCTCCTTGGGATCTTAATTGTTTGTTAGAATAGCTAACATTTGCTCCATTTGAACCAGATAATATGGCTGACTTAAAGTTCTTAACATGGAAAACAGTTTTATTAATTGCTGCGACCTCTGCAAGAAGGGCATCTGAGTTGCAATATCTTATACTGAGTCAACCCTATCTCATTTTCCATAGGGACAGGGTTTCTTTGAGCGCTAATTCTCCTTTTATGTCTAAAGTGTTATCAGTTTTTACTTTAAGCCAAACTGTCCATCTCTCTGTTTTCTTTCCTGAACCTAAAACTGAGGGAGAAAGGATACTCCATACCTTGGATGTCCACAGCCACAGTGTACTATCTTGACAGAACTCAGTCTTTCAGATCATTGGATCATTTGCTCATTTCTTGTGAAAGTAAGAAGGGATAGTTTGTCTCAAAACAGACTAGTTCCAAATGGTTGTCAAAGGGCTATGCCTTGTGTTATACTCACCATAACAAAACTATTTCAGACCGGGTCAATGCCCACTCTACCAGGGCCTTGGCTTCATCTCGGCTTTTTGGAAAGGGTTAGATTCTAGAAGTATTCTAGAAGCTGCTGCTTGGTTCTCTGTACATACTTTTACAAAGCTTGATTAATTTTTTAGGTCCAGATCAGACTTTGCTAAGACCATTATCTAGGAGCTCCTAGACTCCTGTCCTTCCACCTCCCAAATGTAGTTAGCTAAGGTAATCTACCAACTTAGCTAAGGCTTCTGCAGCAGTGGTCAATATGATGAATATAGTACAGCTGTGTAAGTTGAAATTACCACAATAGTAGATGTTTGAATGATCATTACTGCAGTAGGCACTCCCTCCTTCCACCCCCTCGTTCTTTGGTGTGTTTTTTATGCCAGGGTGTGGACATTTATTTTTTGTTGTTCTTGGTATTATCCTTTCAGGGCTAGACCTCCCTCTGCCTACTGGCAGGAAAGCTCTGAAGAGCTCTACACCCAAACGTCTCCTTCAGTCACCTCAGCTGGGTGCATGGAAGGTCCCTGAAGCATTGGAAGCTGGCTAGCTGTTACATACTTGGCAGGATATAGCTAAATATAGCTAAGGCTACTGCAGCAGGCATCATTCAGTCATCTACTGTTATGGTAAGCTCAACTTGCGTAACTCTACTTTCCCTGGAATCTATTTATTCCTAGTTTAATTAGGACAACCAACTAATCTAGTAGTTTATCTGAATACCAGCCTATCTGGTGCTGTTCTTTCCTCCCTTTGCTGCTGCAGAGTAGTTAAAGACATTTGACTCTGATATGCTGCAGAGTTTTCGGTAACACATTTTTCATTTTCATAGACCATTTTATTATTATTTAACTTAGGTTGTCTATAGAAGTTTTGTTATTTTGCGATTTATTTAATAGTTTTTAAAAAATATATAAGAAAAAACTTTTTGGAGTTGCATTTTAGCTTTTCTTTTATGATCTCTTCTGTTCCATTCCTGTTTTATCACATCTCCTTTCTCTTTGGTCACTCCTTTTCAAATTCCTCATTCTTGTATGGGCCTGCTATTGAATCTCATCATCCAATTATACAAATGCAAAGAGGTGTCCCTTCCAGCCCCTTACTACCTCTCCTTCCCCCAAGACCATTTTGTTTTTCCATATCATGTCTTCTTAACTTATTGTTTGTTTATTAGCCATATTCAATAATCGTATCTTCAGATTTACTTTTCTTTTATGTTTGTTTTCACAGAGCACGTTAATCATTTGACTTCCATCATTGGGAGCCTTGCTTACACCAATGCTAAAGCAGACTGTTTTGTATTTCAGTTTTTTTGTTGTAGTTTTGCATTATAGGAGTTTTAGTGGAATGTTAACCAGAATTCTGACAAAGTATTTACTTAAGTATTCATGAGATAATTTACATAAATGTGCTGATGCTAACACTTAAAAGTAAAGTTAGATAAGAAATCTTTTAACTTTTTTCTGAATTAGTATTTTATACATGATTTTTACTAAAAAGCTAATGAAAGTACTTGTTCCATTTCTATAAGTGAATGTGGAATGACTTGCCTTGTAGTCCTTTATATTACTATATCTTCATATCTCATTTATTCAAATAACATTTCATTTAAGCCTGTTTTTTTTTTCTTTTTATCTTTAAACAAGCATTATTTCTTGCCACCCCCTCCCCCATTTAAAATTCGGAAGTCACAAATTGGTATTTCTTCTTCTCATTTGTGGTAGATGTAGAAATGTTGACTTTAGGTTTCTTGGGAGCCACTGTGTACCAATTTTCTTTTCCAGGAGATATCTTCAGTGTTGAATGTTAACAGTCCATATTATCAAACTTGGGATCCTGTTGTTATTTTGTGGAATGAAAGCAACTAAAGGTTCTTATTTCTGTGGAAAGAGACAATTTTACTTATGCAGGCTGTAGTATATCTGCTTTTCTCTGTTTTGTGTAAGTAATTTCACCAGTGGCCAACAAGCCATTTTCCCAAGTGTTCTAGAGGCATAGGCAGTGTCAAACGTATGACGTTTAAATATACTTTGATGAATTTGACCATGCTGTTTTCATTTCTAATTCCATATTCACTTATGAACAGAATTTCACTATTGTAGATCTTGTGGGCATACTATGTTTTGATGATATTGGTTTTACATGGCACAAGTAAGTCCCTTGAAAGTTATGTTTGGTGTTTTAGTTCTCGAGGTATACATGTAGTTATAAAAAGCTAATGTCCCATCTTTTATTGGATATGATTCTCTGTTCTTGAGGTCTTGAGTTTTACTTGTTAGCCAGTGTGTTTTCTGCTGTAAAAAGTCTGTAAAGTTTTCTTCCTCCTTCAGTCTGTTTTCTGCATTGTTTGTACATTCATTTATTTATTTATTTATTTTAGTGACATTTGTTAACTGGGTTGGTCGAGCTGGGTTTTTGGCCCATTTTCAGTGGAGACCCGAGGAGAAAAGCTCCAATACAGATATATACAGACATAAAAAGGTAACAATTTCAATAGACATATGATGAGATATGAAAAAAAAGAAGAAAAAAAATAATACAAGAACACTACAGATACAGGTGAAAACATGCAAACTATTTACATTATGTAAACTATATGTTTAGAGATTTATTGATCAAATGAGAAGATTATAGTTCAGTTTGTAGCTCTTATAAGTTCATAGGTTGGTACTGGGCTAACTGCCCGAAGGCATATATTAGCCCAGCCACGTTGTGCGGTATTCACCGCCCCTTTAGTAGTTCCCTAGACCCTTGTACTAGCAGCTAGTACCCTTGGCCCCTATCTAGTAGTGCTGTTGGTGTGATCCCCGGTGTGAACTTTCTGTTACCCATCCACTCATCAAGGTTCCTCTTGAAGAGTGATAGTAAGGAGCTCTGTCTTATGTAGATTTGGACCCTGTTCCATAGTAAGGGAAGTCTCTGTGAAGGGAATCTATCCCTCCAGCATGTTCTATTCATTGTTGTGTTGAGGTTTATATCCCTAGAGCGTGTAGCTCGAGTAGATTTGGTTTTGCTAAGATGGAGCATGTTCAACAATTCTGGGTTGAACATGGCTCTGTACGTTAGACAGAGATCGCCTCTGAGAAAGCGGTATGCAACAGAGAACAGTCGTAGCTTTTTCAATCGTGCTGTATAGGGCAACTGTTTGAGGCCAGTAATCCTCTTGGTTAGGTACCTTTGTGGTCTCTCCAGCTGCTGGAGATGTCTAGCCAGGTACATTCCAATTGGTGCATTGTACTCAATAATGGGTATGTTGAGGGAAGAGTAGAGGGGTACCATTACATCCTTAGATCTTGATGCGAACCCTTTTGTTAGTTGAGGGATCACATTTTTGAGGTGATGGAGGAAAGTGAAGAGGGAGTAGCCCTTGGAGGATGAAATGAGGTTAGGTTGGTGCTGTGCCAGGGCAGATTCTGGTGTTGAACAGATGGAGTTTGTTTCTCTTTAAAGTTTGCTGGGTGAGTGGTGGAGTTTATTTTGCGAGGAAGTTTATTCCAGTTTTGGGCTATTGAGTATTTATATAAGAGTTTGCCTACTGCTTTTTTTGGCTGGTAGGTGTTGAGAAGTTGCTGATTAGAGGTACGGCGAGTGCGAGAAGGTGTGTAGATGGAAATGAGGGAAGAAAGGGCTGGGCAAGATGGTTTGTAGAGAATGAAATTTAGTATTTGTAGTTGTGAAAGTAACAAAGTGTGGGGGAATTCCAGCCATTGTAGGGATGTGAGGGGTAGACAGTGCTGGGATTTGTAAGGAGAGTCTGTTATGAATCTAGCTATCTTATGATAAGCTTGTTGGAGTATTTGTGAAAATAGGGGCAGCATACAGAAGGGAGGGTAGGAGGAAGGCTTCAGCAAGGGAGAGCCTAGCATTTGGAGTTAGAAATTTCTTGTTACGATAGAGCAATCCAAGTTTCTGGTTAGTCTTTTTTATACATTGGAGGAGGTGTAGATTAAATTTGAGTTCATCATCTATGATGACTCCTAAAAATTTAGTATGAGCATCAGGTTTAATAATTGTGTTATTTGAGGAGGTTATATAGAAGGAAGATTTGTGGTGAGTGTGTGACTGGGGGAGGAATAGTAGGAGTTTGGTTTTATTGGGGGTAAGGATGAGGAGGTTTTTAGAGAGCCACTGTTCAGTAGATGAGAAAGTATGTTGAGAGAGAATATGGAGCTCGGAGATGTTGTCAGAGATGGAGATGAGGGTAGAATGATCTGCGTATTGGATAAGCTAGGATTGTTTGCATGATGTGTGTAGGTCATTAGTGAAGATGTTAAAGAGGAGATGACGTAGGATGGAGCCTTGGGGTACTCCTATTGTGACAGATAGGAATGGAGAAGTGGAGGAGAGCCATTTGACAGACTGCTTGCCTGGAGGATAAGTAACTTGGAGAACCAGAAAATGGTAGAAGCAGATAGATTGAGACTAGCAAGTTTAGATAGCAGCAGAGGATGGGAGACCATGTCAAAAGCTTCGGAAAGGTCAAGGAAGAGGCATGAGATAAGTTTATTATTATCTAGGGCGTCTGCAATGGTATGGGTAAAGGATAGGAGAGCAGTGCTTGTACTATGGTGGGGACGAAAACTGTGTTGGGTAGGGATGAGAAGATTTTGTTGGAGTAGGTATTTTAGCAGTTGTGAGTGGATACATTTTTCAAGTATTTTGGAGAGGCGGGATAGGATGGCTATGGGACGGTAATTAGATGGGTCAGTGGAGTTTTACCCCCTTTGTGTAGGGGAATAGTGAAAAAGGATTTCCAGAGGGTAGGTACTGTAGATTCCTGAGTGGACCCATTGATTAAGATAGACACTGGGTAAGATATAGAGTCAACAGCTATTTTGAGGAAAGTGGGGGGTAGATTATCCGTAGATGGTGAGCAGGGTTTGAGCTTAAGTAGAAGCGATCGGATATAGGAAGAAGGAACAGGCTGTAGGGAGAAGGGATTATTGTTGGGTGGGTAGGAGGGTATGTGTTGAGGAGTTGTATTGCCAGTAGTGGGTAAGAGTGACTGAATAGTATCATAAAGTATTTACTGAGCAAGGTAGCTGTATCTAGAGGGGAGGGGTTTGAGGGGCATCCAGGAGAAAGAATTATTTTAATGGTTGACCAGAATTTGAGGGTTGGTTTTGCTTTCAAGTGGAGTAGAGTCAAAGAAGGACTTTTTGTCAAAATTGGTTTGTTTCTTGGTAAGGTTCCGGAGATGTCTGTACTTGTGGAGCAGGGATAATTCTTTAGCTTTGGTCCAGGCTTTCCACATTTTATCTTAGGAGCATAAGGGACTTAGTCCCTTTGGAAAGCCAAGGAGCATAGTTAACGTTTATTCTAACCTTTCTAGAGGGAGCGAGGGAGTTGAGGATATTTACAAAGATGCTGTTGAAACTATTTACAGCATCATTTAAGGGGATTTGTTTCAGGAAAGTCCAGTCAGTGGAAGAGAGAATTGTGTTGAATTGGGATGAGTCAAAGTTAGAGTGTTTACGGCAGTATCTATAGTGGTTGGATTTGGGAGGTTGAGAGCTGTATCCAAGGACAAGAGTGGGTAGGTGGTCACTTAGTTGATCTGGTAGGGTAGTGGGGTTGTGATATAGCTTAGGGGTGTTGGGGAGTATCCAGTCAATTATAGAGCTAGAAGAGGTGTTTTTATGGATTCGGGTGGGAGAGGTTATTAGTTGATGATAGCCGTGGAAATTAATTCTGTTTTGTGGAGAGTAAATTTTACGTTTTATCCAGTCTAGGTTGACATCTCCTAAGATAAGCGTTTCATAAGGTATATTGTGAGTGAACCAGGAAAGGATTTTCTCAAGGATTGGCAAGTTGTTTCCAGGAGGGATGTAGATGGAGGCAATATCTAATTTTTTGTGTGAATTGAGGTGATAGCGATAATGAGTTCAGCTGGTTGAAAGTCAGGGATGTGGTCAGTAAAAGGTGTGAGGTTGAGACTATTACTGTGTAGGATGGCTACACCACCCCCTTTTTTGTGCAATCTGTCTGCACGGTAGATGTTATATCCTGGTGGGAGGATTTCACTGTTAGAGATGTGTGGCTTAAGCCAGGTTTCAGATAGGCAGAGGATGTGTGGGGTTGTATGGGCTATCCAGGCATGGAACTCAGTCATTTTGTTTGTTAGGCTTTAAATGTTTAGAAAGTAAATAGCACGGTGGTTAGATGTGGGTGATATATAGTGGACAGAGGCAGTAGGGAGTATAGGGCGAGGAAAAGGATAAGGGAGAGGTGTGTTGTGTTGAGGAGGGGAAGGGGCCAGGGTTAGGTTGGATGTCCCCAGATAAAAGTAAGTTATTTCTGTGTAGGGAGAGTAGAATGATAGATAGATCTAATTTATAGAATTTGTGTTTAGATGCATAGGAAGGAGGAAGCATTTTGAGTCTGGTTGGTTTGTGGAGACATGTAGGGGAGGTTAAATAGGGCTGGGGAGATGGAAAAGAAAGAAGGTGAGGGTAGTGTGTCAAGGTTGAAGGAGGTGGAAGAGTATGGCAGTGGGAAAGGAGGGTGGATGTGGTATGAGGTTATGTTAGCTAGAAGAAAGAGAAGAGGCGGGGATGATTAGATAGTGCATTATAAATCTGGCTAAGGGGGGAGGAGGATGGCTTTTAGGAAAGGGAAAGTGAGTGTGTGGAGATTGTAATAGGAGACTTAGAGCATGAATGGAGGAAAGGGTGGGAATAGGAAGTAAGACAGTTGCAGGTAAGACAAGGAAGTTCCTTGTTAGTGGGTGGTGAGGGAGGAAGGGGAGGGAATGGATGGTATAAAGGAAATTGTAATGAGGTGGGTGGGAATGGGGGTGGGGAGCAAAGTGAGCCCGAGCGTAGCGAGGCTAATACCCAGGTTGTAAAATAGCCCAGGAAACAATCAGTAAGGAGGAGAGAAAAAAGAACTAGCTAGAGAGTGAAAAGATAGAAGTGAAGCAACGAAAGGACAGACAGACACAAGGATTTAAGTAAAGATGTCACTTTCAGGAGAATGTTAGCCTCAGTTGCACTGATAGGATTGTATTAGAGGAAAAATACCTGTGTTGAAGAGTTGAAGTTAGCAGGTGTGTGGGGCTTGAAAGAGAAGAGAGGTGTTTACAAGCAGCAAGAGTAGGGTAAAGACCATGAGTAGAAGGCAGGAGAGCGGAGAGTAGCAAGAGAAAGGCAACAGACTATGGAGCAGGACAGGACTGCAGGCAAGGTAAAGTGAGAGAGACGATGGGAGATGTAGTCAAGAGTGAGGTATGGGGAACTGAAAAGTGAGAGGAGTGGGGGTAGTTAAGGAGGAGAAAGATTGGGGCTGCTGGCGTCCTCTCATGCAGCAGATGTGTAGAAAACACTGTTTTTCTTGTAACACTATTTCAGAGATCAGAGTGCTTCATTCTGTTTAATACACTTGCCTTTTCTGAATTTCGTTTTGTTTTGAAATTACTCCATTGTTCATGTAAGTTCCAGAAGTGAAGAAAACCCTTGATGAAATTCCTTTTTTGTAGTGGCACTTCTTCATAAGCTCATTGATGATGTACTTTAATCAAATATATTTCTAAGTTGATTAAAAAAAATCTTGGAACACTGTCCTTTTTTTAACTTTTAAAATGGAGAAGCAAATTAAATCATTAGTTATATTGCCCTGTCAGGCTGGGGTGCCTTCTGTGCGGAGTCTGCATGTCCTCCCTGTAGTTTCCTCCAGGTGCTCCGGTTTCCTCCTACATTCCAAAGATGTGCAGTAGGTGGTTTGGACACTCTGGATTGGCCATAGGTGCGAGTGTGTGCGAGTGAATGGTACGGATGAATTACCAAGGCAGGGCTAGCCATCTGGCAGTTTAAACCTTGGCTCGAGATGATTCACTGTTGAAGTGGCACCCTGACCCCATGTGCAAAATGGGGAAAAAAGTGATTGAGGATGGATGGATGGATTCCCATGTTGAGCTCAGTCTATCTCTCTCTCTTTTCCCCTTGGGGAGACAGCTGTAAATGGAGACTTCTGAGTTTTTTACTTTTTGATAAATGACTAGGCTCCACCAGTGGGATAAGAAGAGTACTTGTGATTGTATCGCAGTGATAAAAAACTGAAATCAGTTGTGCATCTTGAAAAGCAGACATTGTCTTAATAGGGAATTGACTGAATGTTGACATATGTCCGCTGGTGTAGTTGATTCTTTTTTTAATATGCATTTGCCTCTGGGGGAAACAACCAGCTGAGCAGCTTTCCTTTTGTAACACTGCAGCAGAAAAGAGTAAAATATCCATGATCTTGCACTGAAGACAGAAAACTGTATTCTGAGACAGGAGGGAAAAATCTAACCTGTTTAGCATAACTCAGGTCTGGTAGACTGCTGCCAATAACGATCCTTGCAACAGAAAGCCTATTTGTGTCAGAGTCTGAATCAGGGCCAGTTTTTTTGTAAGTGAAGAAACTGATGTGGATGGAGTTAAGGGGCTGAGTACTGAAAAGTATCAAAGCCAGAAACCTGCAAGTAGATGACTGCCTTTAAAGAATGTGGAGGGGACAGCAGGGATGTAGACGTTTAGAAAACTGTGATATTAAATTATTTGGCATGAAGTACAGATTTGTGCCATTTTACTGGATAAAATTCTAATTTGCTTATTACATTTGATTGCACTTTTGAAGGATGAGGTGATGTCAGAGTGCCGTGTTCGCTTCCTTTCCTTCATGGGTGTGGGAAAAGATGTTCGAACATTTGCCTTCATAATGGCAACAAGCCCAGGCAACTTCCACTGCCATATGTTCTGGTGTGAGCCAAATGCAGCCAGTCTTTCGGAAGCTGTCCAGGCTGCATGTATGGTGAGTGATTTCAAATGCATTGTTTGCTTTTTCAGATTTTGTTCAATGATCTTTTGTAGATTAAATATATTTATATACTCATATTTTATGTTATGGCCTGTAATGTTCACATGATCTTTATTTTGCTTAAATGAAGTAGATATCTTAATTCAAGGTAGCTTTGTCAGCAAGTAGTTTTTCTCACAGAACTTTATGTGGCCACCTGTTTTAAGTCTTTAATTCTTTCATCAGCAGTTGTCTAGACACCACCCAAGCATTGACACAGATACCTTTTTCAGGGAACCTAAAGGAATTGCCATCCCCCCTCCCTCCTCCATAGCCATTTTGGTTACCAGGTTAGTGCTGAAAATACAGCTTGATCATTTACTTATTTTTAGTTTGCCTACAAATGAGTAAGAAATATTTGCATCTGGGAAACAGCCAGCTGAGCAGCTTTCCTTTCATAACACTTAATCCAGAAAGAATAAAATATATATATAATCTTGCACTGAAGACAGAAAACAGCAGACTGCCAAATGAAGACTGACGTAAGATACAAGAAGAAATACTGTATTAACTGCAACACTTCAGTGTTTGTCCAGAGGGGTACACCTTCAGCTACCACTCATGGGATGATGTTCCACCATAGGTTCATAGGTTCATAGGTTCATACTAGGCTATCTGCCCGAGGGCATTTACAAGCCTAGCCCATAGTTTTGTGGCTTAAGCCACCCCTTTAGTATGGGGAACTATACCCATTATTTTGCTGTGCCTCTGTTGAGCAGTGACACTGAGGTAATCCCTGGGGTATATCTGCGATCTCCCATCCATTGGTCAAGATTTCTCTTGAACAAGGCCAGCGAGGTGCTCTGCCTCACATATACCGGGATTTTATTCCACAGCATAGGGAGTCTTTGGGTGATGAATCTATCCCTCCAGCACGTCCTATTAATAGCCGTGTCGAGGTTTAAGTCTCCGCCCTTGTGGCTCTGACGGATCTAGATTTTTGAGGTGAAGCATATTCATCAAATCTGGGTTTGACATGGCCTTGTATGTTAGGCAAAGGTCACCTCTGAGCAAGCGGTGGCGACTGAATAGAGCTGGAGTTCTTTCAGTCGGGCAGCATAGGACAGATGTTTGAGACCCTTTATCCTTTTGGTGAGGAACTTTGTGGCCTCTCCAGCTGCTGCAAGTGTCGGGTCAGATACATTCCGAATGGGGCATTGTATTCAATCATTGGTCTGATGAGTGATGAGTATAGGGAGACTATGACCTCCCTTGATCTAGATGAGAATCCCTTCATGATAAGGTGGGCAATGTAGAAGGTCTTCCTAACTACTTTAGCTACATGGGTGTCGAATGACAGACTACTATCAACCTGGGTCCCCAGGTCCCTGATAACTTCTTCTGTACTCAGTGGATTGCCACCTATTTGGTAGCTAGGGTAACCTTGTTTTTCCCGAAGGGTATGACTATGCATTTTTGGCATTTAACTTTAGGCCATGGCTCTGGCACCAGTTATCCGTTTCTGTGAGACCCTTCTGAAGGATATCTGTGTCAGATGTGTTTTCTACTATGGCCCAGTTTGCAGTCATCTGCAAACTTTGTCAGCCATAACCCTCCTGTGTTTGCTTGTACTTGGAAAAGTAGATGCCAAACAAGAGTGGGCCCAGGACTGAGCCCTGTGGTACACCACTTGTGACAGGCTTTGAGTCTGACATGGCGCCAGCAACTCTGACCCTGTGGGTTCTGTCACTCAGCCAGTTTGCAACCCATCTTGTGATGTATGGGTTAACATTTAAGCTGATCAGTTTTCAATGATACCCGAGTGGGGTATTGTATCAAAGGCCTTAGCCAGATCGAGGTAGGCTGTATGGACTGCCTTTCCCTCATCAATGGCTTTGGTGACTGTTTGAAAAAGTCAACCAAGTTTAGAAGGCATGATCTGCCTTTGACAAAGCCAAACTGGGATGGATCCAAAGTCTGCAAATTCCCTATGTCTTTATTTATGAGGTCCATTATGATCCTCTCCATGGCTTTGCAGATAAGGCTTGTCAAGCTAATGGGACGGTAATTTCCAGGGTCGGTGGAGGCACCGCCTTTGTGAAGTGGGACCACAGTTGCAGTGCGCCACTCCTGGGTACATATCCAGAGGTAAGACTATGATTAAACAGCTGTCCTAGCTGTGGGTTTAATTCCTCGTTGAGTTAAGTGGAGCACACAGCCGGGGACACCATCAGGTCCCATGGATGCTGTGTTTTTGCTTTGGAGAGAGCAGTTCTCACTTGGGCGTTGGAGATGTTTGGGGGCTGCAATCGCTTGGTATAGATATCTCTCCTTTTGGGGGAGGGGAGCAGTTTGCACTGAACCTGTCAGCCAGTATGTTGGCAATGTCTGTAGGATCAGTAATCTTCACATCATTATGAACTAGTTCTGAGCATATCTGGGAGTTTCCTCCCAGGTTTCTAACATAGCTAAAGAAGGCCTTATGATTGTCTTTTGAGTCTTTAGCTATTTTTCTCTCAAAATTTGCTTTGGATGATTTTATGAGAGCTCTTAGTTTTTACTTATAGTGATCAAGGGTGTCTTACCTTTTAAGGATTTTGCTCTATCTTGTAGTAGCTTCCTCCTTTTGTTGTAGAGTTTGTTTATGGCTGGGGTCCACCAGAGTGGATGCTTGCCTTTGGTACAAAGAGTCTTTGTTTTGCTTGGGATTGCCTTATCCATGCAGTCCTGCAGGTGCTGGTAGAAGGCATTTGTAAGTGATTCAGCGGCTTGAGTACTGTTTTCCGGCTCGGGGCCTTAAAGGAGACCACACTAGTCTTTAGAAGTGTGAAGTCGGCTTCGAGAAGTTCTTTACTGTGGTCTTTATTTCAGAGGGGGGTGGGATGAGGACCTCCAGCGAGATTAGTTTGTGATCTGATCTCACCAGTGAGGGGTATACTTCCGGTGTTGAACATTGTGCTCCCATGTTCGTGATGATGAGATCAAGTATGTTTTCTCCTCTTGTGGGGATGGTGACTAGTTGTTCCATGGCATTTGAGTTTATGAATTCCAGGAACTTTTGGGCTAGGGTGTTTGGGCTTGAGTAGTGTTCCCAGTCTATATTAGGGTAATTGAAGTCACCTAGTATGATGGTGTTTGGTGATACATTTATCCCCTCTAGTGTTTTCAGGAAGGCCATGTGAGGTTCCTGAGTTTGTGAGGGTGGCCTGTAACATGCTACAATTTGCAGAGCAGTCTTGCCTATGGTTAATTGCACCTGGATGGTCTCCGATGCATCGATGCGTTGCCACCAGTCTTGAGGTGTGGGTGTCTTTGATGAATATGGATACTCCCTCCTTTCTTGGTATTGTCCGGATTTTGGGGCGGGCATGATAAGAGGTAAAACCTGATAGTGCTGGGGTGCTCTCAGGAGCCTTGAACCAGGTTTCTGTCACTGCACAGACATCGATGTTCTCCATACTGAGAAGGGCCTCGAGTGCGTGCATTTTGAGATTTAGACTTCTGGCATTGAGCAGCATTACCCTTAGTTTTTTCCTTTTTGTGTTCTAGGGTGGTAGGTTTAGAATTTGAGCCTTGCCTAAAAAGGCACTATGGGGGTGGCAAGAGCCTTTGCCAATATCCGGAATCCCAGGGTGACAGGTGCAAGCCGTCCCTTGCGAAGCAGCGTGGCTTGTCCAGCATGTCATCCCAGGCAGACAGACATTGGATCCCCTTTGAATGACACCAGAGTTTAAGCCAATTGTTAAAGCTGATCATCTTATCTCTGTATTGTGGCATCATTCTTGGTGAAGGTAGGATACTGCTCAAGGTCAGGGTCATACCTGCCTGGGCTACATAATCAGAGAGCTCCTCAATGTCTCTTTTCATGTAGTCCAAGGAGCTCAGGTCGTTTACACCAGCGTGGACAATAACTGAGTCATATTTGTACCTGCTGTTGAGAGACCTGAGTGCTTGCGTTATGTGGCGGATTCTAGCGCCCGACAGGCAGCTTACTGTGACCTTCTCCTTACTCAGTCTGGTGAGCGGGGCGTCAGTGTGTCTGACTATGGAGTCACCAATGACTAGTGTGTCTGGCATTGTGTTTGGCCTTAAGGGCTGTGACTGTTTGACACTCTGACTGTGAGGTCTATGTGTTGCAGGTGTTGTGTTCTGAGGTGGTGGTTGTTTGGGTGTCTGCTTTGGTGGCCTCTGCTGTTTTGGTAGATTTTTGATCAGAGCCGAGTATGTCTTTGTGTGTTTATGTGTATGATTTGAGGTTGTGATGGTACTATGTGAGACTGGGTCTATAGTGTGTGTGGTAACCTTCTCCTCCTGACTGGTCTTGCCAGTCCTATGTTGAGAGAGCTCAGCCTCCAGTTTGGCCGTATAGTTGCATCTCTCGCATGTATTTGTGTTTTGTGGGAGGAGGAGAGGGTTGTCTGTGTACATGAGGCAATTGTAACATTGTCTCAATATTCCCAGGTTCACCAGCTGAGCAGGAGAGGACACTAGCAACTGATCCTCGACATGCTAGAAGGACTAGACAAAAACTTTAAAAGAGATTCCGGGGACGTGAGTGACCGAGAAATGGGGGTTTGCCTTTTGGGGTGCTATCTATAAGAGTGCCGTATCAAGGTAATAAGTACTGTAGGAACAAGTGCTAGGTTTAACAGATAGAGAAAAGTCTACTTGGAGTCAAGTAGAGATGATCTTTTAGGTATTAGAGAAAGTGCTAGTAACAGGGATGCTTAAAGGTAAGATTGAAAAGAATGCACTCTGCAGTGTGCACGAGAGAAGTTAGATATGAAAGTAGGTAACTTGAGTTTTACCTGTTTAAAAGTTAAGGTTTAGTGGAGAGTTACTATTTTAAAACAGCAAGATGGACTGAAAGGGGTGGTTACTTTTGTATTTTGGTACTATGAAATACTGTAGGATGGCCAATAAATTTAAATAATTGAAGGGTGGGATTTCAAAAGTGATGGTTTTGTGATTACTCACATAAGCCAGTGAAAGTAGAGAGAAATGAGATATATGGTCAGATTAACATAAGAGGCGGGCAACTAGAAAGACAGTGGTATTTAACAAGACAACTTAAATGGGTGGGAGGGAGGAAAAAATTCTGCCTGACTCAGAACAGAGAGAGCTGTGGTCTCTTTTGAAGTTTTAATATGCTGTTAAACAGAATGCAAGCAAAACACAAGGTAAAGAAAACAAACTACAGTATTCAAAATATAGAAAGACAACACAGAAATACAAAAAATAACAGCAAACTAACCTTTCCTTCACAGTAAAGTGTAGCAGAGTCTGGATGAGCCTTTCTGGTAAAGCTCTGAAATGTTTTAGTTTACTCCTTCAATAGAAATTTTAGTTCCTAGCTCCACCCCCTCTGTTAACAAGTGATTAACCTTAAGTGACCTTTTCTGTCTTATGAATGAGTCCTTAATTAATCAGTTCTTATTTCTGCCTGACTCAGAACAGAGAGCTGTGGTCTCTTTTGAAGTTTTAATATGCTGTTAAACAGAATGCAAGCAAAACACAAGGTAAAGAAAACAAACTACAGTATTCAAAATATAGAAAGACAACACAGAAATACAAAATAACAGCAAACTAACCTTTCCTTCACAGTAAAGTGTAGCAGAGTCTGGATGAGCCTTTCTGGTAAAGCTCTGAAATGTTTTAGTTTACTCCTTCAATAGAAATTTTAGTTCCTAGCTCCACCCCCTCTGTTAACAAGTGATTAACCTTAAGTGACCTTTTCTGTCTTATGAATGAGTCCTTAATTAATCAGTTCTTATTTCTGCCTGACTCAGAACAGAGAGAGCTGTGGTCTCTTTTGAAGTTTTAATATGCTGTTAAACAGAATGCAAGCAAAACACAAGGTAAAGAAAACAAACTACAGTATTCAAAATATAGAAAGACAACACAGAAATACAAAAAATAACAGCAAACTAACCTTTCCTTCACAGTAAAGTGTAGCAGAGTCTGGATGAGCCTTTCTGGTAAAGCTCTGAAATGTTTTAGTTTACTCCTTCAATAGAAATTTTAGTTCCTAGCTCCACCCCCTCTGTTAACAAGTGATTAACCTTAAGTGACCTTTTCTGTCTTATGAATGAGTCCTTAATTAATCAGTTCTTATTTCTGCCTGACTCAGAACAGAGAGCTGTGGTCTCTTTTGAAGTTTTAATATGCTGTTAAACAGAATGCAAGCAAAACACAAGGTAAAGAAAACAAACTACAGTATTCAAAATATAGAAAGACAACACAGAAATACAAAAAATAACAGCAAACTAACCTTTCCTTCACAGTAAAGTGTAGCAGAGTCTGGATGAGCCTTTCTGGTAAAGCTCTGAAATGTTTTAGTTTACTCCTTCAATAGAAATTTTAGTTCCTAGCTCCACCCCCTCTGTTAACAAGTGATTAACCTTAAGTGACCTTTTCTGTCTTATGAATGAGTCCTTAATTAATCAGTTCTTATTTCTGCCTGACTCAGAACAGAGAGAGCTGTGGTCTCTTTTGAAGTTTTAATATGCTGTTAAACAGAATGCAAGCAAAACACAAGGTAAAGAAAACAAACTACAGTATTCAAAATATAGAAAGACAACACAGAAATACAAAAAATAACAGCAAACTAACCTTTCCTTCACAGCAAAGTGTAGCAGAGTCTGGATGAGCCTTTCTGGTAAAGCCATGTCTTTGTTATTTTTGTAGTCTAGCTCAGAGGTTGCTCAGTCCTAAAGAAAGAAAAGGATTCAATTCTACTTCTAAGTTTTGCATTTTATTTTGAAGTTCTTTAGCCTCAAAGATGGAATGTAAATTTGGCAGTGCAGTGTCACTTCTATTTATTCAGTTCAGCTTCTAAAGGCACACACACACAATTTCTTAAGGTAAACAGAAAATTTAATGTTCTGCATATGTAAAGTACATACATAAAAGGCTGCACTATGTCTTATTGAGAAAACATAGATATAAGGATTAGATGCGAAATACATGATTATCAGCCTTTTTACTACTAAAATACTATCCACAAATAAAGTACATATGTAAAAAGCAGTAAGGAATGCTGAGGGGGGTAGTTACCAGGATGCAAACATTTAGCAAGCTGTGATTTTAAATAATTTGGTATGAAATGCAGATTTGTGTCATTTGGCAGGCTTAAATTCTTCAGTTGGCGTGTCCACACATCCACCCCTTCCACATATTGAGACAATAATTTATTTTTTTTATTTAATGACATTTGTTGACCGGGTTAGTCCAACTGGGATTTTGCCCCATTTTCAGTGGAGACCCGAGGAGAAAAGCTCCAGAATAGTACAATAAAAATATTACAGTAGTATACAAGCACAGCAAACTAGTCTTACAATAGTAACACAATATACAAAACAACAACAACAATAGTTATATGACAGTACAAGGCTTTTTTTTTTTTTTTCTCTCGCTATGTAACTGTGCTAGTGGGGATAGACAGAGTGATTCCTAAGTGGGGGGAGGAGAGAAATTATGTTGGGTCATATGCAGGGGCAAATTTTGTAATTGAGTAAATGAGTCTTTAGGTTCTTTTTAAATAATGGGGTGTGAGAGATTGAGCGAATGTCAAGGGGTAGTTTGTTCCAGGCTTGGGCCACAGAGTGTTTGTAGAGTAGCTTACCTACTGACTTGTTTGGGTGGTAAATTTCAAGCAATTGTTGATTAGAGGTGCGGAGGGGTCGAGATGGGGTGTAGACAGAGACAAGGAGAGATAGGGATGGACAGTTGGATGGTTTAAAGAGCATAGAGTGCAACGTGTGAAATTGATAGAGATGTAGTAGTTGTGGGAGTTCTAGCCATTGTAGAGACTTCAACGCAATACAGTTGTGTGTGTTGTTTGGGGAGTTGGTGATGAATCTGGCTATTTTGTGGTAGGATTGTTACTCAGGGTAGTTTTTTGGATATTTATAAGGACTGGGGCTGCGTAGAGGAGTGAGGGGAGGAGAAGTGCTTGTCCTAGGGTGAGTCTAGCTTCGGGACTGAGATACTTTTTGTTTCGGTATAACAGACCTAACTTCTGATGTGTTTTCTTTATACATTGCTGTATGTGTTGATTGAATCTTAAGTAATCATCGATAATGACTCCAAGTAGTTTTGTGTGGGTGTCAGGTATGATAGTTGTGTTATTGAGAGACTTAATGACAAAGGAGGGTTTATGATGATTAAGGGAGTGGGGCAGGAAGAGTAAGAGTTTGGTTTTGGTAGGATTGAGAATCAATAAACCAGAGACTATTGTGATATCGCAGAACAGTTGAAGAAGAAGAAGAGATAGGAGTATCCGGTATTGTACCATCCCTGTAGTAATGTGTGGTCTTTCTGATGTAGGTCTGGTCACTTTTTCCACTTCTTTACACATCAACAAGGAATTTTATTATTACAATATGTGTGACAGATAATTCTGTGGATCATTGCTGTGGATACAAGGATCTTGGGATATGGCTGAGGTGTAAACTTTTTTTTTCCCTTTTATCGATCATGTTAGTCCCAGTAGGCCAGTGGTCTGTCTTCAGAAGAGACCCGAGGTAGCATTCATACTGACAAGGGGGAATTTGGCCAGGGAACTATGGAAATTGTCCTACTTTTTTTGATAAGTACCATGGAATATTTTACTTCTGCTCAAACTTCCACCAACTCAGATGGGAGATCAGTTTAATGTCTTATCTGAACAATGGCACATTGAGGAGTGCAGCACACCCCCTTATGCTGCACTACTGTATCATTAATGGAAAAATTAATCCAACACATGGTATGAGATTAGAACTCACAACCTTGTGATCTTTCAGCACAAGACAAGTATGCTTCCTGTTGAGACAGATGCTGACGATTCAGACTAGTAACTTGAATTCTAAGATGGCTGCACATTGAGTAACTGCTGAACTCTAGCTCTCCCAGTGTTAAAACAGAAGTTGAACAGAGAAGACCAGTAGACTTTTGTGTTTATGGGTCGATTTCAGTAACTGGCTTGTTAGTGTATTGTCTGGATGCCAGTAAAAAAGTACAGAGCACCTGGGAAAAAAAATCAGCTACAAAAAGTGAGGAAGAAACGCTGACTGAGGAAAGATGTTCATCGTGTTTCACTGTTGCAGTTATCACTGTAGGGTTCTTCCTGCTGGCAGGCAGCCCTCGGTCAGCCAGAATCCCAAAGTCTGGGTCCAGCGTCTGCTGTGCATTCACCCTCCCTGACATCAGAGCACCAGGGGTACAAAGCTCCCAGCCGACATCACGTTCTCCAGTCTTTCTTGCCGTGCAGTGGAAGCAGTTCGCAAGTGCCGGTCGGCTGACTCCTGCTATTTTTGATGCTTCATTCCGAAGATTTTCTTCTTTTCAAAGCTAAGTACCCCATTGGGGAAACTTTTTTCTTGCTCCAGACTGATGTCAGAAAAAGTTAATAATTGTATTTCATCTGGGAAGCAAATACCTCATAAGGATTTTCACTCTTACTGTATTCCTTGTCTAGGCCCTGACCACGATGTAGCTAGTTGTCGGTTTTGTGCTAGATTTAATCAACGTACTATTAAACGGAGATACGATTTTGCTTTTCATTACTTTGGGAGGCGATTTAATTATAACATGTCGTTGGACACGCTTCCAACTACCGGAGTTCATAAGAGGCGCCAAGGATAAGGATAGGCCTCCGGGGTTCAAATCAGACGACAGTCTACAATCAGAGCCAGCTGCCGGTTCGGCCATCGTCAGTGAGGCGCTTTCGCAGCCCCTGTTATCGGCCATTACAGAACCGCTCGCCGAAACGGACTCCCACAAGGAGCCAACTAGGCCTTCAAATACTCCAGGTGCAGGACCTTCGGATAATGCTCCCTTGGATGGGTCCAGAGCCGCTGTGCAGGTACCGGCTTCCGAGGGGGTTTTCAGGCCTACACAGCTTTAGATAAAGGCAAAGACAAAGGCAAAGACTCCTTCTAAATTAAAGACTCAAGCCCAGGCCTCCTCTGATCCAGGACCTAAATCTCAAAAACAAATGCTTAAAATGGCGGAGGACTTGCTAACTATGATTAGGGGTTCACATCCCCCTCCAGACAAAAGGCCAAGACAAGAATTGGATTATGAATCCTCTGATCAGGCATCTATCTCTTCAGTGTCTTCCTCTGAACAGGATTATACTTTCCCTCCTTATGAGGATTCTGATGCTGAGGAATCCATTCCTTCAGCTTCTCCTCCTGAGGATTATTCTTTTGGGGAAACTTTACATGACATGAGGGAACATTTTCACTGGGAAGGACAGGAGTACTCTGAATCTAAGAGAAGGCTTAGGGATTTCCTCCTTCTTCCCCAACACAGAGCCCTGGCTATTCCCCCTATTTTGGATATTGTGGATGATGTCTTTTCTGAGTCTAATTTAACTCCTGACTCCTTTCCTCCGGCCCCTGCTAAGCCCGATAGATATTACAGAGTCCCTGACTCCCACCAGTTTCTTTATAAAAATCCTACTGCTGATCCAGAAACCATTTCTCAGAGTCCTAAGGGTGTTAAGGCCGCCACTGCTAAGAACCCTATTCCGTCAGATAAGGATTCTAGAGCTTTGGAGAGATGGGGCAAAAAAGTGTACACTTCTGCTACCTTATCTATTAGGGTTTTAAATTGTCAATTTCATATGTTAAAATATCAGCAATACCTTTTGTCTGTTATGAAACAAAAGCTGGGTACCATTTCTGCATGTGCAGACAATAAAGAATTACATGATTTGATGCATGCTACTGAGCAGGTGGGGAAACATACCTTACACTATGGTTTTGATGCTTTGGAGGTCTCTTGCAGGGTGGCTGCCACTGGCACGGTCATTAGAAGGCATGCTTGGTTAAAGGAACAAAATTTGCCTGATCAAGTGAAAGCAAAGTTACTGGATGCTCCTGTTCAACATCATGTTTTGTTTGGGTCTAAGGCTGAAGAGGTGATAAATAAAATGGAGGATAAGGCAAAATCCATGCAAACAGTTAAGGATTTCTTACAAGTTCAGCCTCCTAGATTTAGCAGAAATTGGCCAGCTAAAAATTGGTCCTTTCCCAGCTCGGACAGGCCTCAGAGGGGTAGATATAGGCGCCCCAGAGGGAGGGCCCAAGCACAGACATCTTATAGACCTAGACAGTGGAGTGCTTCCACCCCCAGGGGTGGACAAGATAGGTCTCAATCTTATAGGAAACAGGCTCACTGACTCCCCCTGCATGGCTCCAGGAACCTCTCTCCTGGATGCTCCTCTGGGAGGAAAACTTTCTCTTTTTCACCAAAATTGGACTTACATAACCCAAGACAAGTGGGTTCTGGATGTAGTTTAAAGAGGTTACAAATTTCACTTTCGCACCTTACCAAGACCAAATGGATGGACAGACCTACCAAAAAATCAGTGAGCAGAGGCATTAAAACAGGTGAGGTCCCTCATGGCAATGAGGGCCATAGAACTGGTTCCAAAATCAGAGATGGGACAAGGCTTTTATTCAAGACTCTTTCTAGTTCCCAGAAAGCAAAATACTTGGAGACCCATCCTGGATCTGTCAGTCTTAAATACTTTCCTGGAGATACCAAAGTTCAAGATGCTTACTCTGCAGCAGCTCCTGCCAATGTTGAGCAAAAATGCATGGATGGTGACATTGGATTTAAAGGAAGCTTACCTATACATTCCTATCAGACAGGAGTGCAGAAGATACCTCAGGTTCAAGGCAGGCTCGAAACATTACCAATTCTCTGCGCTGCCCTTTGGCTTGTCTACTGCGCCCAGGGTCTTTACTAAGTGCTTGGCACCAGTAGTAGCTTACTGCAGACTCAAGGGAATTCAAATTTACCCTTATCTGGACGACTGCCTTATTCAAGCAGACAGCAAGGATATTTTACTCCAGCACCTGGAATTTGTTCAGAATCTACTCAAGTACCCGGGATTCACTGTGAACGTAAAAAAGTCAAATTTGACACCCACTCAACAGATAACTTTCCTGGGTGCTCTTTTAAACACAACAACCCAGGTGGCATTCCCGACATCAGAAAAACAACTACAGCTGGCTTCAACTTTCAAAAGCCTGGCGCTACTGTCTCAGCTAACTGCAAGGAAATTCCTGCAGGCTTTGGGTTACATGGCCTCCTGCATCCTACTCATACCATATGCAAGACTGCATATGAGGAAGATACAATGGTACCTAAAAAGCGTATGGTCCCAACATTGTCACAGTCTAGAAACAGAGATTGATGTCTTGCCTTGCCTGCAAAAGGAATTCCATTGGTGGGCCATGGCATGTCTTCAAAACAAAGGGAAAGCCTTCAGCCTACCTCCAGCCTACCAAGTGATAACCACGGACGCCTCGGATTACGCATGGGGAGCCCACTTGCAGGGGAAAGGCTTGCAAGGTTTTTGGACAGAGGATCAGAAGCATCTACATATCAATTTAAAAGAGATGTTAGTTGTGCAGAATGCCCTCTTGGCTTTCAGGGATCTTTTACAGCCAGGGCAGCTACTGATACGGGCGGACAACACCACAGTTATGTGGTACATAACAAGCAAGGGGGTTCACACTCCTACCCCCTTTGCAGACTAGCCATGACTCTATGGAACACAGCACTAGCTTGCAAAGTGGACCTACAAGCTCAATTCCTGCCAGGGAAACAAAATACTCTGGCAGACAGCCTGAGCAGGAACCTGTCAGACCCACACGAGTGGATGCTAGACACCCAAATATTCAAGATGATTACAGAAGCCTGGGGATGCCTGGACATAGATATATTTGCATCTCCCCACAATTACCAATTACAGACTTTTTGCACAAGGACATATCACAAGCTAGCATGGAAAGTGGATGCTCTCTCATTCAGTTGGAGGAACCTCTCGGGGTATGCCTTTCCACCACTACCTCTTTTACCACGGGTGTTATTAAAGATAAAACAGGACAAACCAAAGATGATTTTACTAGCCCCGAATTGGCCTCGACAGTTTTGGTACTCAACACTGATAAATCTATCCCAGGAGCCTCCTTGGATTCTACCTCAGATTCCAAATATTTTGTCTCAACATCAGGGCCAGGTCCTGCACTCTCATATCAAAACTTTCTGTCTGGCAGCCTGGCGTATTCAGGGTCTATGATTAATCCTACCCTTTCCAAACAGGTCATGGATGTTATCTTAGAAGCCAGAAGGCCTAGCACTAGGAAATGTTATGAAGGTAAATGGAAGAGATTTTGCACCTGGATGCATGCTCAGGAATCAGATCCTCTCATTCCAAATATTCCATTGATTTTACATTACCTCACAGATATGTTACATAAGGGTTTATCTTTTTCCTCCATAAAAATACATGCCTCTGCTATCTCTGCACATTATAATACAGATCCTCCAATTTTTTCACATCCACTTCTGAAACAATATCTCAGAGGAGCAAAGAATTTAAGGCCCCCTAGGACACCACCCATTCCTGCCTGGGACCTCAATTAAGTTCTGGAAAAACTTACTCTGCCTCCTTTTGAGCCTGCTGCCACATCTGATATAAAGTATTTATCATGGAAGACTGTTATCCTACTGGCTTTAACTTCAGCCAGGAGAGTCTCAGAGTTACAAGCGCTCATGGCTGTGGAACCTTACATTATTTTTCATCAAGACAGGGTTTCTTTGAGGACTAACCCTACTTTCATGCCTAAAGTGGTTTCTAAAGTGGCTTTAAACCAAACTATTCACCTGCCAACTTTTTTCCCTAATCCACAAAATAAGGGGGAGAGGATCTTGCATTCTTTGGACGTGCACAGGCAGCTTCACTTTTACCTGGACAGAACCAAGGATATCAGGAAAACAGAACAACTGTTTGTTTCTTATGCAGCAAATTCCCAAGGCAAAGCTATTTCAAAACGGACCATTTCTAAATGGATTGCTCATGGAATCAGTTTGTGTTACTCTCATCATGGAAAGCAAATCCCAGGAAAAATTAGGACTCACTCGACCAGAGCTGCTGCTACTTCAGCTGCTTTTCTCAGGGGAGTACCTACCAAAGATATTTTGGAAGCTGCAACTTGGAGTTCAGCGCATACTTTCTCTAAGCACTATAATCTCCCTCTTTATTCTAAGTCCAGGGCAGGCTTTGCTTCTGCGGTCTTGCAAGGCCTTCTAGCCGCCCCTTCTACTCAATAACCACCACCCTTTATCTCAGCTTTGGGATTCAACCCTACAGTGATGACTGCAACAGTGAAACACAATGAACATAGTACAGTTGTGTACACTTACCATAAATGTAGATGTTTGAGTGTCTTCACTGTTGCAGTCTGGGTTACCCACCCTCCTGTCCCCTCTTATACTTTCATTGGTGTGGTTCCCTGCTTCACCCTTCTTCTGAGGTGTATTTGCTACAGGGTATGGGGGTTTTTTGTATGTTAATTTTTTGTTTTACTTTTAACCTTTACTTTTGGGCACCTGACATCTGGGGCAAGAAAAACTGGAGAACATGGCGTCGGCTGGGAGCTTTGTACCCCTGGCGCTCTGACGTCAGGGAGGGTGACTGCACAGCCGACGCCGGACCCAGACTTTGGGATTCTGGCCGACCGAGGGCTGCCTGCCAGCAGGAAGAACCCTACAGTGATGACTGCAACAGTGAAGACACTCGAACATCTACATTTATTGTAAGTGTACACAACTGTACTTTCTGCAGCTGTTCAACAGAATAAGCAATGCATCCTCCAGACATGACTTCCAGTAACCTACAGGAAGATACAAGACAGCTGCACACATACCTGGTTAAAGTAAACGAAACACTGATGGAGTTTATCAACACAAACAACAAAAGGCTAGAAAAAAAATGAAAGACACTTTAAACAGATATGCAGAGGAGGTGATAAAGCTGCACAAATCAGAGGTTGAAATGAAGAAAAAGCTGGCTGAATGTAAGACCGCTCAGGAAGAGATGTTTCATAAAATAATAGAATTAGAGGATAGAGCACATAGGGAAAACTGAGATTTTCAGCTATACCAGAGAAGCTGGAAGGAACAGACTGCATTTATTTTATGAAAGCACAAATAAGCAACTGGACTGGTATTCCACAGCAGGAGTTGTTAGCTGAAATGGCACATCATGTGTATGCTCCAAACATGGCTATGAGAAAGCACCCTAGACCTTTAGTAGTAAAGTTGCAATCCTACTAGCAGAAAGAGTTGATTCTGACACAACTGTGGCATAAGGGCAAAATACTAAAAGTGGGAGACAGTAGTGTTTATAGAGAATGATTACACATTGTACACCAGGCAGAAGAGGCGTAAATTCATTCCACTATTCAGGGAATGTCAAGATGTAGGTGTGCTGTACCTAGTTGTCTTCAAGGTATTCTTCCTGGAGGGACAAAAATAGTTTTTTGGTGAAGTACATGCTAAGGAAGAAATACAAAAGTTTGTCCAACAAAAATTGAGCTGTGAAACAGAAGAAGATTCTGCATCTTGTTATTCTGGTAATAAAGATCACAGAGAGACTGTACCTGTGAAATCTTTACCGCTGTTTCAAAAGAAGGTGTTGGGAGAGAAGGAAGGGAGCACTAGAGTTGACCAGAAGAATCAAGAGTACGTTGGAAATGAAGTAGAGACATGATATGAGAGATGGAGATGAACAGTAATAAAACCTGTAACTTAAAGTAGGATTACAGTGCAATAATTATATTTGTGGAATATGACAGAACAGAAAAATTTGGAAATATTGGATTTTTTCAGAATTTGTTGGACTTGTTGGGGAATTTAAGCGTATGCCCTACTTTGGGTCATTAATGTTCAGAAAATTACTTTGAGGAGGGGAAGAGAGGGAAGAAAGTTAACTTTAAGTAAAGAAAACATTTTTTTTTCTTCTTAATTGTACTTTTTTTGCAGTGTATGGCTTTCTTTGCATGCTATAAAGGTTTTCTCAGTTACTTGTAAATGTAATGGGGATTGTAAGATGGTGCTGCTTTTTTTCTCCCTTCTCTTTCTGTTCATTTAAAAAAAGACTGGTTAAAAGAGCATGACTAAGCAACATTAATGTGCCTTTTCTCATTCTTGCATAGGGGAATGACTGGATTAAGGACCTTAGATTGATTCAGTAATGAGTTTTAAGAGAAAACAAGTAAATGAAAAAGAATATTGAATGGTATGATGCTTTTTTTCTAGCAAATGATTGTGTGCTTAGTAGCAATTCTGTATCTGGCCCTTGTGTCTCCATGGAGACAATCCTGATAAAGAAAAATTGGTTACAGTGTGGTGGAAAGTGTTTGAGGGAACAAAAAAACAGAAAAGAGAAACTGTCTAGGAGATGATGATTTCTGAAAGCATTCAGGGGGTTTCCCAGCAGAAAGAGCTATAAAGATAAGACAAAACCAGTTAGTACTTTGTAGAAGCACAGGCTGCACCATGCGTCTTACCATGGATACCATTCTTTTAGGTGAACTCAAGTCTGAGTGTGGCTGTCAGTTTGGAACATTTGTTCCTATTAGGAGGGTAATACTTCAATATTTGAAGATGTGTGCATAGGTTTGTGTGTTAGTATTAAATTGATATGTTTTAGGGGGTATTGGGTTTTTTTGAGGGCTTTCAATAAAACAAAAAGTTTTGTAAGATGTGATGTAGGCTCAAATGGGTATGACAAGAAACAACTATATAAAAGTTCAACTTGCCAAATGGTGTATGCATGTAAGACAAAAGATGGAATTAGACATTTAACAAAAAAGGTGGTGCACATAAAAGGTGGGAATAATAACTTTTTGATACAATGGTGCTCTCTGTAATGTCTTTAAATGTTAGTGATCTCACAGATAAATACAAAAAACAAAGAAAAGAGGACTGTATTAAAAATTTAGAGTGCAAATAGCTGTTACAGGAGAAACACTTGGAAAAAAACTGAACATGTTAATTGGATAAAGAAAGGTTTACGGGATGGTTATTCAGCAAAATATATGGGACAGTACAAAAGAGGACTACTTATGTTAATTGCAGGAGGAGCTCCAATAGTGATGAAAGAGGATAAAAAAGATAATGACAGATTTGTAGTGCTAAGGGTCTACTGGCAAGGGAGGAGGATTACAGTGGCATGTATTTATATTCCACCTAAAACTGCTGTAATGGAGCTTAGAAAATTCTGGGAGAAATAATCAGATTTCAGCAATGAATATTCTTTATAGGCGGGGACTGGAATTTGATTTGCAAGAGTGAAGATGTGTCTGGGGGCCCAAAAGGGAAAGTATAACAAAGGAGGGTAGATTTTTGAAGAAATTTATGAAAATATTTGGCATGGAAGATATGAATTCAGTAATAGGAGTTCAGAATGCATTTACATATTATTCCCCAACGATATAAAACTGGGCTATGCTAGAAAGAATTTACATTTCACAGGAACGTGCATTTAATTGAAGGTCTTGATACTTACCCATTAACTATTTCAGATTGTGCGCTAATAATAACTGAAATAACGCAGGGTAATGAAATAAAAATGAGACACTGGCACTTTCCCACCGATCTGTTGAAGAGAGCAATTTAAGGAATGGATAGTGGAGATTATTCAGGAACTGTTTGAGAGGATAGAAATTACTTCTGAAAATATAGCTAGGGAGTGAGATAAAATTAAGGTGGAGTTTAAAATAGGGTGGAAATAAAACAAAGGGAGCTATGGTTAAGAAGTAAGAATTATTTAGAGGGACTGGCAAATGTTCAAGTATTGCAGAATAGGAATCTCACAGAACAAGAAGAGGATCATTTACAGAATGCTAATCAGACAATAAGGGATTACCTCGATAATATCCACAAGTTTAGAAAAATTGCTGTTAAGCAAAAAAATCAAGAGTAGAAAATCTTGTAGCACAAGAACTCAAGCAACAGAAAGTAGAAAGTGTTGTTGCCAGGCTTAAGGAGCTTATAACAATGAACGTAACAAGAGATCCTCTAGAGGTATTAGAAATATTTAGGAAATTCTGTGAAAGTCTGCATAAAGCAGAGAAATATGGAAATCAAGAAAAGATACCAATGGAAATATTTATGGAAGAATTAAATATAGAGGTAGATGAGACTCCATTACTAATGGTTAGGATAGGAGGAGAGGAGATAAAAATTGTGATGTATAACCAATCTACAGGAAAGTCCCCAGGAATAGATGGTATTCCTATGGAACTTTGAAAGCTAAGAGGGAAAAAACTGATAAAGATCTGGAAGGTTTTGTTTAACAGTATTTTAAGAGAAGTACAAACATTCTGGAAGAAAGCAGTAGTAGCTGTAATACCTAAAGAGGGTAAAGTTCCATCAAATCCAGTTCCGTACACACCCATTTCAGTACTAAACCATGATTATAAAGTGTTCATGTGTGTAATGACTAAAAGAATGGCAAGAGTAATGCCAACATTGATGGATGTAGACCAGTGTGGTTTTGTGGAGGGGAGGCAAATATTTGACAACATTAACAGAACATTGATGATGCAAAGGGAAGCAGAATATAAGAAAATACCATTGTTGCTGTTGAGTCTTGATGCAGAGAAAGCATTTGACAGAGTAAGCTGGGACTTTATGAGCAGGGTAATGGATGCATTTGCATTTCCTGAAAAAAGTATATGGTTGATTTGGAGGATTCAGGAGGGATCAAAGGTGAAAATTAAAGTGGGTGGGGTCCTCTCTGATAATTTCTGTTTGAGCAGAGGAACCAAGTAGAGGTGTTCTCTTTCCCCCTTTGTTATTTGCATAATATTTAGAACCATTGGCAAATAAAATAAGGGACTCAAAAACTCAAGGATATAATTGGTATGGTAGTCAAGAAAAGTTGGCTGTATTTGCAGATGATGATATTCTATACCTGACAACACCAGAAAAGGACATTATAGTGCTGTGGAACATTTTGAGATGGTTTCAGATATTTTCATGATACAAAACTGATGAAGCTAAAACAAAGGCAATAGCAGTAAATTATGTTCCCAAATATGAATTGGTTCAGCAATATCCATATTTATGGGGACATGATAAAATTAAGTGTTTAGGAGTATGGATTAAAAATTATTCTGGTGTGGCAGCTAAGGATATGTGGGAAAAGACTAAACAAACAATAATATAAAAACTGAGAAAATGGAAGCTTTGTTATATGAATATGGATAGTAAGATACAAGCAGTTAAAATGTTTTTAGTCCCATTAGTCTTATACACAGGTCAGGCATTTTTTTTTATCAACCAGAGGAAAAGTTGTTGTTAGCAATTAATAAAGAGCTGAAGGACTTTATCTGGGAGGGAAGACAGCAAGAGTTAAATGGGATAAGCTGATTTTTCCAGTAGAGCAAAGTGGATTGGGATTACCCGATTTGAAAGGGTATTTTAGAGCTACACAGTTAAGCCTGCTGTACATAGCACAAGCACAAGCAGAAAACTATAATTCGAAGTGGAAAGGGATGATGGTAAAACAGGGGGGAAGCTCAAGAAGCAAGGAGAGACTGGGATTTTGGATACAGGCCTTTAAGAAGAATGACAGTAATCATAGTACTTTGAGGGGCTGATGAATGAAGAGAATGAGAGGGAGAGAAGGTTGGATGATGTGCGGATAGTGAATCATGAAGTGCAGTGGTTTAGCAAGGAGGAAGAAAGGAAAGCTATGAAGAGGATGAAGAATGGCAAGGCTGTTGGTCCAGATGACATACCTGTGGAAGCATGGAGGTGTTTAGGTGAAATGGCAGTGGAGTTTTTAACTAGATTGTTTAATGAAATCTTGGAAAGCGAGAGGATGCCTGAGGAATGGAGAAAGTGTTTTGGTACCGATTTTTAAGAATAAGGGTGATGTGCAGAGCTGTAGTAACTACAGTGGGATTAAATTGATCAGTCACAACATGAAGTTATGGGAAAGAGTAGTGGAAGCTAGGTTAAGAAGGGAGGTGATGATTAGTGATCAGCAGTATAGTTTCATGCCAGGAAAGAGCACTACATATGCGATGTTTGCTCTGAGAGTGTTGATGGAGAAGTACAGAGAAGGTCAGAAGAAGTTGCATTGTGTCTTTGTGGACTTAGAGAAAGCATATGACAGGGTGCCTAGAGAGGAGTTGTGGTATTGTATGAGGAAGTCGGGAGTGTCAGAGAAGTATGTAAGAGTGGTACAGGATATGTACGAGGGTAGTGTGACAGTGGTGAGGTTTGAGGTGGGAGTGATGGATGCATTTAAGGTGGAGGTGGGATTACATCAAGGATCAGCTCTGAGCCCGTATTTGCAATAGGTTGACAGACGAGATCAGCCAGGAGTCCCCATGGACTATGATGTTTGCAAATGACATTGTGATCTGTAGTGAGAGTAGGGAACAGGTGGAGGATACCCTGGAGAGGTGGAGATATGCTCTAGAGAGAAGAGGAATGAAGGTCAGCAGGAATAAGACAGAATATATGTGTGTGAATGAGAGGGCGGATAGAGGAATGGTGAAGATGCAGGGAGTAGAGGTGGTGAAGGTGGATGAGTTTAAATACTTGGGATCAACAGTTCAGAGTAATGGTGAGTGTGGAAGAGAGGTGAAGAAGAGAGTACAGGCAGGATGAAGTGGGTGGAGAAGACTGTCTGGAGTGATTTGTGACAGACGAGTACCAGTAAGAGTGAAAGGGAAGGTCTACAAGAGGGTATTGAGATCAGCTATGTTATATGGGTTGGAGACCGTGGCATTGACAAAAAGGCAGGAGTCAGAGCTGGACGTGGCAGAGTTAAAGATGTTAAGATTTGCACTGGATGTGACGAGGGTGGACAAGATTAGGATTAAGTATATTAGAGGGTCAGCCCAGGTTGGAAGGTTTGGAGACAAAGCCAGAAGCAAGATTACGCTGGTTTGGGCATGTGCTGAGGAGGGATGCAGAGTATATTGGGAAAAAGATGCTAAGGATAAAGCTGCCAGATAACAGGAAAAGAGGAAGGCCTAAGATGAGGTTTATGGATGTGGTGAGAGAGGACATGCAGGTGGTTGGTGTGACAGAGCAAGATGCAGAGGACAGGAATAAATGGAAACAGAGATGATCCGCTGTGGCGACCCCTAATGGGAGCAGCCGAAAGAAGAAGATACAGAATATTATATCTGTAAAGCAGCAGAAAGCATCCTAAAAACTAACCCAATATGGCAATGGAGAAAGATGATTCTGCTGATAGTGATGACTGCAATTAGGGATATAGACAACAGGCAAGAGGGGGCTGGAATTTATCAGAGAAAACTGACAAATGAATCAAGATGTTGGGAGCAAATAGCTAGAGAGGGAAATGTAAAGAACGAGCAGGGGAGGTCTTCTGAACGAACACCAACAGCACCAACAGTCCAGTAGTCCTTAACACTGATTTTTATTTATTTAAAAACAGAAAAAGCGTTTTCGCTACTGACCCGTAGCTTCATCAGAGGTAAAACATTCAGTTAACTCAATGAGTGTAAAAACCTTTTTATACAAAATCAACTCTGATTCACAGGAAGTGACGTAATTAAATCTTTACACTTCACTCTACGTGACTTTTTTATATACAAGAATGATCAACAATAGTTACATATCAAAACTGGTAGCATTAACTAAAGCTCATAACAACAGTAAAAACATATTCAGTGACAAGTTAATAACCCACCTTGTCTAAAAATTAAAAGACATTCGTACACCAGCTCTCCTGTATAGTTATTGTGGTAATACAACAAATCATGTCGTAACCATAAGTGCTGGTGTGCGTAAATGCAAGGAAAAGACTGTATGTTGTAAACCCTACATCTGTCTGACAACAGTTTAACTCTGTGAAAAAAAAGGGGTCGTGTGTTTTAAAAAGACAGAAAACGTCCTTTTTTAAAAAGTAGTAATTAACCTAACTCATAAAGACATTTTCTATGACCAGTGTGTGTTTTTTTAAAAAGTGTATTATTAAAAAAACAGCTTTACACATTAAAAATAGTAACATTAAATTCTCTAACGTAAGTAACTACGTAATTTTAGTACTGGCGCAATGTTACAATTCTCATTTAAACCGGGAGACTTGAACGCATCCAAAGAAAGTTGCCATTCAAGCTCCCGGTTTTCTAAAATGAGAGATGTTGGACCACCTCTGGTATCAACTGGGACGTGGTCAATTCCCATAAATAAAAAGGTGTGTCCAGGGTGTGTGCCAGTATGTTTCGCTAATGCGTTCTCTTCTTTATGCTTTCTAATAGCGTAGGTGTGTTGATAAATTCTTTTACGGACCTTGCGGTCCGTTTTTCCTACGTAAAAGGCTGAACAACATTCGCAGAAAGCAATGTATACCACTGAAGTAGTCTGACAATTAATTCTATGGTGAATTGTATATTTCTTTTTCCTGATGTTAAATGCGTTTCCTGGTTTTATATATTTGCAGTAATTACAAGCTTCACATTTAAATGAACCTCTTTGTCTGCTAAATGAGTCCCTTTTAGAATTCCTTTGTAGGATCTCTTTTAAATTACTTGCTCTCTTGTAAATTATGTTAGGACAAGGGCCTAATTTTTCCAAAAGTATTGGTGAGTCAGAGATAATTTGCCAGTTTTTAAATATGATTGACCTAATCGCATTCGAATCCATACTAAAAGTTGTAACAAAACTTAAAACGAAAGGTGGTTCAGTATGTTCCAATGGGTTCAATACCCCTGTTTTTTCTACATTCAAATTTGTCAACTTAACAATTTGACTAGAAAGAGGAGAACTTTGGTTAAGGAGGGGTTTGTAGTAACCTTCTAATCTTTTTTGACTAACTTCCTTTGTTAGGTCATCAACCAACTTTCCTTTGTTAGGTCATCAACCAACTTAACTGGATAGCCCCGATTCACAAATAGGTGTTTTAAAAAGATACATTCTTTTGTGAAGTCCACAAGGGTACTACACATCCTACCAGCTCTGACTAATTGACTTTTGACTATTGATCGCTTTTGTCTGAATGGATGTAAGCTTGAGAAGTGTAAAAAGGAGTTAACATACGTAGGTTTTCTAAAGACTGTTGATGTTAGTACTTTCTTCTCTAGGTCTTTTTCTAGTTTGACATCTAAGTAGTCAATTTCCTTTGTGGAAAATTTATATGTAAATTTTAGAAATTGTGTTGTTTCATTGATGGTATCCACAAAGTGCCTTGCCCAAGTGTCATCCTCACGTAACAGAATAAAAATGTCGTCTAGAAACCTAGTATAGAAAGTAGCATTCTTCATCAAGTCATTGTTATTAAACAAAAAGTGCTTTTCCCAGTATGCTACAAAAAGGTTCGCAACACTGGCTCCACAAGGGGAGCCCATTGCTACACCTTGTTTCTGCAGGAAAAACTCCTTATCAAACATAAAAAAGTTTGAGGTCAACACTATGTCGAGCAATTCTGTAACTAAGTCCGTTTCAGATCTGGGAGCGCCTAACTCGTTCAAGAGCAAGCCTATCCATTCCACCGCTTCTAAATGTGGGATGGATGTATACAGGTCTAACGTCAATAGTCAAAAAGTTGTTGGCAGTATCAAATGGAATGTCATTGATGTTGTTAAGGAAAGTCCAGGAGTCTTTGCAGATGCCTGGAACACCTTTAATGTATTTTGTCAATATACTGTCAATCAGCCGTGAGCAAGGGTAGGTGATAGAGGAACGTGCATCTATCAAGGCTCTCATAGGGGGATCTTGTACGTTTTTATGTATTTTAGGGATCCCAAACATTACTGGAACTTTTGGGGGGACGATATCAATAAAATTGAAAAGGTCTAAATCAATTTTTCCTTCCAGAAATAGGTCCCTAAAATACGCCCTAGTACGCCTTTGTGAAGTATTAACTTCATTTAAGGATACCAATTCGTATGCAGGACTGTCCAAAGTAGTCTTCATTTTTTCTTTATATTGGAACTCATCGAATACAACTACCCCACTGTCTTTGTCTGGTTTAATAAACCTGACAGGAAGTTCAGTGAGGTAGCGCAACCCCATTTGTTGTTCCTTTGTGATGTTAAAATTAGAGGTGTTAGTGTTTTTCTTAGACTCTAAGAAGAAATGTCTTAAGTCAATTTCACAAATGGTTTCAAACAAGTGTAAACCATTGTGGACAGGAGGGTTAAATAAACTGGGTGTTTTTAAACCTCTAGGAACTTCACTTCCTACATCACCACATAACAGTTTTAAATTTAACTTACGTGTGTAACATTTTAAGTCAATGATAGTTTTGGCAATATTACCTGTAGTACTAGGTATAAAAGTAAAACCAAGTGCTAATAATTCGATCATTTCTTTGTCGATATTAACACTAGAAAAGTTGTATACTTTGAAGTCACCTTTTTCATTCATCATAATCCTAGGTAACACAACATCATGAGAGGGAAATGTAATAGAATGGTAAGATGCCAAGAATTTGTTTGGACTGCAGGTTAGAGATTGCCCTCCCTTATCAATAATTGCTATCGAAGTACAGGCAAAGAGAAAGAAGTAGGGGGTTCCTAAATGAAAGACCAGCACTGGTAGAATTTTTAGTAGAATCTAGAACAGAAGCTGCTATTAAAAAGGAATAATTAGTAGAGCATATAAAATATTGCATGGTAACTGTAAGAATCAGTCAGGGGAGGTTAGAAAGGATTGAGAAGAGAGATTGCATAAGCAATTTACAAAGAAACAACGGGAGAATATATGTATGTCTCTCATATATGCAGCAAAATCTAGAAGATTTAGGATTTTTGCTTGGAAATGTTTAAATAGTAGACACCGGAGAATTTTTCCTCAGGTAGACAGCAAATGTTGGAGTTATGACAGGGAAGAAAGAGGCAATTGGGAACATATTTTCTATGGAGTGCAGTGAGTTGCAGACTTTAAGGATTCCCTGTGGGATGCATTGTTGGAGATGCAGGGTGGGCAGATTGATGTGACAAGGGAGATGATTTTTCTGAGCTATGATCCAGAATCGGAATTGCCTGGACATAGTAAGACCTTGCTGTGTCTAATTATGGTGGCTGCCAGAAAAGCAGTTACTGGAAAATGGAAATCAGAATCTAAACCAGCTATACTAAAAGTAGTAAATATAGTACAGAGATAAAACAACTGGAATTGAAATCTTTAGAAAAGCAAGCTACATAGAAACAATGGGAATTGTGGGAACAATACATACAGGGGAGGAATGAGGGTTAAGAGAAGGCAGGACTTAAATGAGCTATGTAATGTTTGACTGAAAATGATTGGGTAGATTATAAGTGATGTATAATGTCTGCAACTGGGAGTGTGTCAGTATGGTTTGTGATGTAAAATATTTGCAAGTAGGATTGCATCGGTGTGGTTTGTTTTCATTTATATAAATGTATGATTGCCTGTGTCACAAGTGATAATTCAATAAAGGTGTTTAAAAAAAAGTCAAACTAGTAACTCCTTGTCTTAGCCTTATTTCATATGGTAACATTGTTAGATGTGACTTCTGTTGAGTTTTGCTATAGTCATAGAGGTGATTACTCTGTAGTCACAAGTGTATGACTGTGGAGCTAGGTTCATAGGTAAGTACTAGGCTATCTGCCTGAGGACATCTATAAACCTAGCCAGAATGTGTTGGCTTTTGCTGCCCCCTTAGATTAGTTCCCTGTGCCTCGGTCCAGCAGAGCCATTAGTTCCCTGTGTCTCGGTCCAGCAGAGCCACTGCAGTGATCCCCGGGGTAAATTTTCTGTTTCCCATCCACTCGTCAAGGTTTCTCTTGAAGAGGGTTAGTGAGGGGCTTGGCAATATGATCATCAAAGGAGAGATTACTATCAACTTGGGTCCGCAGATCCCTTATTACATTTTCTGTATTTAGGGGACTACCACTTATGTGGTAGTTCGTGGGTACTTTGTTTTTTCCAAAGGGGATGACTATGCACTTTTTGGCATTTAGCTTGAGGCCATGATTTTGACACCAGGTAACCGTCTCAGTGAGACCCTTCTGGAGGATGTCTGTATCAGCTGGAGAGTCAGTTATGGCCTCCAGTTTGCAGTCATCTGTGAACTTGGTCAGCCATAGTCCTCGTGTGCTTGCCTGTACCTCTGAGAAGTATATACCGAACAAGAGGGGTCCCAGGACTGAGCCCTGGGGGACGCCACTTGTAACTGGTTTAGAGTCGGACCTAGAGCCTGCATCTCTCACCATGTGGGTTCTATCTGTGAGCCAATTGACAACCCATCTCGTGACATAGGGGTTTATGTTCAGGCTGATGAGCTTGTCTATAATACCAGAATGGGGAATGGTGTCGAAAGCATTTGCGAGGTCTAGGTAGGCTGTGTGGACCTCCTTTCCTTGTCTAAAGCCTTAGTAACTGTCTCAAAGAAGTCCACCAGGTTTAGGAGGCATAATCTGCCCTTAAAGCCAAACTGGGTAGGTTCCCAATGTCTGTTAATGAATTCCATGATGATGCACTCCATCAGGCTAGTCAGACTTATAGGGCGATAATTCCCGGGGTCTGTTGTGGCTCCACCTTTGTGGAGCAGGATAATGGTTGCTGTGTGCCATTCTATGGGTACTTCGCCTGTAGAGAGGCTGAGTTTGAACAGTGTGTTCATTTTGGAGCTCATGTAAGACACAGCATGGGACACCGTCTGGTCCCATTGAAGCTGTATTTTTGGCTTTGGATAGGGCTGTTTTAACCTGTGTGTCAGTGATTGCTGGGACACTACATTCTTCTGGTATGGTTATGGGCCCTTTAAGGGGTGAGAGGGGGGTGAAGTTTTCACTAAACCTGTCTGCCAGAATGTTGGCAATATCAGTCGGTTCAATGTATATTGTGCCATTCTGCACTAACTGAGAGCAGATCTGAGAGTTTCCACTTAGGTTCTTGACATAGCTAAAGAACACTTTGTGGTTATCTTTGGAGTCCTAGGCAATTTTTCTTTCGAAGCTAGCCTTGGATGATTTTATGAGGGATTGTCGTTTCTTGCTGATACTAATCAGGGATGTCTTTCCGTCTTGGGATTTTACTCTTTTCTGCACTAGTTTCCTTCTCCTATTGTATGACTTGTTTATGGCAGGGGTCCACCAGACTGATTTCCTTTTCTTGGAGGAGTGAGCCTTGGTTTTGTTTGGGATAGCACTTAGTGTATCTAATAAGGTGGTGTGTGGATTGTGTCCTCTCCTCCTCCCATGGAAGTGATCTGTATGTATGTGTGTTACTAAACATAGCAGCGGTACAGACTCAGTTTCTGTAGACAAGTTAGTTGGAACAGTTTCAAGGAGCCAGTAAGATACATTTTAATAAAAATGTTGTCTTTTAACTGCGTGTTAGAATGCTAGTGTATTTGGAAGGAGGATCTTGAGGTAGTGTAGCTTTAAATTTGATATTGTTTTGCAGTAGGTAGTACTGTGGTTATGACCACAAAAGGAAACCTTTTAGGTGTGCTTTTCTGATTGTGGTACAGTGATTGTGCAGGTTGATGGGAAAGGTAATTGACGGGTTGTGTTAAATTATGAAAGTCATCCGTTGCCTTAGTCAATAACTCATAACGTGTGTGTATATTTATTTGTATGTATATACACACATACATTTAATATTTATTTATATACGTGTATCTGTGTGTGTCTTTTATATATATATATATATATATATATATATGTATGTATGTATAGACACATTCACACACATTTAATATGTAGTTTAATATGTATTTATATACATGTGCGTCTATATAAATATAGACAAAGTAACTATCAGCCTCTTAGCACAAGAAATCTGGACAAGTCCCAATGGGGGGGGGGGGGGTACAAAGACCCAAAAAATAGGAACAGATTTTAAGTATTGCTCTTATAAACTTAGAAAGTTGCTTGAATGACAGGATTTATGTTGGTTTGTATTTTCTACATGATATGAAGTCTGAAACTCAAATGTATGTCATTATTTATTGACTTCAGTCATCAGTGATCTGCCAGAAAACAACTAATTTTATGAGAAACACACCAAAAATATGAGGCAAAAATCTGGACATTCTGCGAAAATCTGGACAGTTGAGAGGTATTATACACACACACACACACACACACACACACACACACATGTATGTATGTATGCATGTATGTATGTGTATATATATATATATATATATATATATATATATATATAATATATATAAAAAAAAAATATATATATATAAATACACACACACATATATAGAGAGAGAGAAGAGCGTTCCCCTGAATGTTGTCCAAATGTACATTTTGTTGATAAATGCAAGGGGCATTAGAGATTGTTGAACGTTCATATAGTTGAACAGTGGTTGTCTGGAAGATGTTTTGTTGTGAAAGGTAAATGGGGTTTGGAAGGAGGTGAGAATGTTTGTGCATGTATTTGGGTTAGATAAGGTAATGTGCGTTTCCATACAAGTGTGCATATTTCAGGATTAGGCTTTGCCTTAGGTGAGGTGATGGATGTTGTGTTTGTGTACATTTTAGGTTACGGTCTGGGTTAGGTAAGGAGACAGTTGCTATTTTGGTAGTGTGCATGTTGGTCCGTGTTTGTGTGTCCAAGTATGTCTAGTGTAGTGGTAGTGTTGTGGTAAGGTTTTTTAAGGTTAAGTGTTGAGTTAATGTTGGGGGTGGGGCAGTGTTAGTATGTGTTAGTAAGGTGGTGCAGGGGTGGGGCCTGTATTCAAGCATTTTGAAGGCCAGTAGGTTACCAGCTTGACAGTTAAAACACGTGAATCAAATTCTCATTGGAGACATTAAAAAACAAGCAGTCCAAAACAGGACTAGAGATATGAGGGCAGTTTGCATGTAAGAACAGGACACCAAAGTGGTAGAGAAATAATTCACACATGTCAAATTCAAAACTCACACAGCTGTCAAATCCTTATTACCAAAGTTGAGAACAATAAAAGAGAATAATCATTTATTTCCTTAATCCAAACGAAGAAAGCAATGAATCAGCTGTATATGAGCACAACTAGCTCAAATTTTAACACAAAAATAGAAAAGTAAGGTTGTAGAATTAGTATGGCACTGCAAGAAATGTTCTCTGGAATGTATATGAAAGCTAGATGCTTGACTTCTGAATCCACACCCCTCTCCAAAGTAAAATTTAAAAAAAAAAAAACTTATTAGGGCTTGTTTTATGTATGAAAGGTAGACTTTTTCTGTTTGTGTCTGATTAGACTTTGCCCAGATAGTTATCCCACTGCATTTGCCCCACATTCAGAAGAGAGGTATGCCCCTGTACTGTGCTGTGAAAGACTTAACACTAGTAAAGTGGTTACTTCTGTGGCTTTCTTTAGAAACATAATTGCTGGGGTATTTTTTTCAGCTGCAACTTGGAGCTTAGTTTGTATCTTTTGAAAGTACTCTCTGATCTAGTCTCAGAGTAGGACCTCAATTTGTTGAAATAACCCTGCACCGATCCCTTTTTGATTTGGCTTTAGTCTTTACTTCTACTTCCTTTGCTTCAGTGTTTTGCAGAGGTTTACAATCCGTCAATAACTGGTAGTGTTATGTAATAAATTACCTGCTGCAAAAGCTTTCTTGAAAAAAAGGTAAGAGCACATTAAACCCAGTCCAATTACCATCACCATAGTGAATCACAGAAAAAAATGAGAAGAATATTCATTCAAATCACCTAGTGAAGTCACATAGTCATTTTTACATAATAGCATCACTCATCCATCATATGCAGAATGGCATGGTTGTACATATCTCACTGCTCTGTATCGCTGAAATTTGCAAACCCTTTCATTAAGTAATAAGTTCTGTCTGTCCTGTATTTTCTACCCACCTTAATGGTGCAGGTCACATGTGAGAGACAGTGATGTAGTTTATTATTTATGTGGGTAATCCTCAAGGCTTAATCTGTTGTGATACTGATGTAAGTCTATTGTGATACTGATGTAAGGTCCACATCTTGTTAACAGAGAGTGAAGTATATTTCTGAATATGGGATGTTCCTCGTGTTTCACTGTTGCAGTCATCACATGTGTGTTATCTGCTTGCAGTAGCCCTCAGTCGGCCTGATTAACAAAGTCTTGGGTCCTGTGTCGGTTGCTGTCTCATCTTCCATGATGTCAGGTAGTCAGGGGTATAAAGCATGCAGCCGACGCCATTACATCAGTCTTTCTTGCCGTGCGGTGCCCGAAGCAGAAGCAGTTCACAAGTGCCGGTCGGCCTACTCCTGAAATTTTTGTTTTCAAGTTTCAGAACCGAAGTCTTCAACTAAGCTAAGTACCCCGTTGGGGAAACTTTTTCTTGCTCTAAACCGATGTCAATAAAAGTCAGTAATTGTATTTGTTGTGGAAAGCAAGTACCTCATAAAGATTTTCATTCGTACTGCATTCCTTGCCTAGGCCCTGACCATGACGTACCTCGCTGTCGGTTTTGTGCCTTATTTAAGCAACAAACTATTCGTTGTCTGTATATTTACACTTCTAAATATTTTGGTACTCAGTTCAGTTATCCAGATATGGCTTCAGTAAGCCACCCGACTACCGACATTCCGAAAAAACGCAACGATAAAGACAGAGACGGACCGCATAGGTCCAAAGCTGCCAACAACGCTTCTCCTAAGCTAGTCGCCACTTTGCTGGTACTCAGTGAGGCGCTTTCGCAGCCTCTGTTACCCACTACTTCACATTCGCAGGCCTGTACTGAGACCCATTCGGAGTCCGGTATGCCGTGAGATGCTTCAACTGTGGAATCTGTGGATGTGTCTGCCTTGGATCGGTCCGGAGCTGCTGTGCAGGCACCGGCTTCTGAGGGTGTATTCAGGCCTACTGGACTTGCATATTAAACCAACGCCATCTTCTTCTTCAAGACCTAAAACTCGATCCATGCTTAGAAAACCAACGCCCAGACTGTATGGTCAGGCCTCTATGCCTAAAAAACAAATAAGAAGAATGGCTGAAGACCTTATTACTTTAATCAGGGGAAGCCAGCCTTCACATGGACCCAAGGGCATTAAGGCTACTACTGCGAAAAAGCCTACCCACTCTGATAGAGATTCCAGGACGCTGGATAGATGAGGTAAGAAGGTATACACTTCTGCAGCCTTGGCCATTAGGGCCTTAAACTGCCAGTTTCATATGTTAAAGTATCAGCAGCATATTATTGGATTGCTTAAACAGAAATGATGTTGATTCCTGACTGTGCTGAAAGTAAAGATTTACAGGATTTAAAGCATTCTGCTGAACAAGTTAGAAAACATACTTTGCAATGTGATTTTGATTCACTAGAGGCATCTTGCAGGGCTGCTGTCATTGGGTCTGTACTTAGAAGGCATGCTTGGCTTAAGGAGCAATCTTTGCCAGATCATGTTAAAGCTAAATTGCTGGAAGCTCCCTTAAACTAAGACCGCCTGTTTGGCAACAAAGCAGAAGTAGTACTCAAAAAGATGGAGGAAAAAGCTAAATCTATGCAAACTGTTAAAAGATTTCCTGCAAATACAGCCTCCCAGATTTAGTAGGCATTGGCCCTCTAAAAATTGGTCCTTTCCTGCCTCTTCCAGGCCTTCTCAGTCTAAACCCAGAACTAACAAAGCACCCAGGCTTCAGTCCCAAGGTACTCACAGGGCTAAGCAGTGGGGGGCTCCCACTTCCAAAGGAGGGAGTGGTAAGACTCCCCCCCCCCATGGTAAACTGTCTCAGTGACTTAACGTTAAACCTTCCAAGCCCTGCACAACTGACTATTCTCCTAGGGGGAAAGATTGCCAGGCAGGCAAAAAATTGGGAACTCATTACCCAGGAAAAATGGGTTTTAAATATAGTTTCCCAAGGATACAGATTCCACTTTCACTCCTTACCAACCCCAAATGGTTGGCCAGACCTACCCTCAAATCAGTGGGCAGAGGCTCAAAAGCAAATTCTCACTCTTGTAAGCATCAGGGCTATTCAGCCGGTTCCAGAAGAGGAACGGGGACAAGGTTTCTACTCAAGACTTTTCCTGGTGTCCAGAAAAGACCACTCCTGGCGTCCTGTACTGGATCTTTCTATCCAAACACATTTTTGTTGATTCCAAAATTTAAGATGCTAACTCTTCACCAGCTGCTTCCTATGCTAGGCAAAGATGCCTGATTGGCAACACTGGATTTAAAGGAAGCTTACCTGCACATCCCAATAAGGGAATCCTGCAGAAGATACCTACGCTTCAAAGCAGGCTTCATGCACTATCAGTTCTCTGCACTGCCCTTTGGCTTATCTACTGCGCACAGGGTATTCACAAAGTGCCAAGCTCCAGTCATTGCATTTTGCAGGCAAAGACATATCCAGATATATCCATACCTGGACGATTGTCTAATTCAGGCAGAAAACCAGGACATACTATTGAATCATCTGGCATTTGTACAGAAATTGCTAACTTCTCTGGGGTACACTATAAACGAAAGGAAAGCACATCTTGTACCCTGCCAACAAATTGTATTCCTGGGAGCAAGCTTGAGCACAACTTCCCAGATGGCTTTTCTCACACCAGAAAAACAAGTTAATTTGACAGCCTACTTCAAACTACTGGCCACAAAGACCCATCTATCTGCAAGAAAAATACTGCAAGCCCTGGGGTTCATGGCCTTCTGCATTCTACTAATTCCATATTCAAGACTGCATATGAGGAAACTACAATGGTATCTAAAAAGCCCAAGGTGTCAACATTCTCAGGATCTAGAAGCAGTGATTCCTGTCACTCCTTGTCTACAGATAGAGTTCCTATGGTGGGCAGACACCTGTCACCAAAACAAGGGACTGCTATTCACTCTATCCCCTGCCACCCAAACCCTAACAACAGATGCATCCGACTATGCATGGGGGCTCACTTGGCAGGGAAGTGCATTCAGGGCAAATGGAACCCAAGTCAAATGCACCTGCACATCAATCAGAAAGGAATGTTAGCTTTACAGAATGCTCTGGCAGCCTTCAAGGACCACATCCTTCCAGGACAATTAATGATAAAGACAGACAACACCACTGTTATGTGGTGCATAAACAAGCAGGGGGGAACCCACTCATACCCTCTCTGTAGACTAGCCATGGCTCTGTGGAACACAGCCTTGATCTACCAAGTGCACCTACAGGCTCAATTCCTGCCAAGAAGGCTAAACACACTAACAGATGACCTAAGCAGAAATTTCATGGACCCACATGAGTGGAAACTGGAACCAAAGATATTCAACATGTTGAGAAACAAATGGGGGAGCCCAGATGTAGATCTGTTTGCCTCCCCCTAGAACTACCAATTGAAAAAATTCTGCACAAGGACTCCCCACAAACAAGCTTGAAATGTGGATGCCCTGTCCTTCACCTGGAAAAAACTATCAGTTTATGCCTTTCCCCCTCTGCCTCTCCTCTCCAAGGTACTACCAAAGATCAAACAAGACAAACCAAGGACGATACTGATTGCACCAGATTGACCATGCCAACACTGGTGTACCCCCTTTTGCGCAGTGTGTCACTGCTGGCATCATGGCACCTGCCTCAGACCCCTGTCCTGCTGTCACATCAGGAGGGCCAGATTCTGCACCCACAGCTTCAAACCCTGAACCTGGCAGCCTGATCTCTCTGTTACCATCCCTCAGTAAGCAAGTGTTGGATGTCATTCTGGAGGCAAGGAGGCCTAGTACTAGAAAATCCTATGCTGAAAAATGGAAGATTCTGTTCCTGGAACCAAAATCAGGGGATGGGCACAGCAGCACCCAATTTACCTCAGATTCTTCAATACTTAACTGAGATGCTGCACAAGGGCCTTTCCTTTTCCTCCATCAAAATTCATGCCTCAGCCATTTCAGCTCATTACAACACAGAACCACCCCTTTTCTCTCATCCACTGATGAAGCAGTTCCTCAGAGGGGCCAAAAACTTAAGACCACCCAGGAGAGCCCCTACTCCAGCCTGGGACCTTAACTTTGTATTGGAAAAACTCACTCTACCTCCTTTTGAGCCAGCTGCAAATGCAGAGTTGAAATTCCTTTCTTGGAAAATAGTCTTCCTTTTAGCCATCACTTTCGCTAGAAGGGTGTCTGAATTACAGGCCCTCATTGCAGTGGAGCCTTTCAACATTTTTCATGCGGATAGGGTGTCCCTCAGGATCAATCCCTCCCTCATGGCCAAGGTGGTATCCAGTGTGGCCCTTAATCAGTCAATTCATTTTCCAACCTTCTTTTCTAACCCACAGAACAAAGGGGAGCAAATACTGCACTCCTTAGATGTGCACAGACAACTTAGATTTTATTTGGACAGGACTAAATCTCTCAGGAAATCTGAACAACTGATGGTTGCACTTGCTGCAGGGGCAGAGGGGAAGGCCATTTCAAAGCAAACCATTTATAAATGGATAGGCCATTGCATTAATTTCTGCTATAAGCACCATGGAAAACCCCACCCCACATGGGATTAGACCACATTCAACAAGGGCTGCATCTACCTCTACAGCCTTTTTCAGAGGTGTCACGACCAGGGACATCCTAGAAGCTGCTACCTGGAGTTCTGTACATACCTTCACCAAGCATTACCATTTGCCAATTTTCTCTAAATCCAGAGCTGGCTTTGCCACTGCAGTCTTGCAGGGCCTTATAGTTGGTGCTAATGCTATCTAATTTCCTCCTCCCATCCTTAGCTTTGGGAATCTACCCAGATGTGATGAATGCAACAGTGAAACACGAAGAACATAGTACAGTTGTGTACACTTACCATAAATGTAGATGTTTGAGTGTATTCACTGTTGCAGTCCTAGTTACCCTCCCTCCAGCCCCCTGACTTCTATTGGCTATACCTCTATTCTTGCTTACTATGTTTAAAGCTTTTAGGTGTATTTGCTTTTTTGCTATTTTTTTTGTTGGAGGTGTAACCTTATATATACAATTGCTTCCCATTATGGGGGCACCTGACATCTGGGGCAAGAAAAACTGATGTAATGGCGTCGGCTGCATGCTTTATACCCCTGACTACCTGACGTCTGACGTAACTGTGCACTGTGAGGGCTTACATACTGTGCCTTATCAGTATTCCTCATATGCAGGCCTTCTCTTGGGATTAAAATGAAGTATTTACGAGTAGGGTTTAAAAAGCATTCTGTTATAGCAGCTAAGGATATTTGGGACGAGACTAAACAAACTATAACACAAAAACTGAGAAAATGGAAGCTTTTGCATATGGATATGGATAGGGATATAGATAAGATACTAGCAGTTACAATGTTAAATGTTAAAGTTCCTTTAGTTTTATACACAGGTCAGGCATAGTTTTATCAGCCAGAGGAGAGGTTGTGGATAGTAATTAATAAAGAGTTAGAATGATTTTATCTGGGAGGGGAAGAGGGCAAGAGTAAAGTTGGATATGTTAATCCTTCCACTAGAACAAGGTAGTTTAAGATTATCTGATTTGAAGGGATATTTTAGAGCTACACAGTTAATTATATACATAACACAAGCAGAAAGCCATAATTCGAAGCAGAAGGGAAAAAGATGATGATGAAGCAGGAGGAAAATTCAAGAAAAAAGTAGGGAGTGGGATTTTGGATGCTGACCTTTAAGGAGAGTAATAGCCATACAGAATATTATATTCATAAAGCAGCAGAAAGTATTGTAAGAACTAAGCAAAAAAGAGAATTGAGTAAAGAGATTCTACTGATAAGGGATGACTGCAATTAGAGGTACAGAGAATAGGCAAGACAGGGCTGGAATTTACTGGAGAAAACTGGCAAAAGAACCAAAGTATTGGGAGCAAATAACTAAGAGGGAAAGGTAATAGAATGGGAGCAGGTCAAGAAGACATTTGGACTGCAGGCTAGAGATTGCCTTCCCTATCAGGTATTAATGTCAGTATAGGCAGGGCTACTGGAGTCGTACATGAAGGACCTGCCCTGGTAGAGTTTTCAGTTGAATCTGGTACAGAAGCTGCTGTTAAAGAGATAATTAGTAGGGCTTGTAACATATTGCATGATGCCTATAGGAATCTGATTGAGATGACAGGTTGGATAAGCAATTCACACGGAAACTATGGAAGGACATATGTATGTCTCCCTAATATGCAGCAAAGTCCAAAAGATTTAAGATTCTTGCTTGGAAGTGTTTGCATAGGTATTTTTATAGGGTTTATATCACAACGTCGAAGATGCATTACTTCAAATGCATTTTCATCAAACCCATAAAAATGAAAACTGAAAACAGCAAAACTACATATGAGCAATTTCTTTC
>NC_056736.1:361913182-362068182 GCF_019279795.1 Protopterus annectens
CTGTCCTCCATCTTAGCCTCCGCAGGCTATACCCGAGCCAATGAGGAGATTGAGGATGCTGGCACAGGGTCTCATACTGCTCTCTGGAAGCGGGTATGCCCCTAACTCACCTCATAACCCACTCCCCCCCCAGGACCCTTTCCATCTCTGCAGTGGCTGCCATAGGGAGGTGCATATGCAACCTTCTGACCAAGCATGCCACTACTTGCAGCACTGAACTAATTGAACTTTGGTCATGTGGGAGTAGTAAGGGCTTTATCCCTCTGACCCATGGGACAGACAGTACTGTTTTTGATGTCAGAAACACCTAAAGGAGCAACATTTGTTTTTCCTGGCCTTTTGTTGCCCTTATAAACAATAGTATAATCTAAAACATAAATCTTAGCACATCTGAAGAAATGGAAATTGTTTTTGTTTTAATCATGTTGCTCTTTAGTTATGGTCTGTTGCTCCACTGACTGTGTTCACTATATGTCCAGAGTACCTCAGGTTCTCCTTCTGGGGTTTTAACTTCAAAGAATGATCTGTCTTAGTTAAAAGATATTCAGTTTTTCTGAACTTTGTTCTTATATGTGGGACAGAGGGTAAAGTAACCAACTGAAAAATAAAGGTATAAGTTGTTTTTTCTTATTTTTTTCTCCTCTGCACTCCATCAGCCATCTAGCACCTTCCTCTGTTGGTCCATCCACTTCCCCTCCTCCTCCATTGCTAAAGAACACCACAGGGAGATGAGAGAGAGTGATCTTGGCTGTCATCCTGCAGTGAATACAGAGGTTGCACATGCCCTAGATCCTTAGTCTCAGTGATAGTCTTGATGTCAAGATGCCTCACAATTCAATTCCAAGGCTCCACACACTTCCACTTTTGTGCTTTGTCTAGCTAGAGTGCTTCTTCATGAGCACACATCCTGATCCTGTCTACTATCCTGCTATGACATTCAGCCTGCACTGTGTGTCAGTATAGCACCAGACTGAGGTACTTTCACCCCCCTCCCGAGGATGAGGTTTTGTGGCAGCTAATTGTTCCCACCCTTTCCATCCAGATGCATTGAGGCTGAGGTCACTAATTGATACTTGGCTGTCTGGGCCTCAGCGTAGTTTCAATCCTTTGCTCCATGGAGCTGGTCATTAGTGACACAAGTCAAACACTGAATGGCCAGCAGTTGTAGCATACTGTAAGAAGCGTACATATTCTGTAGCTTTACTGATTTGATTTGAATATCATAATCTTTGAAAGCATTTGCTTTTGTCAGGCTTTTGCTAATAAACAATGAAGAATGGTGAGATGTGATTTCTGCTTTGAAATGTTTTGTTTCAGTAAGTCCTGTTGTCCTGTATGTGTGCATTTGTAACACAGAAGAAAGACCTGGCAACCTATTTCTGTTTCCGTTTGCCTTATAAACTCCACAGATAGTGGTGGCTGCCCACAGGGTCACTCTAGCAGTCAGCTGAGATTCGTAAGAGAAGATGGAGAGAGAGGGAGACATTTTTTTTTGTAGCTCAAGTCTGATTTTGTGTCTTGTAGGTTCATAGGTGTTTACTAGGCTAACGACCACAAAGGCCTTTTTAAGCCTAGCCATGCATCCCAAATCTCTGACAAGTTCTGATACCCTTAATAAGTGTAACCATGGGCCTGGGAGATGAACCATTTGCAAGTTACCTGTGTCCATTAGAGGCATAGGTGCCAAACCAGGGATGAATTTCCGGTTTCCCCATCCAATTATCCAAGTTGCACTTAGGGAGGAACTCTGCTTCACATGGATGGAGAGCTTCTTCCATAAATGGGGTAGTCTCTGGGATACATACCTATCTCTCCAGTAGGTTCTATTTATCCCACAGGTAAGGTTTAAGTCTTTAGAATGGGTAATTCTGGTGCTGCTTGTTTTGTGGATATGCAGGAGGTCCATCAGAGTGAGGTCTGACAATGCCCTATATGCCAGGCATAGATCTCCCCTCAAAAGCCTGTAGGAGACAGAGTACAGGGATAGGGTTTTGAGGCGGTCTGCATAGGACATATTACTTATGTCTTGTATTCTTTTAGTGAGGAACTTCTGTGGGCATTCAGATTATTGGATAGGCCTAATTAGGTACATACCAAGGGGGCATTGTACTCAATGATAGGTCTGATGAATGCTAAATATAGTGGAACAATGACATCCTTGGACTTAGATGCCATACCTTTGTTTATAAATTGTGCAGCATAGAATGATTTCCTCACCACTGTAGACACGTGATGATCAAAGGTTAGATTACTATCTATGTGTATCGCTAAGTCCCTGACTACTGGGTCAGCTCTAAGGGGGTGTGTTGTCCATATGATAGTTACCTTGGATGGATGATTTTCCAAAGGATACTATTATTGATTTCTTGGCATTTAGTTTTAGTCCATGGCTCTGACACCAGTTGTTTGTCTGTGTCAGCCTCTCCTGGACAACATTTATGTCAGTGTGCAATTCAGTGACAGCACCTAATTTGCAATCATCTGCAAATTTAGTCAGTCAGAGACCAGTGACATTGGCCTTGCCTTCTGAGAAGTAAATGCCAAAAAGGAGTGGTCCAAGACTGATCCGTGAGGGGCTCCACTTGTGACTGGCCTCTTTGTTAGAGGTGGATTCCCCAATCCTAACTTCCTGGGTCCTGTCTGTGAGCCAGTTGGCTATCCAGTGGGTGACATACGGGTTTGTACCTAACCTCTTGAGTTTGTCAACAGTGCTTGAGTGGGGTATTGTGTCAGATACCTTGGCCAGGTTAAGGTAGGCAGTATGAAAGATTTTGCCCTCATCCATTGCTTTGGTGACCTTCTCAAAGAACTCCACCATGTTGAGTAGGCCTTGATCTGCCCATAACGAAACTAAACTGGGTTGGGTCCAGTGTCTGTAAGTTTACTCTATCTCTCTTAATCATCTCCATGATAATTCTTTCCATTGCTTTACATTATAAGACTAGTGAGACTTATGGGTATGTAGTTTCCAGGGACTGTAGATGGCCCACCTTTGTGCAGAGGGATGACTGTTGCCTTTCTCTGTTAATGAGGCAAGAAACCTGTTTGGAGGCTACAGTTAAGTAGCAATTTCAGAGACCCTGATAGGTCATGTTTCATGCTATTTAGAAGGCATCCCAGGATATTGTCTGGGCCCATTGATGCAATGCTCTTGGTCTTAGAGAGGGCGTTAAGGACCTGTTCCCTACTGCTAGTAGGGGGGATATATTTGATGACATTTCCTGTGGAAAGGTTGAGCGGGGAGAGAGGAGTAAAGTTGAAGTTGAATTTATCAGCCAGGGGGGTTGCTGTATCTTCTGGCTCAGTAGAGGTGGCTCTACTTGCAAGGAGCTCTGCACACAATTGTGTATTGCCTTTGAGGTTACGGACATAGCTAAAGAGTGCTTATTGGTTGTCATTGACCTTGGAGGCCAAACTTACCTCAAATTTGGCTTTGGTAGACTTTATTTGTCCTCTGAGTTGTTTAGTTCGATGAGAGTGCTTTTATCCTGCTGGGTGCTGCACTTCCTAATTTTGGTATGATTTTTCTCCTCCTGTTATACAGCTGACTGATTTTGTGATTCCCCCAGGGTGGCTTGTTTTATGAGTTAGTTCTGTACTTCTTGGTGGGTACAGCTGCCTCTATGCAGCTATTAACATGCTTGTACAGGGTTTCTCACTTAATTGCAGGAGGTTAGTCTTAGAATAGTTCCTGAGTATTCCAGGTTTAGCTTGGGGGGGGGGGGTCCAGGTTTTATTTTTACTTAAGAGGAGACCGTTTTGTGGTCTGACCTTACCAGGGAAGGCATTACAGTAGGCGGTGTGCAGCAGTCTCCCATATTAGTGAGGACCAGATCCGGTTTGGTTGCACCCCTGGTTGGTGTATTGACTATCTGGTCCAGGGAGTTTGTGTTTGCAAAATCCAGGAATCTCTGTGCATGTACATTTGGTGTAATATAAGATTCCCAGTTAATAGTGGGGTAATTAGTCACCCATTAATATGGTATTGGGTTGGATGGTTAGTGTTTCTAATAAGTGTAACACCAGTCAGCTTAAACACAACAGGCAAATTGAAACATTTCTACCAGTCTGCAAATAAATATTTGCAGCTGTTTTTTGTTCCAGATAACACACACACACACACACACACAGGATTTCAAAATAGTGAAATTCAGTGCATGGAGAAAACTTAAAAGACAAACCACACCAAACTCCAAACCTTGAAGACTGTAATAAATTTTATTGATTCTGTAAAAGAACCAAATGCATTTATTAAATCAAAACTAAACTAGTTTCACTGCAAAATGCACAACTTCCTCAGTGTGTTTGGTCCTTTTACACAGTCAGTGAAGTTTTTTACAGTGTTCAGGTGCTGGAGGTTGATGTTTTTTGTGTGTGTGTGTGTGTGTGTGTGTGTGTGTGTGTGTGTACGTGCACATGTGCGTCTGTGTGTCCACGTGTGTGTGTGTGTGTGTGTGCATGCGTGCATGAATAGATAAAAGCAACTTTGCTTTGGAATGTATTATTCAGATTCAAGAATTTGACCATGGTGGAAGTAAAGATTCAGTACTCCTTTCCCAAAAGTAAAAAGGAAGGTTGTCTAAAAGGACAGTGCCACACTTCAGAACTAAGTGGTGAAAATCTTCCTTAAAAGTTCCATGCAACAATATAGCCTAGGCAGATAGTGCTTTTCTTTTAAAGTTTTCAGTGGACTTTATAGACTGGGAGCAGTGATGAAACCTTTCATGGTCTCCATATGAAAAGAGAGTGAGCCTGCTGCTCGGGAATAGTCAAATTGTGCCTATAAATTTTGCTGTTCAGTACTTTGTAACTGTTGAATGGTAATAATAGTCATAGGTTGGTATGGCAGAATTATTCTTCATTAGTAGCAGTAATAGTACCAACTAGCTGATGGTGTTTTCTAAATTCAGCATTGCTGTTCAACTTTACTTTTCCTTGAATGCATGTGTTTCAAGTGCCTTCTCTCATACATATACATGACATGCCTCCTCACTTCTACCCAGAAAGACATCCACCTGTGCGAATACCTGATGTGTGATTGTTTGGAAAAAAAATTGATCACAGTAATGTATTCCAGCTTGTTGCTTCTAGACCATAGACTGCCCCTACACAAGCTATAATGATATTTTTTGAACACCTTTGATGTTTGAGAAGTTTAAGAAACATGGAATAAACTGTTCCCAACAACACAAGCTATAATCACCTCCTCTGCAGACCTCTGAGGATTGATCACTTGGCAAATTGTATGTATTTGTCTGTCTGGTTGGTTGGTTATTTATTTATATGTGTTTACTGGGAAAGAGCACTGATCAATTCTGACCAATTTCTGTCTCATCCCATGGTCGAAAACTGACCAGACTTGCAAAAGAGAAAACAGTACAATGATACATAAGTGACAATAAAACAGTACAATGGAAGAGTAATGCTTTGGATACATAATAAATCCAGTGCTTTAATTTGCAATATGGACAAAATTAATGAAATGATGGCCACACCATCATATCTCTCAACCTGCAGAGATTGAAAAGAAGTCCTTGAAAAGTAGGCACATTCAGCCAAAAATCTGGACATCTAATTAGCATAAAATTGAATACCAAATGAGTACATAATTTTTCCCACTTCCAGTAGGAATATGGGATGCTACTCAGAAAGATGTGTTTAAAAATCAGAATGATAAAGAAAAATATAAGCACATTATCAGTGAGAGTGTAAAATCTTTAGACTTAAATGAAATATTGCAAAATTATGCTGCACAGTGTCATTTATTTTTGCCTCTGAAAAAGGGAGATGTAAGATGTGTGCCCTCTTTCTTTAAATTATTGGTGACATTAGTATGTTGGTCAAATGGTGTGATTTTCTTTGTACTGAGAGGTAGTTAGAAAATTGTGTATATGGATAAATCAAGTTTGAATACTGGGACATACCACCAAAAATAAGAATATCATGTACAGAGGTAAATCAGGCCTGAACATATGGACATTCCTGAAAATAGGACACAGTTGAGAGGTCTTCACACTATTCACAGCAATCCACTTAAGCTACAGCAACTTTCTGTACACACCTCATAACAGGATTGTTTTTTGAATAGGTGTGGTTGGGGTCAAAGTCCACCAATAAGTCCATGTAAAAATCCATTTATACAGCAGTCTGGGGAATAGGGGCCCACCAGACCCCCTGGAAGCTCCCAAGGATCTGAATGTTGCGTAATGTATTTTCTGCCTTATTTTTGAAAGGTAATTAGTTGTTAACTGCATTCTTATACTGCTACCCAGAAGAGTTATATACATGCCTGGCATTATTGTGCATATCCACAGATAAAAATCAGTGATACTTTTTACACACACACACAAAAATAACATGGTCCCTGACAAGCCAGGTCTATCGTAAAATGCACAGACACAAACATAGGTTCTGCACATTCACCTTCAGAGAAACTGGAGGGATGCTAATTCACTTAGGGTGCTGGAGGAAGTCAGCTCTCTCAAGTAAACCCATACAGTGGACACGTAGGAAATGCAGACTTCACACAGAAAAAACTACAGCCAGGAACACAACCAGAGCAAAACACTGTGAAATGGTAAAGCTACTCACTCTGCTACTGTGGCAGTGAACTGTTGCCTTCATACACATCCTGCTCCTGTCAAGCCACCAAAGTTATGCGATACCTGTCGTGTAATGGTCTATGTTTGTGGTGTCAGGTGAAATAAATTGCCAGCTTGTTACTCTTAAATACACTGCCCCCCCCCCCCCCAAACACACACACACTCATAATGGCAAAGCTGTTGATGTTTGGGATTTATAGTGAAAGAAATTATGGACAGCCTGTTACATTTACACTGTAATCCCCATCCCCACTCTCACACACAAAGCAGTAAGCCTTAGTACTATTAGTTTTACACTAAATTAAGCAAAAAGCAGTATATTGTATAACACTAGTACTTCCATACCAAATCAGCAATTGTTGTTTAATCATCATCAAACAGCAGCAATGGTAAGTCACTTTGAGGAGTAATGCATGTCTATTGCCATCCCTGATTTCACAGAAAGTCCTGGATTTTGCCTAATATTTTTGCTGTATCCCACATAAATTAATTTGCTGGTAAGTCATTTAGGATTACAGATCATTAATAATGCCAGAGATTGACATTTCATACTACTACTTGTTCTGAAAATGCACATTGATGCCAAACTTGTTATCCTATTCACATTTTTAAGTGAATTAGAGTAAGATTTAAAAAGTGTTTTTGATTTTGAGCCTTTATTCCACTATTATTTTTTGCTTTGCTGGGAATTTGTGAGCACAGAATTTGAGTTTTAATATCTGGTGTCCTACCAGTATTTAGAAAACCCCCTGAACGAGAGAACCATCCCTGAAGATAGGAAGTATCTGCTCTTATTAAAATCCCATGTAAGCACTGAGATTGCATGCTCTTGGCTGCAGCTGTCTAGTACTTGCCTGTTTCATGTTCATTCACTCATTACCAGTTTTATCCTAACAGGGTCATATTGTAACCCTGTTTAGGATAAAGTGCATAATTGGAGAATGAGTGATCTTTCTTTATCTTCTCATTTTCCCTTAACCAACACAGCTTTTCTGGGGCCCCACACAGTCAAAGATGATCAGGGGGCTTCAAACAAATATTGTTATTGCTGGTGACTAAATCTAGCTATTATGGTAGTTTTAGTGGAGAAAATGCCCACAAGGATTTAACTAAGTCTAGGGCACTATGTCAGTGGTAAAACATTCAGTGAAGTTATGAAGTCAGCTACTTGACAAAACACTGTCAGTGCCACTAGAGATGTGTTTGTATTCTAAAGAAGAAGAAATTGAGCTAAAGGATTCTTCATCCTGTCAGTTATAGGGATTGCTGGTGTATAAAACAGACTATGTTGCCAGAGATATGGTTTGTAGTGTCATCCCTAACAATTGCATGTTTGTGTTTCCTTTTTATCTTTTATGAGTTGGGCCACCTTTATTGTCCAGCTTACTATGGCCCCTTTACAAAGGCAGAGAATGAGTGACACACACCAGTTTCCATCAAACTGTGGGTGGGTGAGACTTTTTATTTTTTTTGTCTTCAACTCTGTGCTGGGATATTACTGTGGGAAGTACATGTATGCCCTAGTTTGGAGGTGTGATGATATCTCCTTACCAGGTGTGTTTTGTATTATCTGCTTGTTGTGGACTTAACATATGTCTACCAATGAGCTTGTCAGGCAATACAGAGACACTAGCCCTCCACTGTAAAAGAGATGTCAATCTCACTATTAACCCTAAAGTAAACAGGCTGCTATGCTGTTCAAACATGGGTTGCTGGTATCACAGCCAGGAACGGTCTGCACTATAATGACAGTCTCATTATAATTGAGTTTAACAGTGCTGTCTCTGAAGGTTTCCTCGACTGCAATTTGTGGTTAAGACAAGTTGCATTAAATTTAAATGGCCTCACAGAATAATTACAAACAAAAAAGAGTAGTGAACTATATTAAAATGTAGTATGTAAATAGCTGTGTTACACGAGTTACACTTGGAAAGGACTGAACATGTGAATTTGATAAAGAAAGGTTTTCAGGATGGTTATTCAATTGAATACCTGGAACAAAGGAAAAGAGGAGTACTTATATTAATTGCAGGAGAAGCTCCAATAGTGATAGAAGAAGATAAAAAAGATGATATCGGCAGATTTGTAGCGCTAAAGGGCAATTGGCAAGGGAGGAGGATTACACTGCCATGTAATTACATTCCACCTAAAAGTGCTATAATGGAGCTTAAGAAAATTCTGGGAGAAATAATCAGTTTTCAGCAAGGAGTATTACTTATAAGTGGGACTGGAATTTGATTTGCAGCAGTGAAGATGTGCCTGGGGAGACCATAAGGGAAAATATAACAAAGGAGGGTAGATTTTTGAAGAAATTTATAAAAATATTTGGCATGGAAGATGTGAATTCAGTAATATGAGTTTGGAGTGAATTTACATATTTCGCAAGATATAGAAACTGGGCTAAACTAGATAGAATTCACATTTCACAGGAATATGGGCATTTAATTGAAGGTCTTGATACCCACCCACTAACTATTTCAGATCATGCACCAATAGTAGCTAAAATAAAAAAACACAGGGTAATGGCATAAAAATGAAACACTGGCACTTTCCCACCTATCTGTTGAAAAGAGAGGAGTTTAAGAAATAAGTAGTGGAGATTATTCAGGAACTGTTAGCGAGGGTAGAAATTTAGCTAGGGAGTGGGATAAAATTAAGGTGGAGTTTAAAATAGGGTGGAAATAAAAGAAAGGGAGTTATGGTTAAGAAGAAACCAGAATTATTTAGAGGGACTGACAAATGTTAAAATATTGCAAAATGGGGGAATCTCACAGAACAAGAGTAGGATCAACTGCAGAATGCTAGTCAGAAAGTAAGGGATTACCTCGATAATATGCATGAGCTTAGAAAGATTGCTGTTAAGCAACTGTTTTTGATAACACTAGAGCACAAATACTTTTAGCACAATGACTCAGGCAACAGAAAGTAGAAAGGGCTGTCACCAAACTTAGGGAGCCCGTAACAAAGAAGGTAACAAGAGATCCTGTAGAGGTATTAGAAATATTTCAGAAATTCTATGGGATTCTTTACAGAGCAGAAAGAAAAATATGAAAATCAAGAAAAGATACAAATGAAAATGTTTATGGAAGAATTAAATATGCCAAGGTTACAGGTAGATGAGACTCTGTTACTAACATTTAGGATAAAAGGAGATGAGATAAAAATTGTGATGTATAACCAATCTACAGGAAAGTCCCCAGGAATAGGTAGTATTCCTGTTGAAGTTCGGAAGCTAAGAGTAAAAAACTGATAACCTGGATGGTTTTGTTAAATGGTATCTTAAGAGGAGGAGAAGTACCACTGTCCTGGAAGAACGCAGTGGTAGCTGTAATACCTAAATAGGGTAAAGATCCAGCTTTATACAGGCCAATTTCAATACTAAACCATGATTACAAAGTGTTCATGTCTATAATGGCTAAAAGAATGGCAAATGTAATGCCAAAACTGATAGATATAGATCAGTGTGGTTTTGTGGAGAGGAGGCAAACATTTGACACCATTAACAGAACATTGATGATCCAGAAAAAAGCAGAATGTAAGAAAATGTCATTGTTGGTGGTTGGTTTTGATATAGAGTAAGCTGGGACTTTGAGCAGGGAAACGGAAGCATTTGCATTTCTTGAAAAAATTATAAGTTTGATTAGGGGAATATATGAGGGATCAGAGGTGAAAATTAAAGTGGGTGGGGTCCTCTAATTTCTGCTTGAGCAGAGGAACCAGGCAGGGGTGTCCTCTTTCCCATTTTGCATTATAATTAGAACCATTGACAAAGAAAATAAAGGACTCAGGAATTTAAGGATATAATTGGTATGGTAGCTAAGAAAATCTGACTTTATTTGCAGATGTATTTATTTTACATTTGTTTACCGGGATGGTCCAACTGGGACAGTGCCCATTTTCAGCGGAGGCCCGGGGAGAAAAGCTTCAGCCTAAGCTTACATACAAAATCATCACATCAAGTAATAGACAAAAAAAATGAGTGTTAACACATTTACAGGATAAAAATGTAAAAACAAAAATATATACATAATATCAAATCAAACAAGACTTTAAATTATTTAATATAGACAAATATATGGTTGAACTTATATATGTGGAGGAACATAACATTAGTTAGAAAATTAAGTAGAGAGAGACACTTACGCAAAGTAGTGCATAGTTAGTAATACTTCCATGGTGAGAGTTGCAGATAGGAATGTAACTACTTATATAGAAGTAGTGTTGTTAGAAGAAATATGTTAACAGAGTTAATACGTACAGCCTAATTGTATAAGTAATGTTAAGTTAATAATCTGGAGTGTTACATGTGCAAAGCCAAGATGATATTTTGTACCTGACAAAACCAGGAAAAAGAAATTAGTGTTGTGGAACATTTTGAGACAATTTCAACTCTTTTCAGTATACAAAATTAATGAAACTAAAATCCAGTAGCGGTAAATTATGTACCCACGTGTGAACTGATTCAGGAATGCCCATATTTATAAGAACATGTAAAATGAAATATTTAGGAGAATGGATTAAAAATTATTCTAATGTGGCAGCTAAGGATATGTGGGAAGAGACTAAACAAAAGACAATACAAAACACTGAAAAAGTGGAAGCTTTGTTGTATGGATATGGATACTAAGATACAAGCAGTAAAATGTTTTAGTCCTTTTAGTCTTATACCCAGTTCAGGCATATTTTTATCAACCAGAGGAAAAGTTGTGGGTAGCAACTAATAAAGATCTGAAGGACTTTAACTGGTAGGGAAAGACAGCAAGAGTCAAGTGGGATAAGCTGATTCTTCCAGTAGAACAGGGCAGCTTTGGATTACCCAATTTAAATGGGTATTTTAGAGCTACACAGTTAGACTCCTATACATAGCAGAAGCTGAAAACTGTAATTCAAAGTGGAAAGGGATGATGATGAAACATGGATGCTCTAGAAACATGGAGAGATTGGGATTTTGGATGCAGGCCTTTAAGGAGAATAACAATAATCATGCAGTATATTATATCCATAAAGTATTCTAAGAACTAAACCAGCACGGGAATGGAGAAAGAGCCTGCCAATAGGGATCACTGCAATTAGGGGTATGGACAATAGGCAACAGGGGGCTGGAATTTATTGGAGAAAACTGGCAAAGGAACCAAGGTATCGTGAGGAAATAACTAGAGAGGGAAAGGTGATAGAATGGGAAGATGCCAAGAATTTATTTGGACTGCAGGTTAGAAATTGCCTTCATTATCAGGGATTGATATCAGAGTATAGGCAAAGAGAAAGAAATGGGGGGGGGGGTCCTAAAGAAAAGACCAGCAGTGGAGAGTTTTTAATAGAATCTAGAACAGAAGCTGCCATTAAAAAGGAATAATTAGTAGAGCATATAAAATATTACATGATTATAAGAATCAATCAGATGAGGCTAGAAAGGATTGGAAAAATTCACAAAGAAACAATGGGAGGATATATGTATCTCTCCTAAATATGCAACAAAGTATAGAAGATTTAAGATTTTTGCCTGGAAATGTTTGCATAGATATTTTTATACCCCAGGTAGACTCCAGAGACTTTTTCCTCAGGCAGACAGTAAATGTTGAGGTGTGAAGGGGAAGAATGAGGTAATCGGGAACATATTTTCTGGGAGTGCGGTAAGTTTGCGGACTTTAAAGATTCCCTGGGATGCAGTGTCAGAGATGCGGGGTGGGCAGATTGGTCTGATGAGGGAGATGATTTTTCTGAGGTATGATACAGAATCAGAATTGCCTAGGCATGGTAAGGCCTTGCTGTGCCTAATAATGGTGGCTGTCAAAAAATAATTACTAGAAAATGGAAATCAGAATATAAACCAACTATACTGGAAGTAGTGAATATAGTAACAGAGATAAAACAACTGGAACTGAGATCTTTAGAAAAAGATAGAAGCAAACTACATGGGAAAAAATGGGAATTGTGGGAACAATACATACAAGGGGAGGAATAAGATCTAAAAGGCAGCAGGATTTAATTGAACTATGAGAAAGATTGGGTAGATTGCAAGTGATGTATGATGGTTGCAACTGGGAGTGTGCGAGTATGGTTTGTGATGTAAAATGCTTGCAACTAGGATTGTGTCAATGTGATTTATTTTCATTTATATAAATGTATGATTGCCTATGTAGTAAGTGATGGTTTAATAAAGAAGTTTCATTTCTTTAAAAAAATGGCAAGAATTTAATTTATGTAATATTGTTTATGTAATATGATATATAGCAATATATATGAAGTATAGTGTTTATTATGTTAATATAGTTTGGTTAATTTTATGTGACTGTAAATTTGCATATGTCACAAGTGATAATTCAATAAAGATGTTTAAAAAAAGCCATCAAGACAGCCTGGAAACCTTGGACATTGAGTGTTATCACAAACAAAACCATAGATCTGATGTTGCCTGTTCAGTCTTCATCAAAGCTGTTGGTCACGATTCCAACCTCGGAATTGACTCGGCCATTAGCAAGCTAAGGATTCCAAGCTAGAGCTCCTCCCTTTCCACCCATACTGCCTCGCTCTTTCCAGATACCTCAGATCTTGTTTGCCAAGCATCATGGTCAGGTTAGCTCTCCTCCATGGGTTTGGCCAATCTCTAATTTTTTAATCTACCCTACTTCCTGTTTTTCAATTTAAAAAAATATATATATTTTTGTAGTGTATTGAAGCAGTTTCTACCATGTGGTAGTCATGCTTCTTTTATCTCTGTCTTCCTTCCCTTTCCTTACTATGTCAGAGAAATCTGATGATCCCATTAGTTTAAAAAAAATGCACTTCCTGTGGGTACAAGATCTCTGTATCTGATGCACACAGGGAGTGTGTTTTTTATTTACGTCCTGCCTATCTTGAGGTAGCTTATACTGTCTGCAAGACCTTTCTCCCCCTGGGCCTTTGCAGATAGAAGAAACAAGCTGGTCTTTAGAGGCCTTATCCCCCCCTCTTTCCCTAGATGTTGCTTCTGTCTCAGGGGTTTGAACCCCTGCCAAAAAGTCTAAGGAGGCCAGGGAGCCAAAGAAACAGTCCCCCAGACCCCTCTTTCTTACCTTTGTTGGAGCCTCCTAAAAAGGCCCCAACAACTTTGGAGCAGAGCTCCAATCTCTGTTTCTTCCTCTCCACCCCATACCCCAGATGCTTCTTCAGGGCCAGAGCTTGTTGTGGCAAGTATGTCTCCTCTGGATGCTTTCCCCAGACATCACTCCCAACCCTCCTCTGTTTCCTCTTCCATCAGGTCCTCTTGGAGCCTGTCAGAGAATGAGGTGAACAGATTGATGAGGAAGTTTCTCAGTGCGCAGATCCAGATGGTGGCCATCCCAGCTCCTTCCCCTATGGGATCTGTGTGCAGAGCTTCCCCCTGCTGAATAGTATCTCCTTCTCCAATCCAGCCTGCCATTTCGGAGCTCCCGGATCTGTCAGTCCCTGGGGGCATTTCATCGGGTCCAATAGTCTTTACCTCTTTGAGCCCAACTGCTTCCTTGATTCACTCTGTTCTAACCCACATCGGGGTCGAGCGTGTTTCAGAGCTGAAGCCTCGACCTCGAGTCTGGGGGATGACTTCAACTCTGAAGTTCTCAGAGCTGTCACTTCCCCCTCAGTGCCTCAGCATTTGACAGCTTGACACTGACTCCCCCCTCAGAGCAGATGGCTGCTAGTGACCATGGATGGTCTGTTCCTGATCCATCGGGCCAGGGGAGGGTTCCTGTGGACTTCAGGAGTCATTCAACCTTCGAGGTGGTATAGAGGGTTCTCTCCACCCCTAGGAGACCTCCTGCTCCTACAGTATCTGATCCACCCCTTCCTTCCTGACCACTGCATTAGAGACCTCTCTTCTGCCACTGGGGTAACCAGCTCCTCAGGGCATCCAGTCTTTCACTTGTGGAAACCCAGACTTCTTTCAACACCTCCCTGGAGCACCCCACCAAGGATGCTGCTGCTGGGAAGAAAAGGTGCAAAAGGAGGCACTTAGATTCCCCAGAGGAAACCCTCATGACAGACACGGACTTCAATGAAGGTTCAGGGTCTCCCTAGATCTTTACCCAACATCTCCTTTGGAGAAATTTTAGAAATCCTTCATCAGAGAGGTGTTTGGTCAGCCCTAAACCCCACCCTGGATGTGTCAGTGTTCCTGGAGGCCTTCGGGACCAGCCCATCTACATCCTGGGTGTCCCCCCTGCAGACCCCCAAGTGGACCTGGTATCTGCAAGGGCATGGAAGGAAACAGACGATGCAGAACCAATCCCTAAAATAACTAAAAAAATTCTTAGTCCCTCCAGGATATATCCCACTGGACAAAGGGCATTCCAGTAGATGCCATGTTGGTTGCAGTGGCCACCAAGAAAGAGCTTGCCCAGGAAAGCTCTACTGTACATCCTCCTAACAGGGGGTCTAAGGCTATGCACAGATTTGGAAAAAGGGTGTACACTTCTTCCACTTTCTCCCTCAGAGCATTGAATTACCATTCCCACTTTACAAAGCTACAGAGGGACTTGCTTAAGGAACTCTCTAGCTCTGGCCCACGACGGCAGAGGAACAGAATTCTTTTTCCTCCTGTATGGCCACTCTGCAGTTCATTTCCAATGTGTCCATGAGGCTCATCTGTCACGCTGTTGAGCCCTGCACCTCTAGGGCGGCTGGTTCCAGCATTGCCATTTGCTGTCATGCCTGGATGCGGCTGTGTGATTTCTTGGAAACCTTTAAGGCATCTTTTGTCAATACCCTCTTTGATGGTTCCTCCCTCTTGACCAACTGTTCAAGACACACTCTCCCACAGCAAGAAAGATGGAAAGACCCTGTCTACCATCAGAATCTGTTTCTCTACCCCACAGAGGTCTTTCTCCAGGAATCAGAGTGGGGGGAAAGAAGTTGTAGTTCATAAAGTCCCAAGGCCCTTTCCAGGACGCTCAGTGAGATTTTTCCCCCAGGAACAGAGGGGGAATAATTTGAATGGTAGACGCCACCCTCATGGCAGAGGAGGTCCACAGAATCGGGTCTCAGGATTCTCCTTCCAGAAATCTTTGCAGCATCCCTGAAATTTTGCCCAACTGTCCATCTCTGGAGGCAGTCGGGGGATGTTGCTCCATGCACCTGAAAGCATGGTTATTCATCACAATTGACCGATGGGTGCAAGAAGTCATGTTCAGAGGTTATTCCATTCCCTTTTCAAATCTCCCCAAGCCAAAACAACACCTTCCCGATGTTCCACCCAATCAGTGGAAGGCGGCAACTTTGAAAATTGCAAAGCTGCTTCAAAAAAGTCATTCAGGAGGTCCCCTCAGACCAACATGGATTAGAGGGTTTACTCCTGATTCTTTTTAGTTACAAAGAAAACAGGGGATCTCAGGCCTATACTGAAGAAATCAGTGAAACGCACAAAGTTCAAGATAGTCATGGTTCAGTCCATCCTTCCTTTTCTTCAGAAGGGTGACTGGATGTGCTCCACAGACCTAAAGGATGCATACTATCATATCAAAATGAACAGATGCTCTGGAAGATACCACAATTTCAGGCAGGGAGCAAGTCATTAGTAATTTTGTGTGCTTCCATTTGATCTCACCACAGCCCCCAGTGTGTTCACTGAATGCATGACAGTAGTTGCAGATCACATCAGACTGCAAGGATTCCACTCGTTTCCTTACCTGGATGACTGGACCCTAGTCAACACCATCCAGGCATCTACTAATTCAGGCCAGGGACTTTCTGTTGCAATTGGCCCCAACCTTGGGGGCTCACTATAAATCTTCAGAAGTCACTGTTGCAACCTGTGCAAATGATAGATTTTATAGGAGCCCCACTTGGATGCAAACAAAATCTTGGCCTATCTTCCACCAGAGAGGATGCTTTCACTAAGGATGCCTATTAGGCAAATGCTAGTGGTTCCAGTTCCTCCAGTAAATCTTGTTCTCAGGGCTCTGGGTTCTATGTCTGCAACAATAACTTTACTGCTGACAGCTCACTTGCATAGGAGGGTCCTGCAGTGGACATTGTCAGTCCAATGGTCCCTTCTGCACCATCCCCTCACTCATCCTTTAAGACTGACTTGATTGTGTAAAAATTCTCTATTGTGGTGGCTTCACAATCCAGAAGTGTCTCAGGGACAACCGTTCATTCTTCCCACCCCCATTGCCACCTTGACCATGGAACTTCTCCCAGCTGGGGTGGGAGCATTACCTGGGACAGACAGATCAAGGCACATGGACTCCCCAGGAGATGAATTTGCATATCAACGTCCTGGAGATGTGGGCAGTGCTTTTAGTATTGCAACACCTTCACTCCATTCTTCCCCTAGGGGCAATTGCAATTCAGACCGACAACATGTCTCTTGTGTGGTACATCAACAAACAAGGTGGAACTAGGTCTTAACCCCTTTGTCAAGAAGCAGTGAGAGTGTGGCAATGGGCTGTCTCTACCAATCGCTTTCTAGTTGTAATGCACATTCCGGGGGAGCACAACATATTGGACAGGCTCAGCAGAGTACTACTTATGCCTCACAAGTGGTCTCTGAACCAGTCAGTGGCAAATAGGATTTTCCTTAGATCAGGTCATCCCTGCAGCAACCTCTTCACCTCTCCCTTCAACAACAAATGCAGCAGGTACTTTACCCTGATCCCTCCACAGGGACAGTCAACAAGAGATGCTGTACTCCATGCATGGCCCCCTGCTCTACTTTATGCATTCCCGCCACTTTCTCTGATTCCCAAATTTCTTCAGAAGGCATGCAGGTTGAAGAGCAAGTGATCCTCATTGCTCTCTTTTGGCCTCAACAAGTTTGGTTCATGTGATCTCATCTGACTTGCCCTCCATGGATGCTGGAACCTTGTCCAGATCTTCTTTCCTCACCTCTCAAACTAAATTAATTCTTTAATTCCAATGATGGCTAGAAAATCCAGGCTTTCTTCCCCAGTCCAACAGATTCTGATTTCCTCCCATAAGTCTTCTACCAGAAAAATGTTTAAAAGTAAGTGGGAAAGGTTTTCCATTTGGGCCCAGCAGCATCACATTGCCCATTTCTGGTGCCCATTTCAGCAGTCTTGGATTTCCTAGCTGGACTATTTCATTTGGGGGCCAGTTTTACTGTCAGAATTCAGTTGGCAGCCATTTCTAATTTTCATATTGGAGAAAATGCTGCATTTTGGCTTCTTCTAGGCTTTGCAAAGCCTTTCTCAGAGGTACATCCCTTCTTCGTCCCCTATCAAAGATCCTACCCCTCCATGGGATCATGTTGGTTCTCCAAGCTCTGACCTTAGCTCTCTTTGAACTCTGCAAAGGCAGAGTTAATTTTTTTGTCCTGGAAAACAGCTTTGTTAGTAGCAATTACTTCAGCCAAAAGGGTCTCTGAGCTTCAAGCTTCATCTTCAAAATCCCTATATCTTATTTTCCATAAAGACAGAGTTATTTTACGTTACTAATTCCTCTTTCTTACTGAAGGCTGCATTAATAAATACATTAACCTCCCTGTGTTTTTCCCAAATTTTCAGAATAAGGGTGAATATATGTTGCACCTTTTAGACGTTCATAGACAATTGCACTTCTGCCTGGATAGGACAAAATCTTTCAGAAAATCTGATCAACTGTTTGTGCCTTTCTCAGATTCCAAGAAAGGGAAAGCTGTTGTCAAAGCTACTATTGCTGGATGATTAAGGGATTGTATTTCTTATGTTTATTCTCTGAACAATGTTCCTTTATCTAGACCAGTCAAAGCTCATTCCACGAGATCCATAGCCACATCTCAGGCCTTTTGGTCTAGATTTTCCTTGGAGGATATTTGTGCAGCTGCTTCATGGGCAAGTTTTCAAACTTTTGTTTTACATTACAAACTTGATATCATCTCCAGGAATATGGCTGCTTTTGGCTCTGCAGTACGCTGAAATATCCTTCCATGGGGCCACCCGGATCAATGTAGCTGGGGACTCTGTCCCACAGGTTTGATGAGGACTGAACAGACAACATCAGATTAAGAAGTTATGTACTCACCATAATGTTCCATCTGTGTTGTCTGCTTTAGTCTTCATCAACCTTCCCTCCCTCCTTACCCCTTCCTTATATCTGACTCCTGAGCATCCTTTTTAACCTCTCTTGTATAAATATGTATTTTCTCTTCTGGGAGGAGTGGCACCAAACTTGATCTGAGGTATATGTGAGGAGTGAGGCAGTATGAGTAGGGTGGGAGGGGCTCTAGCTTGTAATCCTTAGTTTGCTAATGGCTGAGTTGGTTCTGAGGTCAGAACTGAGACCCACAGGTTTGATGAAGACTGAAGCAAACAACACAGAAGGAATGTTATGGTGAGTAACTTAACTTATGTGATGCATACTACTACCTCTTTACTATAGCTTTACAGGCTTGTGAACAGGCAATGAATGCCAAGAGTACCTGTAGGACAACACACAAATACCCACATAGAACTATGTGACAGAACACCTAGACAAGAGCCAAGCAGATCCACAGAAGTGAATGATACGAGTATAGTCCTAGATCTCACAGATAGGGGTGTATCAGAGTTGGACCTTTTCACTTCTCCAAGCAGCACACAGCAGAGAGAGTTCTGCTCCAGTGTATAAAGCAAGCAAGCAAGATTGGGCAGTGAATGCCTTCACCCTGAAGTGGACAGAACTATTTTTTGTACTTTCCCGCCAATACCCTTACTCCACAGAGTAAATCAAAAGCTGGAGGTGGAGAGGCCAGAAACTATTTTTCTTGTCTCTTTCTGGTCAAAGGAAGAATTGGTCCTACCTTATTTGGATGGTGAGGGAGAAACATCTACTGTTGCCTCAGCATATGAGTTTTATGATGCAATGTAAAAGTTCTCAGTACATCACAAAAATTCCACACTAATCTGATAGCTTGGAGATATGGCTGTGTTGCATTTTGGACACCTTCATTCTCAGAACATGATAAAAATTATAAGAGACTTTAGAAGAGAAGACTAAGTACCAAGAAGTGTTATGCAGATCTTAGTTGGATTTGTGCTTGGCAGTATTAGTGTTAGTCATATGCCAGTATATTCAAGCTAAGCCTTCATCAGTTCTTTTTTGCTATACATAATAGTGTATTAAATTTCCTAAAAGTTTGTGAATTCTCTAATATAATTAGAGCCTTTTTATTCTCATTACTTGTGTTAGTCCTCCTTCATGAATAATATATATAGTAATGTGTTTGCATATACTTTTTGTTGTAACTAGCAACTATAATTGGTCTACAGAAGTATGTAGTTAAGTAGGCAGTATGTCTTCCCTGCTTTTCATAGGTACTTAATAAGTTGTTAATATGTAAGGATCTTTAAAAACCTAGCCTTGCATTCCCTTGAAGTTTATAGCCCTTGTAACTTAAGTATGAATAGCCCAGAGCCAGTTAGAACATTTTCATGTTACCCTTATCCGTAAACAACACTGTTGCTATCCAGGGGTGAATTTGCAGTTTCCCATCCATTCATCCTGATTACATTTGAATAGTGTAAGGGAGTACTTTGCTTTATGTGAGGAAGCCAATTAAAAAGAAGTTGTATATTTACTGTGATACATATATGTCCCTACAACATGTTCTGTTTATGTTGCTGCAGAGATTAAGATCTCTAGCTGGTGTTTATTCCACCATCAGATTTGCAAATGTGCAGTAGATCATTGAAGATATGTTCTGAGGCTGTATGTTTAAGGTAGAGATTGACCTTCAGTAGCTTATATGATGCTGAGAAGAGGGGCAAGGCTTTTAGCTGGTCAGTGTAGTTTCTGTGGTTTAAGCCCTTAATGTTCTGGGTAGGAAAGCATTGTGGTCATTCAAGTTGGTTTAAGTGTTTGGACAGGTACTTAGACACCATACCCTTACTAAAAAGCAATGAAAACAGACTTTCTTACAATAGTGGATACATGGTGATGGAAGGACAGTTTGTTGTCCTCCTAGGTTCCTAACTGCCAACTCGCATTTCATGGGTGTGTCGCATATATACATTTCTTGGTACTTAGCTAGTGTCATGGACTAAAACTATTTGGAAAAGGCCCTCATGGAGGATCTTGGTGCCCTCTGGAGAGTTTGATGCTAACTTGGTCAGCCACAATCCCTTTACATTAACTTTGACATCTGAGAAGTAAATGCAAATGAGGAGTGGAAAAAGGACTGAATCCTGGTGTATACCACTAGTGAACAAGCCTTTTGGAGGAGGTAGAGCCACCTACCCTAATTTCCTAAGTTCAATTTGAGCCAGTTTGCTTTCCAGTGAGGTATACAGGATTAACATGTAACTGTGACAGTTCAATACCACCACCACCTAAGTGTGAGATAGTGTTGAAAGCCTTTGTGAGGTCTAGAAATGCAGTATGTACTGATTTTCCCACTTCCACTGTTTCAGTAATCTTCTGAAAGTAGTCAACTAGGTTAAGTAGGCGAGATCTACCCTTGGCAAAACTAAACTGGCTTGGATCAAGAGTTTGTAGGTTACCCATGTCCTCATTTCTTAATTCCATAGTAATCCTGTTCAAAGCCTTACAGTTGAGTCTAGTAACACTTAGGAGCCTATAATTATCAAGGTCCATTGATGCTCAGCCTTTGTGTAAGGGAAGATTTCTGCAGTCTTGCATTCATCTGGCACAAAACCTGTTTGTAGACTGATATTGAACAGTCTCTGTAGAGAGTTTAATGGGTTCTGTTTCAGGTTGGTCAGTAGGCAGCCTGGTATGTTAACTGGCCCCATAGAAGCAGTGTTCTTTGCCTTGGAAAGTGCTTTGAGGACTTATTTTTGGGAGAGTTGAGGGTAGTGGAAATATGAGTATGTGATCTTAGAGTGTAGGGAAATAGAACGGGTGAAGGTTGAGCTAAAATTGGCTGCTAGTACTCTAGCTATGGTCCTTAGGGTCTGAGTACTTGATATCATTTACTGTTAGATCTGTGCAGTGCTAGGCATTGTTTGTGAGGTTTCTGACATAGTTAAAGAAGGCCTTATGGTTGTATTTTGCCTATATGACTGTTTTTACCTCCTGTCTAGCTTTAGTTGATTGATCAGGCATCGAAGTTCCTTGTTAAGTTTACCAACACTGTTTTTGACATCCTGATAGTTTCATTTATTTTTGCATGCATTAAGTAAAGCCTGTTTATATTTGGTATTGTATTTGCTTCAGTGGAGGACAGATGTATCTATGCAGGTATTCACATGTGCATAGAATTTGGTAGTAAAGGATTCCGCATACACAATGGGTTCATCAGGTTATAGGGAGATGTTGAATTTAGCCAGGTCATCACTTAGTTTTCATGGATTAGGTTTCGCATAAACTTTGAATACCAAGGTATTTGAATGTGACAGATTTGTGGTCCAATATGATGAGAGATGGAATTGCAGTTGGTGAAGAACAGAGTTGTCCCATATTGGTGAGGACCAAGTTAGGGATCTGATGTCATTTTCATACATTCATTAATGTGTGGGTCTCAGTTCCAACCCTCATAACCAACTCAGCTGCTTCACCAGCTTGTGATTTGAAGCTCAAGCTTCTTCTTCCTACCCATAATGACTTTTTCCCCCAAAGAATCTCAGATCTCGTTTGCCACTCATCGAAGAAGCAGCAAGGTTCTGGTGCCCTTGAGCTCCTCCAATTGGGTGCTTTTTCACAGTGAGCTTAATGTAGTCAAAACCTTTCTTGTCCAAAACTAAGTTTCAAGAAGTGCACTTCCTGTGGACACAAGATTCCCTTATCTAATACCCACAGGGATTGCGTCTACTGCTTGAGACTTGCACATTTGGATAGTTATTCAGTCTGTGTGAGTTTTCAACTGCAAGCTTTGGTGGATTACTGTAATAAGTTGATCCTCAAGGGGTTACTGCCTGCTTCCTCCTCTCTTGCTGTTTCTTCTGCTTCAGGAGCTCAAACCACATCAAGAAAGCACAAAGAGGCCTGGGAAAGAAAGAAGCATTCTCCTGACATCTTTTCAGTCAGAGCCTGTTAAAAAGGCACCAAAGCTGCCTGAACCGAAGGCTTCAGAGCCTTCTCCTTCAGTTTCCACTGTTGCCTCTCCACCCCATACCTTGGTACCTCATTCAGGGTGTGTTTTAGCTCAGACCTCTCCGCTCTGGGAGACCTCCCCAAAAAGGACCTCCAGACCTGCTTCCACATCCTCCTCCATCAGTTTCTGAGTCTGTCCAATAAGGACATTGTAGATTGATGAGGCAATTTCTTGAAGCATAGATTCAGATGGGGATTTTGCCTGCTCCATCCCACTCTGGATCTGTAAGTCTTTCCCCATTCCATCCTGTGGCTCCTTCTCCAGTCTGACATTCAGATTCAGAGTTGTCAGTTCCGTTGGTGCTGAGAACCGAGGTTTCGGAGCCAATATTTATCACATCTTGCCTCTGAGTATTTCCCCAATGTTTTCAGCACCAACGATGTTGGTTCTGAATGTGTCCCGGAGCCATAGACTCAACATTGGTTCAGGGGGGTTGAATTCAACTCCAAAGTTTTTGGAGCTTCGGCATTCAACAGGTCTGGGCCAACTCCCCCTTTGGAGTGGGAGACTCAGTGACCTCAGGGGATATCTGTTCCAGTAGCCTTGGCCCTGGGAGGACTGCCCTCGGGTATTCAGAGTGCTTGCCTTTAAAGTGCTGGAGAGGGTTCTCTCCCATTTTGGGGGGCACTCAGTTCTCACCCTAGCAGAACCTCTCCCTATCTTCACTGGATCTACCTCTGAGGCCTTTCTTCTATCACTTGGGCAGCAAACCCCAGGAAGCCTCCAGACTGTCCCATCTGTGGAACCCCAGAGATCTTCCAACACTTCCCTGGAGCATTCCATTGCGGAGGTTCCTCAGAACAGACTGTCCAAGGAGGAGACGTATTGATTCCCCAGGGCAATCTGTCACCACTGACACTGATTTCAAGGAAGGGGAGGGGTCCTCAAGATCTCCACCGAATGATGTCTTCTTTGGAGACATCGTAGAAATCCTCTGCCAGAGAGGTGGATGGTCTTCCCAAAATCCCTCCCTATAGGAAACAGTGCTGCTGGAGCCTTTTGGGTCTGGCCTATCTGCATCCTGAGTGTCTCCCCCTGCAGGACCCACTCATTGAGTTGGTATCTTCTAGGGAATGGAAGCAACTGGACACAGTAGCGCCCATACCCAAGCATGCAGACAAAACTTTAAGCACTCCCTAGAACAAAACCTTCTGGACTAAGGGTATTCCAGTAGATGTCATGGTTATTGTGGCAGCTACCAAAAAGGAACTGGTCCAAGAGAGCTCCTCTGTCCATCCCCCTAACAGGGAGTCTTGATCATTGAACAGATTTGATAAGAGTTTACACTTCAGCCACTTTCACCTTGAGAGCACTAAACTACTTTTCTCATTTTATGAGACTACAAAGGGACATAGTCAAGGAACTTTCTAGCTCTCCCCCATGGTCCATGTCTTCAGAGGATCAGAAGGTTTCCTCCTCCAGAATGGCCACACTCCAATCTCTGTCTAATGCAGCCATGAGGCTGATATCCCATGCAGCAGAGGGTACCTCAAGGGTGGCTAGTTCTGGCATTGCCTTAAGGCGTCATGCCTGGATGTGGTTGTATGACACTGTGGAACCTTTCAAGGCATCCGCATCCTTCATTGGTGTGCCTTTTGATGGATCAACCTTGTTTTGGCCCACGGTTTGAGAGACATACTCCCACAGTGAGAAAGATGGGAAGACCCTGTCTGCCACTGGGATCTGTATTTCTACTCCACAAAAGTAATTTTCCAAGAACCAATGTGGGAGTAAAAACATGTGGTTCAAGAAATGTCAGGGTCCTTTTCAGGATTCTCAGGAGAATTTTCCCCCAGAGGCAGAGTTGGAAGTAACCAAAATGGTAGATGCCACCCATGCAGGTGAGGGTGCTCTGCAGAATCAAGGGTTTCATGAGTCCTTCTTTGACAGACTCTTCCAGTGCTACTGAACGGTTGCCTGACTGCCTTCCTCTGGATGTAGTCAGGGAGCACTTTTCCTTGCAACCTGTAGTCTGGGAAGCCATCACAAATGACTGATGGGTGCCAAGTATTGTATCCAAAAGATACTCTATTTCCTTTTTAGAGACACCAAGACAAAAGTCTTCCCTCCCTGATGTTCCACCCAATCAGAGAGAGGATGCAGTCATAGAAGTCACACGATTGCTGCAAAAGAGTCATCCAGTAGGTCTCCCCCAATCAAGTTGGATCAGATGTTTACTCGAGGTTCTTTTTGGTGCCCAAAAACACAAGGGACTTGAGGCATTTCTGGTCCTTGCATCTCTAAACAAATTGGTAAAGAACACAAAGTTCAGGATGGTCGTGGTTCAGACCATCCTACCTCTACTGAGGATGAACAACTGGATGTGCTCAATAGACCTGAAGGATGCATACTACCACATCAAGATGGACAGGCGCTCCAGAAGGTATCTTCATTTCAGGCAGGGAACCAGTCAATTTCAGTTCAGATGACTCCCGTTTGGTCTCATCACAGCCCCCAGGGTGTTCACCAAATGCTCAGCAATAGTTACAGATCATATCAGGCTGCAGGGATTCCAGATATTCCCCTATCTGGACAACTGGCTCTTGACCGCTCCAACCAGGCCTCAACTGATTCAGGACAGGGATTATCTTTTTGCAGCTGGCTGTATGTCTTTGCATAACTCTCAGCTTGGAGAAATCCCAGTGGGGACCAGTTCAAGTGATATATTTCATAGGGGCACATCTGGATGCAACAGTTTCTTGGGCTTATCTCAAAGTGGAGGGAGTTTGGCATGGTGGCTGGTATGCTGCTTTGCACACATGGGGTGCAAGGTTTCATTCTCATGTAGATTAATTGGCTAGGTATGGATTTATAAGATGTCCTTCAAGGATGCATCTGCAGTCCTTACAAATGGGGTTGTCCTGTCGTCAGGCAGCCCTTCGGTCGGCCGGATTCCAAAGTCTGGGTCTGGCCTCGGCTGGTGTCGCACTTCACCTGACGTCATAGCTGCAGCTCTTTGGGTATAAAGGCATCAGCCGACGCCATTTTCCCCAGTCTTTCTTGCCGCGTGGCACCCGAAGCAGAAGCTGTTCGCAAGTGCCGGTCGGTCAGATCCAGAGATTACTACTACCGAATACTACTTTGAAGACTTCTAAAAAGCTAAGTACCCCATTGGGGACTCTTTCTTGCCTCAGCCGATGTCAGAAAAAGTGAATAACTGTTTAACTTGTGGGAAACAAATACCTCATAAAGATTTCCACTCTTACTGCTTACCTTGTTTAGGCCCAGACCACGACGTAGCAGCTTGTTTAGCCTGTGCTTCTTTCAACCGACGGACGCTTAGACGTCGGTCGGAGTTTGCTGAACAGTTTTTCGGCTCAGATTTCGCGTACATAATGCCGTCGGATCCTCCGACTTCACAAGTTGTTAAGAAACGCAAAGAAAAGGACCGAAACCGCGGTTAAGCAAACCGCGAGTGTCTCGGTTTCGGCCGAAACCGAGCAAGCGGTTCTAACTTCAGCCGAATCCATGACTACTACCGAGGCCCCTTCTAACCTGGTTGAATCGGCCTCTGAAATTCAACCTGCTACTGTGGTTTCACAAGAATTATCGGACACCATCCCCTTGGATGTTTCAACCCCTGCACGTGGTGCTGCTAGGCCGCCTGCAGCCATGTCCATAAAGGCCTTTGCCAGGGCTAAAGCAGCCAAAACTTCTAAGTCTGTGCCTGTTAAGCCCCCCTCTCACAGGCCCAGCTCCAGTTCCCAAATGCTTACTCTGGCAGACGATCTCATCTCTTTAATAAGGGGATCCCAACCTTATCCAGGCAGGGCCTCTCAACCTCCTCCAGAAAAGAGACCTAGAGCAGAGCCCCCTGAGCCAGTGTCCTCAGATGATTCTTCTGATGATTCAGACAATACAGACCATCCAGAGGCTCCTTTTTCTCCTTATGAAGACTCCGATGCTGAGGAATCGATTCCTTCTGCCTCTCCACCAGAGGAATTTTCCTTTGGGGAAACCTTACATGCCATGAGGGAGCAATTTCAATGGCAGGGGCAAGATTTCTCAGATTCAAGGAAAAGGCTTAGGACTTTTTTGCATTTACCACAACATAGGCCTTTAGCTATACCTCCAGTTCTTCCTGTTGTAGATGATGCATTTAATGATGCTTGCACTGCTCCTGATACTTTGCCTCCAGCCCCTGCTAAGCCCGATAGGTTCTACAGGGTCCCGGACACACACCACCATTTATACAAGGCTCCTTTTGCAGATCCCGAGACTACCTCCCAGGGGCCTACAGCAGTAGCTTCGACCTCAGTTAAAAATCCCCTCCCCTCTGAAAGGGAATCCAGGTCCTTAGAGAGATGGGGTAAAAAAATATACACCTCTGCTACTCTCTCAGCTAGGGCATTGAACTGTCAGTTTCATATGATCCAATACCAGGAGTTTATGCTTGATCAGTTAACTAAGAAACTGTCCTCTGATGACTCTTTAGATAAGAAATATGTTCTAGAAATGGTGCATGACATTCAGCAGGTTAGTAACCATTCTTTAAAATGTGGCTATGATGCACTGGAGGCTTCCTTTAGATCAGCCATGACTGGCACAGTTATCAGAAGGCATGCATGGTTGAAAGAACAGGTCTTGCCGGATCATGTTAAAGCAAAACTATTAGATGCTCCTATGGATAAGGTCAATTTATTTGGTTCTCCTGCTCAGCAGGTACTGAAGAAAATGGAAGAGAAGGCAAAATCTGTACAAACAGTGAAAGATTTCTTACAGGTTCAGCCTCCAAGGTTTAGCAGGAACTGGCCTTCAAAAATTGGTCCTTTCCAGACTCCTCTAAAACACAGAGAGGCAGGAATAGGCGTTCAAGAGGCAGAAACCAATCCAGAGGAGGTGCCTACAGGGACGCCAGTGGCAAGGTAACAACCAGCGAGGCACAGACACAACTACTACCACTGCAACAGGACAATCACAGTGACTTGGCTCTGGCACCGCCTACCAGGGAACAAATAGCAGCACCCTTAGGCGGAAAGTTAGCCTTATTTTCAAAAAACTGGCACTGCATCACAAGAGACAAGTGGATTTTGCAAACTATAGACCAAGGCTACAGATTTCATTTCCATACTTTACCAGGAAAAAGAGGAATGCCAAACCTACCACCAAATCAAAAGACAGAAGCTCTAAAACAAATAGCTCAATTAGCAAAAATGAGAGCTGTGGAAAGGGTACCATCTATGGAACAAGGAAAGGGATTTTACTCCAGACTCTTCCTGGTACCAAGAAAAGAGAAAAATTGGAGGCCTATTCTCGACCTGTCCGCTTTAAACACATTCATCATTGTTCCAAAATTCAAAATGCTGACCCTACAGCAACTTCTTCCCATGCTGGGCAAGGAGTCTTGGCTGGTGACTCTAGATTTCAAGGAGGCATACCTGCACGTCCCCATACGACCAAATTGCAGAAGATACCTCAGATTTCTTGCAGGATCAGAGCATTATCAATTCTCAGCATTGCCCTTTGGCTTATCTACTGCGCCCAGAGTGTTCACTAAATGCCTGGCATCAGTAATCACTCACTGCAGGCTTCAGGGAATCCAAATATATCCATACCTGGACGACTGCCTGATACAAGCGGACAAAAGAAACAAGCTAACAGAAGACTTACAAAGAGTCATTTGCTTACTGCAAGCCCTGGGATATACAGTCAATATAAAAAAATCAAGACTGATACCATCCCAAAGAATAACCTTCTTAGGTGCAGAATTGGACACAACAAAACAGATGGCATTCCTAACTGCAGAAAAACAAGAACAACTTCCTCTCTACTTCTTGGCATTAACAAAGCAGAACCAACTAACAGCAAGGAAAGTACTGCAGGCCTTGGGCTTCATGGCATCCTGCATAATCCTGGTCCCTCATGCCAGACTACATATGAGAAAGCTACAGTGGTACCTGAAGAATTTATGGTCTCAACACAGGCACAGCCTAGAAACCAAAATACCACTAATCCCATGCCTGAAACAAGAGTTCCTATGGTGGGCTCAGGCATGCCAGTCAAACCCAGGTTTGCCCTTCCACAGCATTCAACCAAGCCAAACCATCACAACGGACGCCTCAGACCTCGGTTGGGGGGCCCACATGCTGGACAAGTGCATACAAGGCTTATGGACTCAAGATCAGCTGCACCTGCACATAAATCAAAAGGAAATGCTGGCAGTAAAACTGGCAATCCAGAATTTCAGACCATTCCTCCAAGAAGGGCAGTTGATGATAAGGACAGACAACACAGTCATGTGGTACATCAACAAACAGGGAGGCACTCATTCATACCCTCTATGCCGGATGGCACTGGACCTATGGAATATGGCTCTGAGCTACAACATTCAGTTACAAGCAATTTTTGTACCGGGAAAAGAAAACATCCTAGCAGACATATTAAGCAGAACTACCTCGGATGCTCACGAATGGATGCTACACCCGGACATCTTCAAGGCCATCACAAGGAAATGGGGACTACCACAAATAGACCTATTCGCATCCCCACTCAATCACCAGCTCAAGAAATTCTGCACAAGGACGTACCACCCATTTGCTTGGAAGGTGGACTCTCTATCCTTCAGTTGGAAAAGCCTGACAGCATATGCATTCCCACCTCTACCTTTGATGCACAAGGTGCTATTGAAAATCAAAGAGGAACGTCCAAGGATCATTCTGATAGCTCCAGACTGGCCAAGACAACATTGGTACCCATTACTGAGGAGCATGTCTTGGGGACAAATGTGGACACTACCCCTGATTCCTTTGCTGTTAACTCAGAGCGGCTACAACACCCTGCATCCAAACCTGAAAACTCTGCAGCTGACTGCCTGGAACATTACATAAGAGCAACTAACCCAGATTTATCCCAAAGGGTTAAAGACATTATCCTTGAGGCCCGCAGACCTTCAACAAGAAGGAACTGTGCAGGAAAATGGAAAAGATTTCTCATTTGGAGTACTGAAAGGGGAAAAGATGTGTCAAAGGTAGACATAGCCAACATCCTGGAGTATTTGGCAGAGCTTTTCCATACAGGCCTGTCCTATTCCTCCATCAAGATATATGCATCAGCTATTTCTGCAGAATACAGCTTCGATCCCCCTGTCTTCTCGCATCCTCTACTCAGGCAGTTTCTGAGAGGAATTAATAATGTAAAACCTCCTAGGAAACCACCATTGCCAGCATGGGACTTGAACTTTGTGCTAGAAAAATTGACACTCCCCCCTTTCGAACCAGCAGCAACAGCAGAACTTCAACACCTATCCTGGAAAACTGCTTTCCTGCTGGCAATTACCTCAGCAAGAAAGGTTTCTGAGCTACAGGCTTTAATGGCAGTACAACCCTTCCTAATCTTCCATCAAGACAGAGTGTCCATGAGAACAAATCCTACATTTATGCCTAAGGTGGTATCCAGAGTGTCTTTAAACCAGGCTGTCCACCTACCTACATTCTTCCCCAATCCACAGAACAGGGGGGAAAGACTGCTGCATACTTTGGATGTACATAGACAGTTACGCTACTACCTGGACAGAACCAAGGGCAATAGAAAACTGACCAGCTTCTGGTAGCATATGCAACAGGAAGGGAAGGAAAAGCAATTTCAAAACAGACAATCTCCAAGTGGATAGGAAATTGCATCAGATTCTGCTACTCCTACCATGGAAAGCAAACTCCACAGAACATAAGGCCTCATTCTACAAGGGCTACAGCCACTACCACAGCTTTCTTACGAGGAGTGGCTACCAAGGACATTATAGAGGCTGCTACTTGGACCTCCGTGCATACATTTGCCAAGCATTATAACTTACCTTTATACTCTAGATCCCGAGCAGGGTTTGCCACTGCTGTTTTGCAAGGGATCCTAACTACACCATAATTTCTTCTTCCTCCTCCCTAGTTTGGCTATGGTATTCTACCCATTTGTAAGGACTGCAGATGCATCCTTGAAGGACATAGTACAGTTTTGTACCTACCATAAATGTAGATGTCCAAATAGGAATGCATCTGCAGTCAGGATTACCCACCCTCCTTCCCCTCTGAGGTATTCCTAGGGTATTTGCCCATCTAATAGCTAGCTGGGGATCTCTTATGGTGTATTTGTTTGTATATATGTACATACATGCTTATTTTTTGTGTTTGCCTTCTATTTGGAAACATTGGCATTTATCCAAAATTTAGCTATCCAAGAGGGCAACTGGCATCTGGGGCAAGAAACACTGAGGAAAATGGCGTCGGCTGATGCCTTTATACCCGAAGAGCTGCAGCTATGGCGTCGGGTGAAGTGCGACACCAGCCGAGGCCAGACCCAGACTTTGGAATCCGGCCGACCGAAGGGCTGCCTGACGACAGGACAACCCCATTTGTAAGGACTGCAGATGCATTCCTATTCGGACATCTACATTTATGGTAGGTACAAAACTGTAATTTTCTCTGGCAGTTAGCCCAGAGGACTAAAGCTCCAACTAGTTAATGAGCTGATTCATGTGGCAAGGGTGCAGGGTTTGAATCTTTCCACCTTCACTTACCTACTGTGTGACATTTAGCGAGTCACTTAGTGATTTGCAGCAACTGGGTATTTGGGAAAGGCTCCTTAATGGTGTCGTGAACTGCATGCCTAGTAAATATGAACCTGTTGATTTTGGGGTGGGAGGTTGGCATAATGGTTCAGTTGTTTACCTTACAAAGTGCAGGGTTTGATTTTCACATGGAATAATTGGCTAGGCTTAAAATGGCCCACAGGGGCAGTTAGCCTAGTACTAATCTATGAACCCATCAAGTGTCAGGCCTATGCCTTCACGTCATAGTCTGTCCATAACAAATCCTCCAGTGAGTTGATTTTCAGAGCTCTCGGTTGTATGGTGGCCACAATAATCCTTTTGCCCACAGCATGCTTTCACATGAGAATCTTACAATGGATGTTAGCCTTCCCATCAGACTTTCACAAGTATGCAAAGAATTTCTGCTATGGTGGGTTCACTCCACAGATGTTACTCAAGGACACCCCTTCATTCTTCCTTCTCCAAATGCTAAATTGACCACAGATGCCTCCCAGATTGGGGGGGGGGGGCATTATCTGGGTCAGACAGTTCAAGGCACATGGACGCTCCAGGAGACCAACTTGCATATCAATGTCCTAGAGATGAGAGCAGTTATTTTGGTGTTGCAAGAGCTACAGAGCTTTCTTCCTGTAGGGACTACTGCAGTACAGATGGGCAATATGTCAGTGGTCTGATACATCAATAAACGGAGTAACCGGGTCTTATCCTCTGTGTTGAGAAGCTATGAGAGTGTGGCAATGGACAATCTCTACCAACTGCTTTCTAGTGACAATGCACATTCCAGGAAAGTCCAACATCCTAGTAGACAGGCTCAGTGAGTCCTGCTAATGCCTCACAAGTGGTCTCTGAGCCAATCCATGGCAAACATGATTTTCCAAAGATGGATTCAACCCTGCTGCAGCCTTTTCACCTCCTCTCTCAACAACAAATGCAGCAGGTACTTTGCATTGATCTTTCCTCAGGGACAGTCACCAAGGGATGCTGTAGTCCATGCTTGGTTTCCCAGTTTACTCTGTGCTTTTCCCCTGTTGCCCCTAATTCCCAAGTTCTTACAGAAGGCATTGAGATTGAAGAGGAAGGTAATTCTCATTGCTGCCTTTTGGCCTCGACAGGCCTGGTTCACCTATATTTGTTCTCATCTGATTTGCCCTCTGGTGATACTAGATCCAGCTCCAGAACTTCCCCTTGGGGCACCCTTACATGGACCTTCAAGGCCAGAAACTAACCGTATGGTTTCTCCAGTTCAGCTGATGGCCAGACATCCCAGGCTTTCATCTTCTGTCCAGAAGATCTTGAGCTCTGTCCATAAATGCTCCACTACGAAGATTTATATTTATGGGCACAACAGAAACAATTAGACCCTTTTACAGCGCCTGTCTCCGTGGTGTTGGATTTTTTGGCTTCCCTTTCTAATGATGGTGCTAGCTTTTCCACTGTCAAAGTTCAGTTAGTTGCATTTTCCAATTTTCATTTGGGAGAAGACTCTACATCATTAGCTTCATATAAACTCTGTAAAGCCTTTCTTAAGGGCATCTTTCAACTTCGTTCTCCAATTAAAAATCCAACTCCCCCTTGGGATTTGTCTATTTTGTTGCAAGTGCTGGTTCATCCCCCTTTTGAACCGGTGGCCACAGTAGATTTAAAGTTTCACTCATGGAAGACACTTTTCCTGGTAGCTATTACTTAGGCAAGAAGAAGAATCCCTGAGTTACAGTCCCTTTCTTTCAAGTTTGTATATTTGTTTCACAAAAATAGAGTAACCTTGCACACCAGTCCTTCCTTATTGCCTAAAGTTGCTACAGAAGCCAATGTCAACCACTCTGTTAACCTCCCTGACTTTCAAAATAAAGGACAATACACTCGTCATTTACTTGATGTGCATAGACAACTACATTTCTACGTAGACAGAACAAAGGCTTTCAGGACATCTGAACAATTGTTCCTATCTTTTTCAGGCATTAAAAGAGATAAAGAAATTACCAAAACCTCTTTGGTCACATGGTTAAAAGACTGGTATTTCCTTTCTTTATTCTTTGAAGAACATCCCTTTGCCTGGTCAGATTAAAGCTCACTCTTCAAAGTATATGGCAACTTCTCAAGCCTTTTGGTCAACGGTATCTATTGATGACATCTGTGCAGCTGCTAATTGGTCAAATCCTCATACGTTTATTACTCATTATAAATTGGATGTCATTTCCAAGAATAGGAGTGCCTTTGACTCTGCCATGCTCCAGAATATCCTCCCATGATGGACACCCTGTGTTTCTGTAGCTGGCGACTCTGTCCCACAAGTTAATGTTCGAATGAAAATGACAACATCAGATAAAGAATTTAAGTTCTTACCATAGCATTCTGTGTTGTTTATTTATATTCTTCATTAACCTTCCCTCCTCCTTCCCCCAACACAAGACTTCGAGTTACTTGATGGATATGTTCATAGGAACCACAGATCCTGTTTGAGCGCCTGTTACTCTAGCCTTTTCTTTGCGATAGATTGTTTTTGGTGGACAGTAGATAAATAGTTGCCACAAACTCGATTTGAGGTTCCTTGGGGGAAAGAGTCATTATGGATAGGGAGAAGGAGATTGGGCTTCAAATATCAAGCTAGTAAAACAGCTGACTCAGTTCCTAGGGTTGGAACTGAGACCCACAGGTTAATGAAGAAGGAAAATATACAACACAGATGGAACATTATGGTAAGAACATAACTTCTTTTTTTTTGTCTCCTGTAGTTGAGGTGCAGACTACCTTGTTGACTGAGTTTATAGTTATGAAGTCTAAAAAATTGCTTGGGCATACATGTTAGGGGATGTACAAGTCTCCCATCTGATGAAAGGGTAGTTGAAGTCCCCAAGAAGAATGATGTTTAGATTAATGCATAGAGAGTCTATACAAGTCGGGTAGGAGGTATGGACCAAGGGGGCATAGAGGAGTTCTGCAGGCAGATATAGGGGTTTTGTTAAAGGTAAGTTGCACTTGGAGGAGTTCCAGGTCATTATCTTTTCTAATAAGCCTGGAGTTGATATTTTGTTTTACAAATGTAGATGCACTGCCATCTTTAATGCCTTTATATTTGCCTTCCACAAGCACACTTATGATCAAAATATTTCCATGCTCATAATTTATATTGGAGCTGATCTTAGCAATGTATACTGTGAATTTTGTAAAAAGTTCAAAAGTGACCAGCAGGAGTGGAATACTTGTAGCTTTCATTTCTCAAAAATTGATCAGGCAGAAGGAGGATGTAACACTGAATTACAATATTCTTGTCCATGAAAAGTGACTGACCTTTGTCAGTTACTGTTACTTGAGGAGAATTATGTTCAATATAGTTTTCACCACTGATGGTCATACCATTGACATTGCCTTCATTTTTATAGACTGCAGCTTAGGTAAAGCACATGATTATAGCTGAAGAGTGTGTAATATGGGTGGTATCCCATGAAACATAGGTACCTCTTTGTTTCCCATTTACTGCTTCAGCAACCTCAGGCTTTACTGAAATTAATAACACTTTGCCGCTTGTTTAGAAGAGATAGGACATAGAAACTGAGCTGTCTGAGGTAGGGAAATCCTGCAGGTAAACTATGTAGTCTCCACTGTATATTTAGTGGTTATGAAGATGGTTTTATCTTTGTCATTGGATTCATCACTTGATGTTATTACTTTTGATGAGGTAGTTAACTTCATGAAATTGTATTATAGCTATGTGTCATAAATGTTTTCTAAAAGATGAACAGGCACAGTACTGACAAGTTCTTTTCATCATTAAATTAAAAATGTCATGTAGGATGCAGTGTCTGGTCACCCAAACTCCGGATCCAAGATGACTACACAAGCTATATAGTATCTCCTGAGAACAAGTCTGAACTATACATGACCAAGTAAAGTAGATTTTTGGCTAGAGAATCTAATGGCATATCCCACAAAGAGTTTCTACAGTGGAAACTCTGCACTCAGCATGGAAGAGGTGATCTTGGTTTTGGCAAAAAGGTATACATCTCCTCTACCTTGGCAGTTAGAGCCTTTATCTATTAGAGCTACAGTAATGTCAACAAGGATGCTGTTGTACACCAGATATGAGAGATTACTGTCCATTTTTCAGATGTAGAAATAAGACATTTGACATAATTAAACAAAATTACTAATAAACTGAGTGGCTACATAACCAAATATGATGCTCCAAATGCATTCTATAGACAAGCTGCTTCTGTGGAGTGGTCATGAGATGCCATGCCTGGCATAGACCTCAGACTTTTCAGAGGTTATCAAAGCAAACATTTTAGATGCTGCTTTTGTTTCTTACTACCTTGTATGGGAGCAAAGTCCATCAGATTGACAGAAAAGAAAGTAAAGATTTTTAACAGACATATTAAGAGTTTTTGGAACCTAACAGTTACAAATGACAAGAATTTTTTAGAAAAGCCAAAAAAAAAAAAAAAAGGAAAAGAAAACCAAAGAAGAAAATAGCCACAAAGATGACCTCCCTGAAAACAGAATGAGGATTTGGGCATCTTTGGGTCTCTCAATACCCATTGCAGTTCCCCATACTCAAGATACTATAACTTTTCATTAGAAATGTTCACTTTCTCCACCATCTTGTTATTTTTTAGTGTAATCAAATTGATATTATATGTAGGTAGTTCAGTGCATGAAGTAGAGTTCACAATTCATCCAGTTTTGTATGGCATATAAAACAATCTACAAGAGTTGCCAGCCTCTTGTCTGGAACAGATCCACAATTTATAGCATGAAAAAACAAAAGAGCTGTTGCCTTTCCACAGCAAGGGATGTTTGTGCTCAAGGTACTTTGCCACTTCCAAAGTAGCACTTCAAGGTAAAGACTAGATTTAATGGGTGTAAACAAATTTGTGAATGTATAGAAATACAGAACAATTTAATTTTCTTAGCTGTTGCTAATGATTAAGGATGTGGTGCTAACTTAGATTGTCTCAGTTCAGGCACCTTGAAATCCAACATTGCTATCCTACAACAACAGAATTAGTTAGGATGGGCAGTTTACATAGTTGGAAAAAAATCCTCTCAGTTCTGTGTAACCAGGCCAAGTACTTTTACAGTCAGAAAATAAGTCTCACAATATCAAAATACAGTATGAAGAGCATATATGTTGTAGTTGTGAAATCTTACAGATGTACTGGAGAAGGGAGTTTGATTTTGAGGGCAGTACACCTTCCCGGATATCTTAGCTTGACATTAGTGTGCTGATCAGGAGAAACCCAGTGCTGTACCAGTGGAGACTGGATTTGTCAGTATTAATGATCGTAGCTCATAAGTGCTATATATAGACCTTTTTACTTCTGAGTTCATTGCACAAATTCTAAACTTCTGCAAAGGAATTCCACAAGCGATTGAATGGAAAATGTGCTTTTCATTCAAATTAAATCAGTTTTTTACATCTTCACTTCTGTATGTTCCTAAAAATGAAGCAGAAAAAGCACATTTTATTTGACAGCTGTAGACTGGCAAATGTGTCCCTTATGCTACAGCTTATCTCAAACCCCTAAGAAGACTACCACTGGTTTAAGATTTGTTGATTTAGAAGTCTGGCAGTGTTAGACATCCAAAATTCCTCTCTCCGGAGTTAACAGTATCTAGATTACATTTTGTGAGGGGATTTAGAATTCAAAGGGCATCTGACATCAACCAGATTCTATAGCATCACCCACAAGGCAGCAGAAAAAAAATAATATCCTCTCCACTCTAATGACAATGGCGAACTTAAAAGGTGTGTGCTATAATTATCTTATCTGCTGGTCACAAAGCATTTGAACATCAACACTTGGCCATAAACACCAGCAGTAGGAAATCAAGAGCAATTTACTACAGAGGAAAATGGCCTTGTCTTCTATGATCAGGGCTCTTTAATCACTATAGCTCATTTTTAAACAGGCATGTGACACATAGGCATTGTCATTGGAATACATCTTGGAGCTGCAGATGTCATCCCATATAAAATTAAGACAACAGCTGGGTTGGACAGGATAGCAGACATTGGAGTCATCACTTATGCCAGCTCAAAACACTCATGACCTGTAATAGTAATAGATGCTGCATTCCATATCAGCTTTTATTCGGTATGGAATTTCAGTTGGTTTGCAAAAAAATCTGAAGAGCAGCAAAACCCTTTCATCTGTGCAGTAGGTATGTCATCACCTAGCCTCTGCAACTCTTTTTGGTGTTATTAGCAACAGGGTATATATACTATGGTGAGCAGGAGGAGAAGACACTGGTTATTAGTAAAATAAAAATTACTTTTCATAAAACAATAGAAGTGACATAACTGATGTCCTAATTCTCAATTCATTTTTCAACTTGGTCATCTTCTTTGAGAAGGAACAGAGCATCAAATGTAATGGTGCCTACCCCAGAAAACACACATTGAGAAAGATCATCTATAAATAGGATATTTCCTGGAATTTGATCACATGCTGTAATCACCTTCAAACATCACTGTCAGTGTGCTTTTATAGAAGCAACTAGTCAAAACAGAACAGCGTATACATAAGAGCCATGTAAATAGCATACATACCATCAAGCGGTCAAATCTTATTCCTGAATTATTTTTGTGTCCTACGTACATGGAGATGTGATGTCCTTTTCTGATATCCAAAATCTCAGCTACTATATTACATCTAAATGTTTCCTTATGGTCTGCTTCTTTTTTGAATAAAATAAAAACACATGAAAACCTGAGGCATCTTCATTTAAAATAATAAAGTAAAGTGATTAGTGTTTTTGTATCTAGTAGATACTTCAGGCAATGTATTGAAATTCATGGCTCCCCATATAGTTATAGAAAACATTATTAGCCAGTTTATTCACATTGTCAGTGTTTGAAGGGTCTTGTTTTGAGTAAAGGGTTAACAATCTGAAACAGGAACGCTGCAGACGAGCTATTAACCAAAAACCAGCGGGACACAGCAAACACTTTACCCGGAGCTAGACTTTATTAAAAAAAAAAAAAAAAAATGACAGTTAAGCACTTTCATCCCATATGGGACTTCAGAACTGCCATTAGCTAAAACCAACCCACTTATATACCACTCATAAAATCATGTGATTTAACGAACAATTAACTCATACTGTTCAAATTAATTACTTAAACAAATGTACATGAATAAAAACAATCCAAACACCTCTTAAAGATGTTTAACACAGTAACACCATTTCTTATAACTTTATAATTGCAAACTTTTAAGTTTAAGTACCAGACTTGTGGAACAAGCCTCATTTAAACCTGGGGCCACTTGGACATTTAAATTGAGTTGCCACATTAATTCCCTCACTAATAAATGTTCATCTATTACAGTGCCCCTAGGGTCTTTTAACTTGCTTCATGACCCTATATTTAAAGTAATGTGTTGGGTGTAGTTAGGGAGTTAGGCATGCACATAGACAGTAATTTAGCCTTTGACCATCACATGCCTACAGTAGTGAGGAAATAATTCTATATTGTACAATTTATAAACAAAGGTATGGTATCTAGGTCCAAGGAAGTCATTGTTCCACTGTATTCAGCATTCATCAGACCTACAATGCCCCCTTTGGTATGTACGTAACCAGGCATATCCAACCATTGGAACATCCACAGATGTTCCTCACTAAAAGAATAGGGGGTGTAAGTAAAATGTCCTATCCAGGCTACCACAAGGCCCTATCCCTGTATTCTGCCTTCTATAGGCTTTTGACAGGAGATCAATGCCTGGCATACAGGGCATTGTCAGACCCTACTCTGAAGGACCTTCTGCATATCCACAAAAAAAAGCACCAGAATTATCCATTCTAAAGGCATAAACCTTGCCTGTAATATAAATAAGAGCTACTTTAATAATAAATGATGAGCTCTTTTGTCTTGCTACAATCATAAAACTTCATGAGATAAAAAATATATATAACTACTGCAATATATAACCTCTCAAATTACTTCATCAACCAATCAAGCAAAGTAAAAAGATCAGGTTATATCAAGACTATCCCACAAAACTTCAATCCATTCATAAAATAACAAATCCTTCACCTAATTACATTCATAAAATCCAAAGCAAAAACAAGTTTTTTTTTCTAATGAAGTTTTACGATCTTAGATGAAAGCAGTCATCATTTGTTATTAAAGTAGATCATTCATTATTAAAGTAGTCTGGATAGACTGCTTTGGCCTTTTACTGTTTTGATTTTACCTTGCCTGTTTTTTGGTTTGATAAATAGGACCTGCTAGAGAGATAGGTATGTATCCCAGAGACTACCCCATCTCTGGAAAAGGCTCCCCATCCATGTGAAGCAGATTTCCTCCCTAACCTAATTCAAGTGCAATTTGGACAATTGGATGGGGAACAGGAAATTTATCCCTGGTTTAACACCTCTGTCTGGACACAGGCAACCTATAAATGGTTCATCTTCCTGGCCCCTACTTGCAAATATTTCATCTTCCAAGCACCTGCTTACACTTATTAAGGGTATCAGAACCTGTCAGAGGTTTGGGATGCATGGCTAGGCTGCAAAATGGGCCTTTTGGTTGTTAACTATTTAATTGTTGCATCCCTCACACCTGTACAACACAGCATAGAAAGTCACTGTGCCTGCCAATGGTAGACTGGCCTGTCACTGGTAGCACTGTCACTGTTACCACATAACCTGTAGTAGTGGAATAGTACACCACATCTGACATTCAGAGACCCACTGTACGGCTGCAGCTACCACTGGTTCAAGGCAGCAGGCAGTGTCACGGCCTGTGTAGATATGTGGGTGGCTATAGGTATTAGGGCTATTATCTGGCACAATCTGCAGCTACAAATGCTGGCATGAAGATGGCTGGTATGCAAGGCCGCTGGTAGACTGTCAGCCACCACTGCCGAATCCTGGCTTCCACAGATGATGCCATGAATGGAGTTTTGCAGTCTACAGTGGCATGCATGCATTTATACCTGGAAAGTTGTGTACATGGCCAACGACCACTGGGGCCTTTTTAAGCCTATCCATGCATCCCAAATCTCTGACAAGTTCTGGTACCTTTGCTAAGTGTAAGCAGAAGCTTGGGAGATAAAACATTTACAAGCAGAGGCCTGGGAGATGAACCATTTGCAAGCTGCCTTTGTCCATTAGAGAGAGGTGCCAAACCATTGGTGAATTTCGTATTCCCTATGCAATTGTCCAAGTTGCACTTGAATTGGTTTAGGGAGGAATTATTTTCACATGAATGAGGAATCTGTTCTAGAAAAGGGATAGTCTCTGGGGTACATACTTGTCTCTCCAGCAAGTCCTATTTACATCACAGCCAAGGTTTAAGTCTTTAGAATGGGTAATTTTGGTGCTCTTTATTTTACAGATATGCAGAAGATCCATCAGAATGTGGTCTGATAATGCCTTGTATACCAAGTATAGATCTCAGCTCAACAGCCTGTAGGAAACCAAATAGAAGAATAGAGCTTTGAGGCTGTCTACATAGGACTTGTTATTTATGCCCTGTATTCTTTTAGTGAGGAACCTCTGTAGAATTTACAATTGTTGGATGTGCCTGAGTACATACTGAAGGGGGTATTGTACTCAATGGTAGGCCTGATGAGTGCCGAATACAGTAGAACAGTGACCTCCTTGGACCTAGATGCCATACCTTTGTTTATAAGTTGCATAACATGGAATGATTTCCTCACTACCATAGACACATGATGGTCAAAGGCTAGATTAAGGTTTACATGTGTCCCCAAGTCCTTGATTACTGTGTCGACTCTTAGGGGTGTGTTGTCAATATGATAGTTACCAGGGGTGGCTGACTTCATGACACATACATGTAGATGTCATTCACTGCCTCAATCAGTGATTTTACCTCAGTATTTGTAATGGTCAAGGTCTCATGCATACACATGGTGGCTGCATAAGATGACCATCGCAGTGGACATAGTCTTGGTCTGCCGTGGTAGACATATCACCGTACCCCAGCCAAGCTGCACAAGTTTCCTGTAAGGGGCATTCCATATGCACACACTATGCAGGGCCTTTTCCACAGATTCGGACATGTTTGTATCCCATGGGTCATATTTGCTACCAGTGTCTGCCCATCATAGGGATTCCAGTCTAGTGACATGTAGTACCTTCCCCAGTTCTTGCCACAGTAGTGGCTTTCTGATGCTCACATTACAAAGTATGCAGCACGCTGACAGGCTGTGGTGGTATCATACTGAAATGCCCTCCCAGATGTGTCCAGGTAGAAAAAAAAACAAGATTTCAGCAGGCTAATCACATGCTTTGCAACATTCCTGGTTCAAGCATGGATACTGTTATGCTGACATTTGGTCATGCTTTGCATGTTCTGTATGGGCACCATCAACCATAGATCCGCCAAGTATCCTGCATCACCTGCAACATGAGAGGGAGAGCAGATACATGGAGAAGGTTTAGATGTGGTTTTCAATATGGATACACTGATGTGCCTGCATTTACCCACTTGGTGCCCCTATGAGATGTCATGATAATGGAAGTTGCATAAGAGATAATTTAATCGTTTAAGTAATAATGATTATCATCATGTGATTAATTTATTGTCATGTGATTCTTAATACAAATTGATGTGGGTGTACTGATATGCATTTACAGTCTGAAGATGTCCATAGAGATGAAAGTGCATATTGTTTTTTGTTTTTGCTTTATGTTTTATAACTGTTTAGTATATTTTATTTTGTTAGCTGGGGCATTAAGTCTTGAATTTTGCCACACAATGTATGATGGAGTGACCATCTTGATGTTGGTGAACTTAATTTTGTTACAGGCAATTCACTGATATATGTAGTCCAGATCTTTCATAAAGAAATGTATAACTGTATGGAATCCTGAGGAAAGGAGAGGCATAGCTGTGTATTGTCAGTTTAGCAATGTTAGTACAACCTTCTTTAAATTGGTTCCTTCTGAAAGCAACATATACACAGTGATCAGTACAGGACCAAGAATGAAATGTATATATATATGGGTCCCCTTCAGTAGATCAAACATATTACAAGTTCGAACCTCATATGGCCGAGACCATATGTTCGAACTTGTAAATATTTGATCGGACTGAATGGAGATCTCCGTACAGTGTGGAACAGGAAGATTTCCCTTTTCCGCAATGTACTGTGATCCTGGAGTTTGGTATATTTAAGTAAGGGGGGGTGTGGGGGGACGTAGCAGCACTTTAAATTTTTGTTGTTTTTTCTTTTTTTTTTTTACTTCACATCAGTAGTATTTTTAATGAGGTCCTAAAACAATTTGCCTCATAACTTTCCAGATGATCCCAAAGGGTGGTTTCTGCAACTAATTTTCTTCTTACCCCTTTCACTGTGGTGTACAATGATGTTTCATTCTTGGCCCTATATATATATATATATATATATATATATATAAGTAATTAACATGGATGCAGGGGCTTGCTCCTGAAAAAAAAAAAAACAATTTTATGTTTTGCATTCTCCAAGGTTATTTCTCTGTGCATGCTTAGTATTGCATTGGCATTCACATTTTGACCTATTCTGGATTGTGTTTTAGTTGTTGACAAACACAAATCTTGGCATAATGTTAGATAACCATGTACATTTATAAATAAAAAATGATCCACCTAATCTGTCCTCAAGCAAATGCATATATTTCCACCTATGCTGAAGCCTTCATCCACTCTGTTTCATGACATGTTAAAAATTACACACAATGGACTGGATATGCACAGCATGAGACAATATGGTCTGGTGAAGATGTTAGGGTTGTATTATATTCCTCATCAGTAGTGTTATCAGATTATAATTATAATCATGAATTCTTCAGGAGTTTTCCCCATCATAGACGGAGCCCCATGCCTTCCAGTGGAAACTTACAATAAGTAATTGAAACTTGACAAAGAATAATTTGTACACCGGCACAATATTTTGTAGGAATGGATTTTTCTCTCTCCAGTGCCACACCCCTTTCTTTTTTTACAAATAATGTCACCAACTGTACCACACTAGCACACCAAAATGTAAATACTGTTTCCCTTCAAATAATCCAGTCATTAAATATTTGTACTGTAACAGTAGCATAGGAGCTATGGGTGTTATCTGGAAGTATATATAAAAGGCATTATTGGCTTGAGTGAGCTAAAGTGGGTGATGGCTATTTGGTTCTCAGAGACTTTTAGCCTGGGGTGAGGTGACTGCAAATAAGGTAATACATTTTTAATACAAAAGTACTGTAAATGTGTGCACATTTGAAAACCTAGATTAGTTTCACTTTTTATTTTACTTTTTGCATCCCCTTCATGCTGGTAGGTTTTCCAGGCTGCAAGATTTACAGAATTTATCATTTTATGAAAAAAAAAAACAAAAAGCAAATTATGTATACCTTAGTTTAATACTACTCTGTGGTGAGTAGCAGAATTAACCCTAGAAAACTAAAATGCCTTCATGACATGAAGGAATTGTTTTACAAGGGTTGTGAACTTCTCATTCACCCAAATACTGAAGTACTCAAACAACTAGTTAGTACTTGTCAACTTCAGACTGACAGAGAAGTCCACAAACTCTTGAAGGAGCATCCTCAAATTACCAGGATGATGGTAAATGAGAAGATACTGACAGTTTTCACCTGCATCCTTGGCATAGTCATAGGCGTCGGTGGCTTTCACTGAAGCCATGGTCACCTGGAAGAATGAGAAAGAGAATAAACTGGCTAGGATTCAGAAAAACAGTAAATGTGGTCATGACCAGTCCATTGCTGTTTACCTTGTTTTCAAAATGAGGTCTGATGATCATTAAGAATTAATGCACAGGGGAAAAGAATGTGAGGACTACAGCTCATAATATATGCTTTTAGAGGCTTCAGCATGGACTATATGAAGATCTTATAGTACTAAGTTGTAGTCGTAGGAAAATTAAAGCAATATAAATGATCATTAATAATGTTTTCACCTCCGTGCATGATTATGTATGCATAGCAGTAGCAAGAAGGAGAAGTTATGTGGCAGCCTTAAAGGGCTATAAAGCATGTGCACAAATCTGATTTTTGACCACAGTAATGATTGAAATTGGGAGTATAGGAAAGTGATGAAAAGACTTAAGAAAAGGATAAAACTTAAGGTGGAAAAATAGGGAAGGAGGGAAAATTCTTTTGGTGGGGGGTTCAGGTGCCCATTTATATATACATATGAAGAGAAATTGCGGAAGGTTGTAAAGCAAGTAACAGGAAGGTAAGAGGGTTAGTATAGGCTGTAGGGGCACACAAACAAAATAGAAGACTGACAATGGGAGGGGAATGCACCAAAGATGAAGACATGAGATACACAGAGGAAAGGCAATAATAATGGGGAGGATTGGACAGTAACCAGCATTGGGAATAAACACAAAATAGAGGGAAATACCAGGAAGAGGGATAGGAAGAGGTGCACAGCTGCAGTTCCTGCCAGCCATGACCCAGATGGAGCTTAGTCACCATCCTGGGCACCTTCACCACTGGGTCCTGGTTCTGATGGTAAAGGTAATGTAGGGCACAGATGACACTCAGCAAATCACCAGAGAAGAGTCTATATTGGCTGATTCAGGCATCCAGCTACTTGCTGATAAGAGCTCCCACTATTGCCAACTGCTAGCAGGTGATATATGTGTACCTGCCACCTGCAGGTGCTATAGTAACACCTTCCTCAGCAGGACTGGTGGCAGTGGCCACTGTTGGCGCTGCCAGGGGTGCAGAGGTACAGTGGCAGCTGGGAATACCAATGACAGTGGTATCAGTGGGGGTGGTGTACTTACCAACTCTGGTGGCCCAGCAAGCCTGAATGGCGGCAGTGATACTAGTCTGGATGCTGCCTCATATAAATGCAGCATAAATTGAGAGAAAATAAAAAAAATGCATGTAGTGGAAAACATAGCAAGAAAGAGGTTGAGGGAAACAAAAGTACAAATACAGTTTAAAAATGCAGGTAAACATATCATTAGTCTGTTTTGCACATACAATAGTGTGATGGTCAAGATATACCTACTCCACAGCAACAATGATGTGAAAATATAAAACCATAGAGTATTTGAACCCACAACCTTCAGCACATGCAAAGTGAAAGGTAATAGATGTACATGCTGAACTACAGCTCCAGTCTAAATAAAGAGTGCAGTTTAGCACACACTAATAATGTGTGTCACACAATTACAGAATGAAAGAGAAAAGTAGTTCTATTGTGTACCTTACATTATTGTGGGCACTGTCATCAGAAGGACAATAAAGCACCCATTGGAAAGTGTGTGCAGTGCCACAAATATAAGCAAGGGTTTGGAATGCAACTTAAAACCATCAGAATATCCACTACATTATTCCAAGGTTCAAGCTGCTAAGCTAACTGCACAATCCTACTGAAGGCTGCAGTTAAACATGCATTAATGTCATCAGTCCAAGAAGATTAATAAGTTATATGATGTGAAAATTGAACCAGTGGCATGGAAACTGCAGGTCTCTCATAATTTCTTATAAAAAGTAATAGCTGTAATACTGTAAAGTTCAATACAAATAATTATTGACAACTAGTCTGCTGAGGGGGATCTGAACCCAGTGGCAGCATAATACTGAGACAGCATTGCTCTAACATGTTGAACTACATGTATAAGTCCACAGAAGTGTGCAACCACTGATATATATATATATATATATATATATATCCAAACAACCATATAGCTCCCATTAAATATTGAACGTGCAACCTGTCAATACAATACACAGTAGGGGCTAGCACCTGTCTCCTTTTATGCTTTACACAGTATATGAGCAGGAACAGGAAAAATAGGAAATCACCTGAGCTACTGGGGCAACAAATATGTCCTAATGTACCTGTTACACTTGAATTAAACTATTGCCTGAGCATCTTAAACACATTAACATTATAGGATACATCCTAAACAACTCTCAGACTACCGCACTGGACTTGTATGCAGAGCAAAGATTTAAGTATAAGGCATGACACTGCCTGTAGGTATGACTAGCCCAGGCAAGTCATACATATTTCCAAAGAGAAAGTAATACTCTAGAAATTAGATAAGGTGGCAGCTCTGCAGAAAATCTATACTTACCCTGACTACTACTATAACAACTGACTGGATTGCTAACATGTACAGCTATACTGCCTATAACAGATATACTTACTCTGGCAATTACTGAGGCACTCCAGCCTCCTCCTGTGCAGCTCTATATTCTCTGCAATTGGTTCAGGGGTGGTGGAGAAAGAAGTGGGAGTGTGCTAGACATTCACATGGCAAACAGTGGCAGTTTGCACACGGAGGTATGCCATAGTTTACATACAGTAGATAGGTGCTCCCTTACCTCAGCCTCCCATTGGCCTAAGAGGTCCAGAGTTCTTTTTAAATCACTGTAATGGTAGTAACATTGTTCACTATTACAAGGTATGTCAGAGGTACATGTGAGGCCTTCTGAAAAGCTGCTCCAGGTCTATGTCTTATACTGAGGCCCTTGATAACTCTCTTTGAGAAGTCTGGCCCTTTAGTATTGATGGAAGATTTGGAGGAAGTTTTTCATCTCTTCAGCACACCAGCTTTGTGCTCTAAACTCTTTCTCAGATGCTACACTGGTAACTGTATCAGTATGCAGAGAGAAATGTTTGAAAACGTGGGGTCACACCTGTTTTCTTATGTGCCAACTGTTATGCAACAGGACAGCTCATGTGTGTAACCTGTGTTGAAAAAAAAACAGATAAGTAGTGCATGATAGTGTATGAACATAGCAATTTCAGGTGTGAAATGTTGACGACCCAGCTTTTTGGAATGTAGTTGTAGTCAGCTATGTACTGCAGTGACTCTACTGTTAATATGTGTGGTCTGAAAGTATTCCCCTAGAGCTATGAACGGAGCAATGCATGTGCACTTCTGCCTGCAGGTGCATAAGCATGTAAATGACACTGAGGGAAACATAGCATGAAGATAATATGAAGTTTAGCCACTATGCATGATGGGAAAATAGAGTGATTAAGAAATGTGTGTGTGTTGATTTCTTATTTACATAATCACTACTCAAACATCCTAATTAGGATGGTACAAGTGCAAGGGAAAGCACTGATTTTTATTGCACTACAGAAGCCATGGAGCAGAAGTGCTGTCACTGAGTTCAATAAGTCATTGACATACAATACCAGCTTAGCCTCAAACAAGTTAAGTCCAAACTTCTACTGCTTAACATATCTAGTCTCAATGAGCACTTGGTTTGTTACTAGGTGACATTTAAAGCTGAAGCAATAATTTCAAGGTGTTATAACAAAACTGAAGTGAGAGAATTGTTAAAGTATGTAATTATTGTACACAGTGTAAGAAACTTCTCTGTGTGGAAGATTTTCAGTCCATATATCTCTTGTTAATCACTGTATAGTAATCAGATCAGATAGTAGTAGTAGAAGTAGCTAACTTAAACTCGTCTTAAGTAAAAAAAATAAATAAAAAATATATAATTGTACAGAATTACTAAGTATTCGAAAGTAATCCAAGCAAGGCAGGCAGTCTGTTTCCAGTCAAAAATACTTTATTAAGTACACAGACAAGCGATCCAAGTAAAACAAAAATAGAGTAATAGTTTCCTCACAAGCTCTATGTATATATATATATATATATATATATACTTTTTATCAGGCAAGGGAGTGGTTTATTGTGCTGTAAAACCAAGTGTTATTGGCACACATGTTAAATTCACATCTCTTCCCCCATCAGTGTGACATTCGAACTGGTCCTGCCCTACTTAGTAGCTGTCATAATAATATAACCCTTATGTACTTTAAATAAAATTTATAATGATGTGGTACCTCTTCTTTAACCAGATTATTAAGTCTGTGATTTTATCCAAGACAAATATACTACATTTTTTTTATTATTGCACATAAAGATTATGAAGCTTAATGAGAAACAGCCATCTGGACTTCCTGAGATCACCTGTCAAATCATTTAGCCTGGGGTTGTACTTTGTGGTTGTTAAACAAGCTGTTTTACTCTGCAGTAGTCCAATTGTTTGTTTATCACAACACCAGCTCACATTCATGGCATCTAGGAGAGTTGCAATAGTACAGTAGCTATACTGGGTGGGACAGTTGGGTTACATGACTTACATTTGATACACAACCTAGTAAAATGTATAGAAAGTTCAACACACAGACAGAATGGTGTATGTGCTTGAGGGATTTGTTTAGAGGAGATTTGTGGGCCACTTCAAATCATGATCTTAATCCCAGTGTTTTCCATACCTACTGCTCAATGCCTAAGTGATCATTTAGAAGGAAGCTTACTGAGGGGTCTGCTGACAAAACAAAACCACAAGAAAGGCCAGATTCTCTAATGCTGAGAATGAGGTGCTCATATAGAGTCTCCATATCCATGGCCAGTAACTCTTTGTCTTGGATGCAGCCAACTGACCTACCTTGACCATGCCTGGAAGACACTGTGGTGGATATGAGTATGACATGTGGCCTATCACTCATATGTAGTGTTCTGACACAGGGCCAGCAATATTATTCATGCCACACAACAATAGGTCATCTACCTGGCATGGGAAGGTAAGTCAGTGGATGGAGGGCCATCAGTTAAACCACCTCTCACAGAAATGGAGGAGTTTCTGGAGTCCCACAGGTGCACTGACACTTCTGTTAGGTCCCACAGTGTGGTGCTGGATGTCAGCACAATGGTTCATTGGGCAGTAAGAATACTTACTGAAGATGCCCCAGGTATGTATTGCTATTTCTCTTAAGCAGCACATGTAGGTTCTCCACAGCTATTCTTCTTTGACCTAGTTGTTAATGTTGTCTGTTTGGAATATGTAGGTGAATCAGGGATTGCACTGCCATAACACTCCCTGGTCAAAGTCTTGTAATTACCAGTCTGGTATAAGTGAACTACTCCTGCAGCATCTCCTTTACTAATATACCTCTGATGATGGGCTTTACTAACTCAGTTTGTTGTACTTTGCTGTGTTCATGGGTGATTCTTTATCCAACACCACCACTTTGGAACTGCCACTGCTAGAGGTTGGAGGATCTGATGCCTCTGTGGATAATGGTAGTCATACAGTGGCAAAGTCATGTACAGTGTGTGTGCTGGACAAAGGGAATGTGACCACTGCATCCCCTATACATTCCATCAACACAGTCTCTATGCCTGCAGGCACCCAGGAAATACACACCAGATGGGGAGGACAGGTTAGTAGGGACACCATCATTCAACAACATGCATCTTCTCATACCAGACACATATCTGGATTTGGAGGTAGCTCCACTGGGCAGAGGGATGTGTACTGTGTCTCAATGGAGATATGGTTGCTACCCTCCTCCTGAAGTTGGTGTGTCACTGACTGCAACCCAGTGTAGCTGCAGGGCCTTATTGGAGGCATGGGTTAATACCACCACTGCCATGACAGAATTGATCAGGCTGATGCATGGTATGCAGAATAATCTCTCTGAGGGTATATCCCACATGTGATTGCTTTGACAGACTAAATAACTTACTGGAATGTACTCTGCTCTCTCAAGGTTACCTACCAAACTGGAGGTACCGTGCACGATGCTGTTCCACCTCTACATCTAGGGATGGTAGTTGTACCTATGTATGATGTAGATGAGGTAGAGCATGCTCACACACCACCACCACATCCACTGCTACACTGGTTGTGGAGGTGTCTACAACCAGAAGTAGACATCCACAGGGACATCAGTAATGGTCATGTAGTATGTCCGTATCTAGCCAGTGGCATGGAACAACCAGTGTTACTACTACTATTGGTAGAGACTGTGACTATAGGAGGTACTGACAGCTATGCTAGGAGAAACAGGGCAGTGGAGTTGTAACATATGCCAGCACAGTTAGATGGAATTTTGTAAAGAATTATACGTCATTTGTCTATCAAACTGATTTGTACAGATGTTTGTGTTTAAAAATGTATTTGCAAAGTTGCTTGTGTTAAAATGTATCAACAGTATGCCCTGCTAGAAAGAAAAGAAATGTACATGCATTATTTCAACTGAATTAAATGTATATGTTTCAACAGAGGATACTGGCAGAGCTGAAGTTAATCGCAATCCAGCTGCAGCAAACTTTAAAATATATCTGAAATGAAATTACTTTATGGGTTAAGCCATAAAGATGTTATCCCACAGTTTTGAATGGACCCAGAGATGCAATGGCTGTGCTAAAGAATAGGTTGTAGCTCCTGTAGGAGGAGTGGAATGGTTTCATGGTTTTATGACTTCCAGGAGATCTGAGCAAGGCTCTATCTGTGTGTATGGTAACACATAGGTGCTAAAATCCTGTCAGCTTCTGGTGTTGGTGATAGCATGGGAAACAGAGTGAGATGACCAGATGTGTGTGATGTCATTCTGCAAGCCAAAATAATGTTTAGATATTAGTAAGAGTTTGCCATCAGCATTCTGCATTCTGCCTTGGATCTGACAACAAGGACCACTCACCCACATCATCTTGCCTTACAGTAGTAAGTAATTTAATTATTTTAGATTAGTCAGGAAAATATAGTGAGTTGAGAAGTACTGTTTTTCTTTAACTGTGTGAAACTTTTAATTTATGTTATTTTTAATATTTGTGACTAAAACTCTGGTGTATACTGTAAATAGATATTTAGTATTCTCCTGTTCTTTTTTTATTTATTATTAAATATATTTAAACTTCTCATTGTGGCTGGTCCTTTTATAAAAAATATTTAGGCTTTGAGAGTATTTGCATATGTTTATTTGGGAATAATTCTGGCCACTCCTGAAAGCCTTGCTGTTTGGTCAGCATTACAATTTGAATTAATATTAACTTCACCCAGTATAATTGTGTACCCTTACCCTTATAGTAACTGACTAGTGGCAGTGAATCTACCTTGTACTTTGGGCAAAGGTGGTAGAGCAGGTAATCTATGCCAGCCTTTCCCAGGTGTGTGTATGTGAAATTTAATCTCAAAGTGTGTGTGTGTGTGTGTGTGTGTGTGTGTGTGTGTGTGTGTCAGCTACTTGGAGCAAGGACACAAAGCACTAGTTTCACTGAAAAAGAGTGGTGGAGGACTTGGCTTGGGCACTCAGCTGAGGACTTAACTCTGAAGTTGTGCCAGTGGGGAGCCTTACTGTGGATGTGGGGAGAGGCAGATAGAGACCCCCAGACCCCAGGCTGTGTGTGTGCCCTGTGTGCTCTTATGGGGAATTGTGCTTGATGCAGAGATGTCTGCATCTGGAAATAATGAGAGTATCCATTTGTATTCCTAGTGAACTTCCCTCTCCAGTGTCAGTGGTGAGGATTCAGGATCCTTGATTACTGGCTCAGCATGGGAATGTCACAGAGACAACACCGTGGACAGGTGCATGTATGCCATGGACCTGTCCATACAGTAAATATTTTTGCACAAGTGCCAAGATCATACTGCAGGGCACCACCTGATAAACCCAGACAGCAAAAGCATGACTTCAACCACTCAAACACATGTTCAGTTATGTTCCTGGTATGAGAATATGCAAAACTGTACTTCTGCTGTGCTTCATTTTGGGGATATCTATTTGCCCTAAGCACCCCAGCGAATTTTAGGGGCCAACTTAACATTCTCATACTGGGTGACTTCAACTACCCTTCCATTAACTGGGAAAACTACTCGTGTACCAAAACACTTGCCCAACGTTTCCTGGAATTCATTAATTCCAATGCCCTGTACCAGCTCATTCTTACCCCCACTAGAGGTAGCAACATCCTTGACCTGGTCATTACTAACATGCGTGACCGTTGCTCTACACCAATAGTCAACTCCTCCCTGGTTAGATCCGACCATAAAATAATCACCTTGGAAATCCACATCCCTCCCACCCGCCCCGCAAGGGTAACCACCATGAAAAACTTCTCCAAAGCTAACTTTGGGCTCTTAAAAACAGAGGTGACTAACTTCACAGCACCCATGTAAATGGAGAATAGTTGCATGACCACTGAATCATACACCAATGCACTGTATGAACACGTACACAAATGCATGGATCTTGCCATACCCAATAGAACCAAGACACTCTCCTCCAAAAAAAGGAAGCCAATCTGGTGGTCTCCTGCCATAAACAAACTCTACAACAGAAGGAGGAAACTGATGCGGAATAAAGTGAAGTCCCAAGACTGGAAAAACTCCCTTATCAGCCTCAGCAAAAAGTTGAGATCCCTCATCAAATCCTCTAAAGCTATCTATAAAAACAGAATTGTAGCAGATTTTAAAGACAACCACAATGCCTTCTCTAGTTATGTAAAGAATCTCCATGGCAATACCCAGATTTACTTTGAGCTACTGCACAATCCAGATTTACTCTGAGCTACTGCATAATGGTACCTCCTATACCGAGCCAACAGATATTGCCAATATACTGGCCAACAGATTCAGTGCCAACTTTACCATTCTCTCCCCCACCAAAGGACCAATCACAAATACCAGTAGATTGCCAGGCACCCAGTATTACTGCTGCACAGGTTAAAACAGCACTGTCCAAGGCCAAGAATACAGCTTCTATGGGACCTGACAATATCCCCAGCTGTGTTCTACATGAACTACAGAGTGAACTGGCACATCACCTGTGTGCCCTGTTCAATCACAGCCTCACCTCAGGCTTTGTCCCTATTGAATGGCGCACTGCTACAGTCATCCCTCTCCACAAAGGAGGAGTGACTACAGACCCTTGGGACTATCACACCATTAGCCTGATGTGTCTGATATGCAATGCTATGGAATGCATCATCATGGACCTAATAAACAAGGGTATAGGGAATCTCCAAACTCTGGATCCCACACAGTTTGGTTTTGTGAAAGGCAGATCATGCCTGCTCAGCCTGGTCAACTTCTTTGAGTCAGTCACCAGAGCTGTGGATGAAAGCAAGGTGGTTCATATAGCCTACTGTGATCTGGCCAAAGTCTTTGATATCATTCCACACTCAGGAATCATATAAAAACTCACTAAGCTAGGCAGCAACTCCTATATCACTAGGTGGGTTGCAAATGGGCTTACAGATTGAACCCACAGTGTGAAAGTAGCTAACTCCATGCCCGACTGCTGACTAGTCAGAAGCAGAGTCCCACAGGGTTCAGTCCTGCATCCTCTCCTGTTTGGTATCTACTTTTCTGATGTCCAGGCCAACAAGAAGGAACTCTGGCTGACTAAGTTTGCAGATGATTGCAAGTTGGAAGCTATTATTAACTCCCCAAGTGATGTTGACATCCTACAGAAAGACCTCACCGAGACCAACGACTGCTGTCAGAACCATGACCTTAAGCTCACTGCCAAAAAATGTGTCATCATCCCCTTTGGGAAAAACCCAGTTTCCATGAATTACCACATTGATAGTAGTCCAGTGAATACAGAAGGTGTTATAAGAGATCTGGGAACACAGGTTGACAGCAACCTCTCTTTTGACCACCACATTGCCACTGTGGTCAGAAAGTCCTTCTATGTGGTGTATCTCATTACTAAGGGTTTTGCATCCAGGAAGAAAGATGACATTGTCTCCCTCTACTCTTCCCTCATTAGGCCAATCATTGAGTACAATGCCCCATTTGGCATGTCCCTCACTAGACATCTTCAACAACTGGAGAGGCCGCAAAAGTACCTCACAAAGAGGATCCTAGGCCTTAAGCACTTGTCCTATATGGACAGACTTGAAAAACTCCAACTATTCTCTGTCCCATATCACCTACTTAGAGGCGATCTCTGCTTGACTTACAAAGCCATGTCTGACCCAGCTCTGTTAGAAATGCTAAAGAAATCCCAATCCCTTTGCACCACATGCTCCAGAGACCTCAAACTCATTACCACAATCAACAGAACAAGCTGGAGGGACAGGTTCATAACCCAGAGACTGCTCATGCTATGGAACAGACTTCCCATACATGTCAATCAGAGCACCTCACTGGCCCTCTTCAAGAGAAATCTTGATGAGTGGATGGGAAATAGAAAATTCACCCCGGGGATCACTCGAGTGGTTCTTCTCAACAGAGGCACTGGGAACTAAGGTTGGGTGGTATGATGCCAGGGTAATCCTGTAGGCTATGCTTGTAAAGGCTCCAGGGCCATTAGCCTAGTACACACATATGAACCTATCAGCCAGTGTTCCACTGCATATCCAGCACTGATGATAAGATGGCCCTGGGGGGAAAATCAGTCCTTGAAAAATGTTGATATAGCTCACAGGTTTCCCTTATGTAGAAGTCATGGAAACTGCCTGGGGGCTTGCACACACACACACATGCATTGTAGATGATACCCTGTGCATTATAAACCACTTGGCAGTTGATGGAGTGATGCCCTTTGTGGTTTTCATACTTCCATCACAGATCTCTAGCTACTGGACTGCAGATAAGTCTGACCCATATGCAGTATGTCCTGTATGGTCTCCCTAGCAGTTGGTAGTGGTCTACAATGTTGGCATCATGGAGTGCATGATATGCTAAGAGTGGTCAGATAACATGGCCCCTTCTGGGTGAGAAAATGCAAACCACTGTGGCTCATGGCTGCAATTAGAGTATGCTGGAAATACACATAAAATAATTTGGTGCTTACTCTTAATTTATAATTCCCACAGCATGAACCCCCAGGAACTAATAGCAGTCAATTCTATGATGTGTCTAAGTCTGAGGCACACCGTTTATAGGTTCATAGGTTGGCACTAGGCTATCAGCCCTAGGGCCTATACAAGCCTAGCCATAACAATTCCCTGGCTATTTCTTCCCACAATATTTACTTCCCCAGATACCTGTCTAGCAGGGTGACTGATGTGATCCCCGGGGTGAATTTCCTATCTCCCATCCAGTCGTCAAGGTTCCTTTTGAAGAGACCCAAAGAGGCACTCTGCTTGACATGTATGGGCAGTCTATTCCAGAGTCTGGGGAGTCTCTGGGTCAGGAACCTATCCCTCCAGCATGTTTTGTTCATTGTGATGACAAGGTTTAGATCCCTGGAGTGTGTGGCTCTGAGGGATTTCTTTAAGTGTAGCATGTCCAACAGCTCTGGGTTTGACATGGCTTTGTATGTTAAGCAGAGATCACCTCTGAGTAGATGATATGCGACAGAGTATAGCTGGAGTTTTTTTTAGATGGTCAGCATAGGGCATCTGCTTTAGGCCTGTGATTCTTTTAGTGAGGTATTTCTGTGGCCTTTCCAGTTGTTGCAGATGTCTTGAGAGGTACATACCAAACTGGGCATTGTATTCTATAATGGGTCTAATGAGGGATGAGTACAGTGGGACAATGACCTCATTTTTTCTGGATGAAAAGCTCTTAGTGATGAGGTGTGCCACATAGAAGGATTTCTTGACTTTTGTGGCGATGTGGTTCCACCTGTGTCCCTAAGTCTCTTTCACACTTTCGGTGTTTAGAGTACTGCCACCTATGTGGTAATTCATGGGTACATGTTTTTTTCCCAAAGGGGATAACTATACATTTCTTGGCATTGAGCTTGAGCCCATGGCTCTGGCACCAAGCATCTGTTTCTGTAAGGCCCTTTTGTAGAATAGCCACATCATTTGGGGATTCAATAATGACTCCCAGTTTGCAGTCATCTGCGAACTTTGTTAGCCAGAGTCCCTTAGTGTTGGCCTATGCTTCAGAGAAGTAGATGCTAAACAAGAGCGGTCCCAGGACTGAACCCTGAGGTAATTCACTTGTCACTTGTCTGGAGCTGGATTTGTAGTTGGCTACTTTTACAGTGTGGATTCTGTCAGTAAGCCAGTTGGCAACCCATCGAGTGATGTAGGGATTAATCCCCAGCTTAGTAAGTTTATCTATGATTCCAGAGTGGGGGATGGTGTCGAAGGCCTTGGCGAGGTCCGGATAGGCTATGTGGACAACCTTACCCTCGTCCACAGCTCTGGAGACATTCAAAGAAGTCAATCAGGTTCAGGAGACAAGATCTGCCCTTCACGAACCCAAACTGGGTGGGGTCCAGTGTTTGATGGTTGCCAATGTCTTTGTTTATAAGTTCCATGATAATACATTCCATGGCCTTGCAGATCAGGCTCATCAGACTGATGGGGCAGTAGTTCCCAGGATCCAAAGTGGGTCACCTCTTGTGGAGTGGGATAACTGCAGCTGTACGCCACTCAGTGGGCATGAAACCTGAGGTGAGGCTATGATTAAACATGACACGTGAGGTGCCAGTTCATTTTGTAGTCCATGTAGTACAACACGTGAGGTGCCAGTTCATTTTGTAGTCCATGTAGTACACAGCCCGGGATGTTGTCTGGTCCCATGAATGCTGTATTCTTAGCTTTGGAGAGTGCAGTTTTTACCTGTGTGGCCGTTATTACCGGAATTTGGCAATCTTTCGGTATTGAGATGGGCCCTTTAGGGAGTAAGAGGGGGGTAAAGTTGGCACTGAATCCATCTGCCAGGATGTTGGCAATATCCCTGGGATCAGTATATTTAATGCCATTCTGTTGTAGCTCAGAGCAGATCTGAGCATTGCCATATAGATTCTTGACATAGCTATAGAATGCCTTGTGGTTGTCTTTGGAATCTTTGGCAATTTTATTTTTGTAACTAGCTTATGTAATTCTGAATCACTCCGCTGTCTTTATTTGCCTCATGTGCATGCTGCTCATTTTAATATATTCCAAATTATCAGGTCTTTAAACAGACATTAGCATATACCGTTCCCAGCTATGCTATTCCTTAGTTACTATTAGCAATCTGTGTGTCTTTGAATCACACACACCTGCACGTGGCTGCTCATCATGCACATTCACTTACTGCATTGATCAAAGTTTTCTGAGTCCAAGCCTTAATCTTATCTAATGATCTTGTGCTGTTTCTTTGATCATAATAAACTGTCCAATGACCCATACATTTTAGCTACCATTTCACTAAGCATGGTGGAAAATTTTCTGGCACCTTATTACATATTACATAGTGCCATCTTGTTGTGTCAGAGTAGAATGACCAGATTTCCATAACCACATTATAAACATTGACTTATCCATCATGGTATTCTGCTAGTATAATAAAGCCAATCACTTTTGGCGTTTCCTTTAACAAGTTTAAGTGCAAACTGTCTGATAAGGAAATCATTGTCTGAAAAACTCCTATGTACTGCCCTGATAATTTTGTCAGCTGTATGTGACCTTTATATGTGCATCACTATTGATAAATTCAATACGTCTGTTAATAAGGAACACAATTCTTTTGCGACCATTTATACAAGTTAGTATTATGCATATAAGGAACACAATTCTTTTGCCATTATTTATACGTTAGTATTATGCATAAGCAATACATAAATATGTGTTTCTCAAAAATGCTTACATAATTCATGTTTTAGAGAATTGATGGCATATAGCATGCATTGTACTCCAGGAATTACAATGTACTGACACAATGATGCAGTACTACTGCAGGAAGTTAAACCACAAGTACATGGGGAAAGGCTTTGACTGATGCTCAAGCACAGTGTCCTTGTTGTAAAAGATTTTGCATTACAACTTAGAATAAGAGACGCTCAGGGATGGAGCACTGACTGTAATCCAGCTGATCCAGGCAAGCGCCCAGTCTGGTGGACCCCAGCCATAAACAAACTCTACAACAAAAGGAGGAAGCTACTACAAGATAGAGCAAAATCCTTAAAAGGTAAGACACCCTTGATCACTATAAGTAAAAAACTAAGAGCTCTCATAAAATCATCCAAAGCAAATTTCGAGAGAAAAATAGCTAAAGACTCAAAAGACAATCATAAGGCCTTCTTTAGCTATGTTAGAAACCTAGGAGGAAACTCCCAGATATGCTCAGAACTAGTTCAAAATGATGTGAAGATTACTGATCCTACAGACATTGCCAACATACTGGCTGACAGGTTCAGTGCAAACTTCTCCGCGTTCTCCCTGCCAATAGGAGATATATCTATACCAAACGATTGCAGCCCCCAAACATCTCCAGCCCAAGTGAGAACTGCTCTCTCCAAAGCAAAAACACAGCATCCATGGGACCTGATGGTGTCCCCGGCTGTGTGCTCCACGAACTCAATGAGGAATTAAACCCACAGCTAGGACAGCTGTTTAATCAAAGTCTTACCTCTGGATACGCATTCCAGGAGTGGCGCACTGCAACTGTGGTCCCACTTCACAAAGGCGGTGCCTCCACCGACCCTGGAAATTACCGGCCCATTAGCTTGACAAGCCTTATCTGCAAAGCCATGGAGAGGATCATAATGGACCTCATAAATAAAGACATAGGAAATTTGCAGACTTTGGATCCATCCCAGTTTGGCTTTGTCAAAGGCAGATCATGCCTTTTAAACTTGGTTGACTTTTGAAACAGTCACCAAAGCCATTGATGAGGAAAGGCAGTCCATACAGCCTACCTCGATCTGGCTAAGGCCTTCGATACAATACCCCACTCGGGTATCATTGAAAAACTCATCAGCTTAAATGTTAACCCATACATCACAAGATGGGTTGCAAACTGGCTGAGTGACAGAACCCACAGGGTCAGAGTTGCTGGCGCCATGTCAGACTCAAAGCCTGTCACAAGTGGTGTCCCACAGGGCTCAGTCCTGGGCCCACTCTTGTTTGGCATCTACTTTTCCAAGTACAAGCAAACACAGGAGGGTTATGGCTGACAAAGTTTGCAGATGACTGCAAACTGGGCCATAGTAGAAAACACATCTGACACAGATATCCTTCAGAAGGGTCTCACAGAAGCGGATAACTGGTGCCAGAGCCACGGCCTAAAGTTAAATGCCAAAAATGCATAGTCATACCCTTCGGGAAAAACAAGGTTACCCCTAGCTACCAAATAGGTGGCAAACCACTGAGCACAGAAGAAGTTATCAGGGACCTGGGGACCCAGGTTGATAGTAGTCTGTCATTCGACACCCATGTAGCTAAAGTAGTCAGGAAGACCTTCTACATTGCCCACCTTATCATGAAGGGATTCTCATCTAGATCAAGGGAGGTCATAGTCTCCCTTTACTCATCACTCATCAGACCAATGATTGAGTACAATGCCCCATTGCGAATGTATCTGAGCCCACAGTTGCAGCACCTGGAGAGGCCACAAAGTTCCTCACCAAAAGGATAAAGGGTCTCAAAAATCTGTCCTATGCTGCCCGACTGAAAGAACTCCAGCTCTATTCAGTCGCTACCGCTGCTCAGAGGTGACCTTTGCCTAACATACAAGGCCATGTCAAACCCAGATTTGATGAATATGCTTCACCTCAAAAAATCTAGATCCATCAGAGCCACAAGGGCGGGAGACTTAAACCTCGACACGGCTATTAATAGGACGTGCTGGAGGGATAGATTCATCACCCAAAGACTCCCTATGCTGTGGAACAAAATCCCGGTACATGTGAGGCAGAGCACCTCGCTGGCCTTGTTCAAGAGAAATCTTGACCAATGGATGGGAGATCGCAGATATACCCCAGGGATTACGTCAGTGTCACTGCTCGACAGAGGCACAGCAAAATAATGGGTATAGTTCCCCATACTAAAGGGGTGGCGTAAGCCACAAAACGATGGGCTAGGCTTGTAAATGCCCTCGGGCAGATAGCCTAGTATGAACCTATGAACCTATGAACCTATGAACCTATGATCTGGGTAGACATAGTGGTCCAGGCACTGTAGGAGCCATCTGAGGAGGAAAATGAATGAAGAAGCATAGGTTGCTCACCTCTCCATAGAAGATGGGTATGGGGCATGTTTCAGGGAAGCATCTGCAATTAACAAATCCCTTTTAGAGAGGAGCTGGTGGGACAAAGCTACTTGAGGACCTTATAACACTGGCAGGAGTGAATGAAACCCCTCCTCCTGCACACTTTGCCCATTGTACTCCCATTCACTTGGGGGAATGTTAGGGCATGCAGCACAAATCTGGCTGCCTACGTTATTGTCAAGACTCAGGGTAATGTTAGGGCATGCAGCACAAATCTCCTGATGGCCGTTTACATTATGGTCATGTCTTGTGGAAATGTTAGGGCATGCAGTACCAATCTCCTGATGGCTGCCTACATTATAGTCATGCAGCAATCATCCCTCTCCGTGCAAGATTTTGATGATTGGCCAAATGGTGACCAAAACAAAGTTGGTTAATACTAAATAAGACAATCATTTGCATATTTTACTTAACAAAACTGTTTTCCCTAATATAATTGTTGATTTGTTGTGTTGTTATTAACAGAACTATTTTTTGACAGAGCCAGCCTTTTGGCAAAGAAAGAGTGAGAAGTCTTGTCTGTCGCACTGGTGACCCAAGATGATCTTGGGTTTAGAGAGCTTGTGTGTGTGTGTGCATATTTCTTCTCTATATACTTATAAGAATCTGTATTTTTATAAGAAAATCTTACCTTTAAGAGATCAGCAAGCAGGAAGGGATAATTTGCTGGAAGTTAAACTGAAATTCACAGACCCTGCTAATTCAATGTCCATGAGTTATATAGCTACAGCAGGGGTCACATTTAGTAAAGAACCCATCACTAGGAAACATGCTCTGGGAATGAGTATTTGAATACATTGTCTGCTTTAGGTAATGGTAGCATTAAATATATCATGCAGAAGACATCACTGAGCCTTCACTACACTGGTTCTCTGAAAAATAGTTCAGACTTAATAAGTACTATTGGTCCTTTTCTTACACTTTTATTATATTTTTCGTTGCATATGTAGTTCCAGAGAATTATTCTCATATATTCCATTACTTGTATGTAAATATTCAGATGATATTCAGCACTCCTTGAACATTTTTTTGTTTAACCCCTTCCTGACAGCCTCTCACCTTTCTGTTTCTCCTTACACTGTGCCAGCAGCTAGATTATTGTAAAGACCCTGGCTTTACCGCTCATCATAAAACCCTTTCCCTATCCCTATAGTTTAAGATATTATATATATCTCACTGCAGGCATCCATTTTTTGAGAGTTGGATTTATTAATATTTTTGTAAGACTATAATGCTTGGACATGTGTGGGAAATTAGTGTGTGTATGCACGTATGTGTAGGAGGGACTAGGCAACACTAACCAGTTCTACAAGTTTTGGGGGTAGCTGTGTACTTTTTTTCTCTCCAGCTATAGTAACTCAGTAGATGCTCAGGTTTCTAGCCTGGGCAGAAGAACAATATGAGGAATGCAGAAATATCATCTGTAGTGAAGGGTGCATCCATGCATCCATGTATAGAGTGAATTGATGTCACTCTGTGTTCTGTGATGAGAAATTGGTAGAAGCCCTTACCTGCTGAACTGATGATGCTGTACCAAGGTTCCCTGCATCTTCATCCACTCCTTCAGGATATTATGATGATCTGCACAGATATGCCCTTCACTGGAGAAAAGTCAATCAGTTGCTTGAGGATGTCATAGCTAGGTTCTCAAGGAAGGCTGCAGGGCAAGGTAAACGGCCAAAGGCAGAGTAGAGTCAAAATATGTACTTTTGAAATTTTCAGTCCTTTTTCAAACGTTATTTCTGCATCTAAACTCCAGCTCTGCCCAACTGAAAGTATTTTTCCTATGTAGTGCTTTTATTTTGTTTTGACTTTCTCTCTGAAATTGTAGCCTGCTGGTGAATAATTTGCATTCAAGGAATTATCTGTTCAACTAATTGAGTGTTTACTATCTGAAGTGCCATGCACAACCATTGAATACGTTACAGAGACAAACTTGGAGATGTTTGACATATCTTTTGTGCTGCTTGGTACTTTTCAGGAATGGTGTTTCCCAGCTGGGAGTGCTCATAAACACTGTGGTGTAATGGCGTTGGAAGATATGTCACTCAACAAAATGGTCCATAGGTGGTGTCCGAAAGAACTGGAAAATCTGTTATGTAATGAGTTTGTTGTAGGTGAAGCCATTATACTTCTATAAAAACAGAGTGGAAGTTGGAGGCACGAGAGAAATCTGTCTCCTACTGCAGAGGGATTACAGATGGATGCAGGCAGGGGCCTTGTCTAGAGGAGCTATACAGGTGGGAGCTTTATACCCACTCAAGGGCCTGTCCAAGGGAGTTATACAAGTGGGATCCTTATACCTAGAAAAGGACCTGTCCAAGACCAGAAATCCAGGCAAGAAAAGCCTGGACACAGTATGAATGAGATTGAATACAGTTGTGAGTTACTGAACTTCAATGAACTAATTACATTCTGTCATTTTTCTGAAAGTATCTCAAAGAACTGTCAAAGCTGTATTGATGTGACAAGTTTATTTCAGTAGTGGCATTATTTAATTTATAAATATAGTTTTTTGTGTGTTTTGTGAAATGCAAAGGTTTGTAATGTGTGTGCTTTATGCAGTAAAATGAAGGAATAGTAGTGGAAAATGCATGTCATATGAATGAAATGGCTTGATACCTCTCAACTGTCCAGATTTTCGCCTCATATTTTTGGACTGTTCCTCATAAAACTTATGTTTTTTTTCTGGCAAATTACTGGGATGATCTGGGAATTGAAGTCACTAAATAATGACATATATTTGTTGACAATATATTTATTGGATGGTGCAGTGGCAGTGTTGTCGCCTCACAGCAAGAGGTTTTCTGGTTCGATTCTTGGCTGGGGTGCCTTCTGTGTGGAGTCTGCATGTCCTCCCTGCGTTCATGTGGGTTTCCTCCCATGTTACAAAGACATGTATCTGAAGTGTTTCTCCCTGGGCCTGTACTGAAAAATTGTCTTTGTTCCAAGTTGGACTTTCCCAGTTAACAAATGTTAAATAAAATAAATAAATTTAAGTTTCAGACTTCATATTCTTCAGAAAAATGCATGCTCACACAAATCCTGTTATTCTAGCAGCTTAAGTTTATAAAAGCAGCATTTAAAATCTGTCCTTATTTTTAGGTCTTTGTCCCCCTGTATGTTAGGCTTTGTCCAGATTTCTTGTGCCAAGAGGGTGAGGGGTACACAGGACACTATGACACACATGCACTGAATATGCACCACAATGTTAATATGTGCTGGGGAATTGGGAGGAGGGTGCGGAGAGAGATTATCTCATCTCAAAAGTCCTAATAAAAAACATTTCAGGCTCACATCTGTCCCTAAGGTAGAAACTTAGATCACAGCTATTGGACAATGTTTACAGCTAAACTATGCATACACTATTAGTGAACCAACTGTTTGATTTTTTTTTTCATTCAGTCTCTTATTTATAAATGTATATTTCTTGTAAATTTACGCATTTCCATTATTTTAGGGGACTTAAATAAGGATTCCTTTTAATTGTTTTATAAATGTCTTGGCCCAATATTCCTTTGGTACAAAATTAACACATGACTTAAGAGGCAGTGTTGTGTATACCAGGTTGGTTACTTAACTATAATAGACAGTATGCCTTATAAGGTGAACAAGGTAGTTATATCCTGTAGTTAAAGCTGATCATGTTATGTTATGAACATAAGGCAGTTTTAGTTCAGAATTAAGGATATGTGGTCCTTACAAGCTTCGCATTCTGTCACTTTCCACATGAAAACCATGTAGCACTAAGAAATTCACTTAATCAAGGCGGCCACAGTGGTGTAGTGGTTAGCATTGTCGCCTCACAGCAAGAGGTTCTCCGGTTCGATCCTTGGCTGAGGTGCCTTCTGTGTGGAGTCCACATGTCCTCCCTGTGGTCGCGTGGGTTTCCTCCCGGTGCTACGGTTTCCTCCCACATCCCAAAGACATGCTGCAGGTGAATTGAACACTCTAAATTGGCCCTAGATGTGAGTGCGTGTGTGTGTGTGTCTTCTGTGGAAGGTTGGGCACCGTGCTGGCAACTCAACACTGTAAAACTCCACTGACAATCGTGAGCGGACAGGTGATCCACTGTGTCTACCCCAACCGCGAAAAGCCGAAAGAAGAAGAAGAAGATAGTACTTCCAGTTCACCACTAAAAAGGTATTTGTGCTCAGTGGGTTAACTCATTAATGAATAAATATGCAAAGTGTTTATCTGTAACTTACAACTGGATCACTGCTTAACTCACCAGAACAAGTGCTTCTCATCTGAGACAGTGGATTTTAGAGATACACTGATATTTCTGAAGTTTACTAAAAATGTAAAACTAATGCAGTAGAATTGTTCTTCAAAATGTTTAAGTTTGAAATATGTGAATGAACTTTCTGTTCTTGTAAATCATAAATACTTTTTTTGCTTAATGATTGCAAACTATGGACAGATGTACAGAAGTATAATAGAATTTTATATACAACACTGTTGCCGTTTGCCTCGGTGTTGCTTGCACACCTTTACAATTTATGCAGTAACATTTACCTCAGAAATCACCCATACTAAGCAATGAGTAACAATGCAGTTTCTGTTGTCAGTGTTATTGCATATACAACGACATCTCTTCAAAATTGCTTTAACATTGGTACTGGCATGAAAATTAATGCATTACAAAACTATACCAAAGGATTCTTCCATGTAATGGTATTCATTTTGTGCTGCACTGAGCCTTCACTCCTTGTATTACACTAATGCTTCTTCCATGGAGTGAGGTAGCCTTAGAGACTGCAGCCATAAATCTCCAGGTCTGTCATGACTTCTAGCCAGCTAGTACAGCATGAACTTGAATGGTACAGAAAAGAGCATGGCTGCAGCCATGGTAATGCTCTATGACATCACTGGGCTGAAAGAAATCAACCAGCTCTGATTTCAAGGTCAGATATCAGGGAAACAAGTTGCTGGTGTTGAGTGTTCATTTAATGCTATTTGACCTATTTCATGAACATATCCCCTTTCTTTATCTCTTTCTGCTGAAATGACATCCAGTTAATGAGTTACTATCTGCAGGCACCTCTTTCCAGCATGCATTTTTGTAGCACACACTATGTATTCTGTTCCACACCATCTTATGGACCATGAGGCATTTCATCTGCATATATTACAGAATTGTTACAAATATGCAATTTATGTCTTAAACTTTTTACAGAAATGAAACATGGAAAACATTTTAGTCAACATCATTGACAGAAAGCATGTTATGCCTGGAGTATAACTGAACAATCTGTAATAGCAATTTATTTGTTAACCAGATAAGTCGCCTGGTCATCATGGACTCATCACAGCAATGACCCAGGCCACAAGAGCAAGTAATAAATGTAATACATATGGACATTTTAGAGTAGCCACTCAGCAATTGTGTTCTTAGGAGATGAAAGGAAAACAAGAACAGTCAGAAAAAAAACACAAACACAGGGAGGCCATGCAGATAGTGTCAGAGGTTCAGGATTAAACTCAAGACACTGCAGCGATAAGGCAGAGATGTTAATTACTGAGTCTCCAAGCCCTTGATGTAGCCCTACCGATAAAGGATTTATATAGTCCTAAAGCTCATGTTACTGTATTGTAAAAACTGTGTTGGTGCAATGAAAGACATCACATTACCTCTGCACACTCTGCAGCTACTGTATTTCATTAAAAAAGGAAAAAAAAATATTTGTCATCACTTTAACTTTGATATGTTAGAAACAAATATCCAGGGTTAGTGATCTTTTTTATTAATGGTGTAGGAAGAATACATACATTTTAATGTTGGTAGTGTGTGTGTGTGTGTGTGTGTTTCTTTTCTATATTCTTATAAGAATCTATATTCTTATAAGAAAATCTTAACTTTACGAGATCAGCAAGCAGGAAGGGATAATTTGCTGGAAGTTAAGCTGAAATTCACAGACCCTGCTAATTCAACATCCACAAGTTATATAGCTACAGCAGGGGTCAAATTTAGTAAAGAACCCATCACTAGGAAACATGCTCTGGGAATGAGTATTTGAATACATTGTCTGCTTTGGGTAATGGTAGCATTAAATATATCGTGCAGAAGACATCACTGAGCCTTCACTGCACCTGTTCTCTGAAAAACAGTTCAGACCTAAGTAGTAGTTCCAGAGAATTATTCTCATATATTCCATTATTTGTACGTACATAGGTAGGTACTAGGCTATCGGCCCAAGGGCCTAAGTAAGCCTAGCCAACAAGGTTCCCTGGCTTATGCCACCCAAGAAAATTAATTTCCTGTGCCCCTGTTGAGCAGAGCCACAGAAGTGATTCCCAAGGTGTATTTCCTGTTTCCCATCCACTCATCAAGATTTTTCTTGAAGAGTGCTAATGACGAACTTTGCTGTAGGTTCATAGTAAACAGCCTTTGCAGGTCTTGAACCCAGGACCCTGTACACTATAGTTAACTACTAAGCCATCACAACAATATAGATTTGTACTGCCCATTTTAAGCCTACCCAGTTTTCCTATGTGAGAATCAAACCCTGTACCTTTTGCCTGTAAGGTAAACACCTTAATCATTATGCCAATCTCCCACAAATTCAGATGATATTCAGCACTCTTTGAACATTTCTTTTGTTTAGCCTAGCTTTTATCTGCTATGCACCCCTTCCTGACAACTTCTCACCTTTCTGTTTCCCCTTACACTGTTCCAGCAACTAGGTTATTGTAAGGACCCTGGCTTCACCACTCATAATAAAACCCTTTCCCTAACTCTGTAGTATAAGATAGTATATTTATCTCACTGCAGGCATCCATTTTTTTGAGAGTGGGATTTATTAATATTTTTGTAAGAATATAATGCTTGGACATGTGTGGGAAATTAGCAAGTATGAAATTTGGGGAAAATACAAGGTGTATAAAGTAAGGGCTCCAGATATGTTCAAGTACCGTAAGTACACTTCTTGGAATTCTGAAAAATTAAGTGTGTTGGGGGTGAGGTTTATAAGGGCAAAATTGGCTGTATCTCAGAAACATCCCTTCTCTCTGAGTTACAGTGATCTCATAGTTTATACACATAAGTAGTAGTAGTCTTGGTGATGTAGGGGACCCTGTCCCTTGTAAAAATAGTTTTAAAGTGTAACAGTGAGTTTTGTACTTTATAGCTACTTAGCAGTATTGTAGTTAATTTCTTGAAATTTTCAGGACGCGCAGTACTGGGTCTAGAACTTAAACAGGTTTTCTGCAAAGTTGCACTCTTTGCAGACATTTGCACAGTAATCAAATTTTATACATTCTTGCTATCCTTTTTTTCAATGTTACTTATATTAGTTTAAGATATTTAAAAAAATTTATTTTAATTTCTCTTTTTACTTATTAGCAAATAAATGAGTATGCACATGAAACAATACAGATTTGTATGCTAAACAGCTTTTACTCCGGCAATTCCTATGATGGTATTTTGTTGAAAGTTATTTACTTTTATTTGTTAAACTTGAAAAATAAATTTTCTGTTTGTCTTTGTGAAATTGTCTATTGTGTTAAAATAGTCATCGTGTATCTTTAGAGCTAATAATGTAATGCTTGCAATACAAATGTATCTAATTTAGCTTTTGTTGGGGGGGTTCTTATTTTTTTTCTTCCCTCCCCGCAGGGCCTTGCCTGATGGCTCCTCCACCTTCCATTCATTCCAGCTGAGCAGTGGCCAAATGACAGCCCTACAGCGCATTCATTCATGTCTGGGATCTCTATTCAGCCGACAGTCTCTGGCCCTGGACATGAAGCATGCCCCATATGGCAATTTTTTCCTTGGCTGCATAGTGCAAATGTAATAGCAGTGTGTGCTCAACTGACTCAGCACTCCAGTGGGTGGATACCCTGTGCTCCCACTAGGCGCCATTCATCGTATGAGTCAGAGATACCTTCCTCCCAAGCATATCTCTCAACTGTCCAGATTTTCACAGAATGTCCAGATTTTTACGTCGGATTTTTGATCTGTTCCTCATAAAAATTGTGGTTTTGTGGTAAATCACAGTAGAATGAAGTCATTAAATAATGACTGACATTTGAGTTTCAGACTTTGTATCCTCTAAACATGAATGCTAACACAAAACCTGTTATTCTAACAACTTTCTAGGTTTGTATGAGCAATATTTAAAATCTGTTCCTATTTTTGGACCTTTGTGCCTCCATTATTTTTGGCTTTGTCCAGATTTCTTGCATTGAGTGGATGAGAGGTATGCTCCCAAGATGGGCAAGATGGCAGTGGTCACTCATTCTTATTACCCATGGCCAGCTCCTACAGGCACCTGAGCAACTAATTTAACTCAGGTTGCCTGTGGCATAATTAGAGCTTACTCCCGCTATGTCACAGAGCTGGCTTGTCTTAGCTTTTATGTTATTTAACGTTGAATATAGTGTCTATTACTGATATAAATGAGAATATGGTGGGTACTGCTACTCTAATTAAAATATTCAGATCAGTTCTAGATGCTGATGGTGCTGGTAGAGCAGTGATGAAATATCTTGTACTCTAGGTCATGCATGTGTTTTACCACACCATTTTATTGTGTCCTTTTATTAAAATAAATATATAGCTGCCTCTCCTCTGATATGCAACAATCTCCACTGCTACAATATTCATTGACTAAACTACAACAATTCTGTTAGACTGAGGCCTATGCATATGAGAAAACAAAACTGAGTTACACTGTCACCTGACACCCGAGGGGGACCTAGCTAACCAAAATGGTATCATATGTTGCTGATCCCTGGGCTTTTGTTGTAGTTCCTGTTACTGATTCATAGCCTTATTTGGAAGGAAGGAAGTTTCTTTGCTTACCAGTGGGAGTGGGAAGCACTGAGCAGCCTGTTTGTCCAATTTGGTGAGCTTTCAGCCAGTAACTTGTAGTCCATCGGTCGTTTTGGGCCAGTTCCTAGCTTTTTTTCAGCCCCCTGATATAAAACATGCTAAACGCGCATTAGCGCGATTTAGCACGGAGTTGCCACTGTAGCACACAAGAGCAGCAGCGGTTAATCAGGGTTAAACTATTCGGGCTACCTAAAGTCCACTCTTCAAATTTCCCCTTAGAATAGCTATGCCTAAGCTGTACTGATAATCTAACCACCCTATTCTATACCTAAAAAGTATTGATCTACTTGACTCATAAGTGGCTATTCTCTATCCGGATAGCCTAGCACTTGCACCCAAAGTACTTTTTTTACTCTGATATAGCACTTTTTATTATACACAGCACCCTACCAGCCTATTTACCCTTCCTTAAGCATCCACATCCCTCAAAGTCTGTTCAAACCCATCCCTTTTCATTCTAGCATGTCGTGGAGTTAGTTGCTCGTGTCCTCTCCTGCCCAGCTGATGAATCTGGGAATATTGAGGCAATGTTACAATTGCCTCATGTACACAGACAACCCTCTCCTTCTCCCACTAAACACAAACACATGCGAGAGATGCAAATATATAGCCAAACTGGAGGCTGAGCTCTCTCATCATAGCACTGGCAGGACCAGACAGGAGGAGAAGGAAACCACACACACCACATACCCAGTCTCACATAGCACTAGCACAACCTCATATCACACACACAAACACATAAAAACATACTCGGAGGCTCTGACCAAAAATCTACCAAAACAGCAGAGGCCACCAAAGCAGACACTCAAACAACTACCACCACAGACCAAGACACATGCAACACATAGACCACAAAGTCAGTGTGCCAAACAGTCACAGCCCTTAAGGCCAAACACAATGCCAGACACTCTTGTCATAGGTGACTCCATAGTCAGACACACTGACGTTCCACTCACCAGATTGAGTAAGGAGAAGGTCACAGTGAGCTGCCTGTCGGGCGCTAGAATCCGCCACATAACACAAGCACTCAGGTCACTCGACAGCAAGTACAAGTATGACTCAGTCATTGTCCATGCTGGTGTGAACGACCTGAGACGTACCTCCCTGGACTTCATGAAAAGGGACATAGAGGAGCTCTCTGATTATGTAGCCCAGGCAGGTATGACTCTGACCTTGAGCAGTATCCTACCTTCACCAAGAATGATACCACAGTACAGAGACAAGATGATCAGCTTTAATAATTGGCTTAATCACTGGTGTCATTCAAAGGGGATCCAATGTCTGTCTGCCTGGGATGACATGCTGGACAAGCCACGTTGCTTCGCAAGGGACGGCTTGCACCTGTCACCCCTAGGTTTCCGGATATTGGCAAAGGCTCTTGCCACCCCCATAGTGCCTTTTTTAGGCCAGGCTCAAATTCTAAACCTACCACCTTAGAACATAACAAAGGAAAAAAACTAAGGGTAATGCTGCTCAACGCCAGAAGTCTCAACCTCAAGATGCACGCACTCGAAGCCCTTCTCAGTATGGAGAACATCGATGTCTGTGCTGTGACTGAAACCTGGTTCAAGGCTCCTGAGAGCACCCCGGCGCTATCAGGTTTTACCTCATATCATGCGTTCCGGCCCAAAAATCAGGAAAACACCAAGAAAGGAGGAGGGGTGTCCATAATCATCAAAGACACCCTCACTTCCAGGTTGGTGACAACGCACGATGCATCGGAGACCATCCAGGTGCAACTAACCATAGGCAAGACTGCTCTACAATTTGTAGCATGTTACAGGCCACCCTCTCAAACTCAGGAACCTCACATGGCATTCCTGAAAACTCTGGAGGGGATAAATGTAACCCCAAACACCATCATACTAGGCGATTTCAACTATCCGAACATAGACTGGGATCACTACTCAAGCCCCAACACCCTAGCCCAAAGGTTCCTAGAGTTCATAAACTCCAATGCCATGGAACAACTAGTCACCATGCCCACAAGAGGTGACAACATACAGGATCTCATCATCATGAACATAGGGTCACAATGTTCAACACCGGAGGTATACCCTTAATTGGTGAGATCAGATCATAAACTAATCTCACTAGAAGTCCTCATCCCGCCTCCACCCCAGTCAAAAAAGACCACAGTGAAGAACTTCTCTAAAGCCGACTTCACACTTCTTAGGACTGGTGTGGTCTCCTTCAAGGCCCCAGAGCCAGCAGAAACCACCACTAAAACCACTGAATCACTTACAAACGCTTTCTACCAGCACCTCCAGGACTGCATGGATCAGGCAATCCCAAACAAAACAAAGACTCTTTGTACCAAAGGCAGGCATCCAGTCTGGTGGACCCCAGCCATAAACAAGCTCTACAACAAAAGGAGAAAGCTACTACATGATAGAGCAAAATCCTTAAAAGGGAAGACACCCGTGATCATTGTAAGTAAAAAACTAAGATCTCTCATAAAATCCTCCAAGGCAAATTTTGAAAGAAAAATTGCCACGGACTCTAAAGACAATCACAAGGCTTTTTTCAGTTATGTTAGAAACCTGGGAGGAAACTCCCAGATATGTTCAGAACTGGTACAAAATGATGTAAAGATCACTGAATCTACAGACATTGCCAACATACTGGCTGACAGGTTCAGTGCTAATCCCCCCCCCTCCCCCCCAAAAGGAGAAATATCTATACCAGAGGATTGTAGCATCCCAAACATCTCAAATGCTCAGGTAAAACAGCTCTCTCCAAGGCAAAAAACACAGCATCCATGGGACCAGATGGTGTCCCTGGTTGTGTGCTCCATGAGCTCATTGAGGAATTAAACCCGCAGTTACGGCAGCTGTTTAATCTTAGCCTCACCTCAGGATACATGCCCAAGGAATGGCGTACGGCTACTGTGGTCCCATTGCACAAAGGTGGTGCCTCCACCGACCCTGGAAACTACCGTCCCATCAGCTTGACAAGTCTGGTCTGCAAAGCTATGGAGAGGATCCTTATGGAACTCATAAATAAAGACATAGGGGACCTGCAGACATTGGATCAAACCCAATTTGGCTTTGTCAAGGGTAGATCATGTCTTTTAAGCTTGGTTGACTTTTTCGAAACAGTCACCAAGGCCATTGATGAGGGCAAGGCAGTCCACACAGCCTACCTTGACCTGGCAAAGGCTTTCAACACGGTACCCCACTCGGGCATCATAGAAAAACTCAGCAGCTTAAATGTAAACCCATACGTCACAAGATGGGTTGCAAACTGGCTAAATGACAGAACCCACAGGGTTAGAGTTGCTGGCGCCATGTCAGATTCCAAACCTGTCACAAGTGGTGTCCCACAGGGCTCGGTCCTGGGTCCACTCTTGTTCGGCATCTACTTTTCAGAAGTTCAGGCAAACACAGGAGGATTATGGCTGACAAAGTTTGCAGATGACTGCAAACTGGGCACCATAGTTGAAAACACATCAGACACAGATATCCTAAAGAAGGGTCTCATAGAAACGGATAACTGGTGCCAAAGCCATGGCCTAAAGTTAAACGCTAAAAAATGCATAGTCATCCCCTTTGGGAAAAACAAGGTTACCCCTAGCTACCATATAGGTGGCAATCCACTAAGCACAGAAGAAGTTATCAGGGACCTGGGGACTCAGGTTGATAGTAATCTTTCATTTGACACTCACGTAGCCAAAGTAGTTAGAAAGACCTTCTACATTGCCCACCTGATCATGAAGGGTTTCACATCTAGGTCAAGGGAAGTCATCATCCCCCTGTACTCATCACTCATCAGACCGATGATTGAGTATAACGCCCCATTTGGAATGTATTTGACCCGACACCTGCAGCAATTGGAAAGGCCCCAAAAGTTCCTCACCAAAAGGATAAAGGGTCTCAAAAATATGTCCTATGCTGCCCGACTGAAGAAGCTCCAGCTCTACTCAGTCGCTTATCGCCTGCTCAGAGGTGACCTGTGCCTGACTTACAAGGCCATGTCCAACCCGGAATTAATGAACATGCTTCACCTCAAACAATCTAAATCCATCAGATCTACAAGAGCACGAGACTTAAACCTTGACACGGCCATAAACAGGATGTGCTGGAGGGACAGATTCATCACCCAGAGGCTCCCTATGCTGTGGAACAAAATCCTGGTACATGTGAGGCGAAGCACCTCGCTGGCCTTGTTCAAGAGAAATCTTGACCAATGGATGAGAGACCGCAGGTATACCCCAGGAATTACATCAGTGTCACTGCTTGACAGAGGCACAGCAAAATAATGGGCATAATATCTTTCAATCTAATGGGGTGGCGTAAGCCAAAAAAACTCTGGGCTAGGCTTATAAATGCCCTAGGGCAGATAGCCTAGTATGAACCTATGAACCTATGTCTTGGGGAACACTTGTGTATGCACATGTGAGTGAGTGTGTGTGTGTGTGTGTGTGTGTGTGTGTGTGTGTGTGTGTGTGTGTGTGTGTGTGTGTGTGTGTGTGTGTGTGTGTGTGTATATATATGTGTGTGTGTGTGTGTGTGTGTGTGTGTGTGTGTGTGTGTGTGTGTGTGTGTGTGTGTGTGCACGTGTGTGTGTGTGTCCTAAATTGTCTGGGCATCTGAGGCATCTATTTGGGAACTTTCTTTTAATCTATACCTAATGCAGAGATATTTGTTTCAGCTAGCTAAGTTATCAGTAAAGGTATAGAATAAATGCACACAAATTATAAATAACATGTACTTTGCCTAAGTAATTCAGGAGTAACAGGTCAATGTCAATGACTTGCGTATTTTATCTAGCACTGGGAAGTGTAAAACTCTTTTGAATGTTATGGTAACATGCCTATGGTTTTATAGGCCTCTCTAATGCCAAGGTCTGTCATATATAAATTGTAGCAGAGGAATCTTCAAAGTGCATGTATTTATAAAATGCCGCACACATACCCTCAAAGAGTTATTCCTCACGTATCATCAACATTTTCCATTTTACAATAGGATCCATTTTAGACTGGCCCCCATCTACAGTGTTTTAAAAATAACTTGTCTGAACTAAATATGTACGCTCAAACTTTGCATGTGAATAATGACAGTATGTATAGTTTTTTATCATATTTTTACTGTGTGTAATATATTTTCAGCAATTTTTCTGCAGAACAGGAAGAACCTTTTCACCTACTGTTTTCATTAATAGTACTTAAAAACGTAGTCCTAAATATCTTTTGAATTATGCATAATGCTGTTGTTAATCTGCCAAGCACTGAAGTTACACTACAATGACAAATTCAAAGGTGTCACTTATGTCATAGATGTAGTGAAGTCAGATCTAATGTCATCTAAGTAAAATATTCAGTCTTTGCTTGTAAATAATACAAGTACAGTTGCTTGCTTTGTAGATCACTGTCAGATAATAAGGGACTTCACCAAAATATTCTGTTAATTCAGTTAAAAATACAACACTAAACGTAATCTTTCCTCTGAACCACTATTAAACAAAGCTGTTCGACATATCCTAGTACCAGACTAACATCCAGTTTATAAAAGATACCATCAACGTCTAAAAGTTCATATGCAGCAAAGAGTAAAGGTCATTACAACAGAGCTGTATAACTGGCTGACATGGAGCTTCATATTTGTCTCAACATGACATTATCTGGACTTACATCATACTTACCGTGTTGTCTGTGAACAGAGCACATCATCCAATCTTTCCAACATCCAATTCAGTAAAAGAACAATTTGACCATATTATTATGTATGAATAAAATCTCCTATGTTTAAACAAGACTATGTCAGCATACTTGGGTCGGCCAGTAAGAACTGACCATTAATTCATCCTGTTACTTTTGCTATTGCCGCCTGGCTATGCAATGATCTTGTCATTTTAATAAATTGCAATACATTTTTATTTTGTTAAGCTGATATATGTTTCATTTAAATTTTGCATACATCTGCCTGTTATTCTGTTTACGGTTTAATTACTGAGTTCAGTTTGACTAATCTTTTTTTATTCATAGCCAGGTTCAATTACATTATACTAAGTTTTACCAGTCTAAGCAATGTCTTATTTGCAAATAATAATAATCACAGGTCTGTTCGGGGATCATCAAATCAGCATGCTCTGTCAAATTGTTATTTTTTATGTCATAAGCCAAGGCTATTTCACTGTCACACATCAAACTATACAACAAGCTACCTTGTTTATGGGGCACTTGTAGTAGACCCCAAGGACCCCTAGCCATGACATGCATCACAGTATGTCTGTGTGTACCTGGCAACATCTGCATTATATACACTTAGGGCATACTGTGTGCTGCACTGTGTTTCCTGTCACACAATGGCAACACATGCTTGCACTGGTTCTCACACTGAAAAATAAATTGTAACTCAAACAGATAAACAACATTATAAATGTGGCGTTACACCTTCCAAAAAAGACACTGAAAGACAGAGGTGATATAATTCCTTTTCCAGACAAGTGGAAGGTTATTCTGTTGTCTAAACTTGATGAAAGAAGTTGTTTTATCTCACTAAGGACAGAATCTAGAATATATTGGCATGGTTTCATTCCCTGAATTTCATCAGGAACAAACTCTTAAGTCAAGAAATCTGGACAAAGCCAAAAATAATGTGGGAACAAAGGTTTAAAATATGGTCATTTTTTTAAATATTGCTCTTATAAATTTTGAAGTTTAATAGAATAACAACTTTTGCATTAGCATGCATTTTCTGAAGAGTATGAAGTCTTAAACATAAATGTCTGTTACTTAGTGACTTCAATTCTCATGATTTGCCATAAAACCACAAATGTTATGAGGCATGGACAAAACTATGAGGCAAAAATCTGGACCTTCTGTCAAAATATGGGCAGTTAAGAGGTATTCAAGATTGTAGTTCATACATCATAAATCATTGTCATGATGTAGAAGGCAAGGATGCAAATGATGAAGCTTTAAATTTATATTAGGAACTTGTAGGATCAAGAGATGGATCATTTGCATAGGGTCTTCTATTTGATTCTTTCTCTCTTATCAGGAGATCCATTGATAGAGATTAACAGTTCATTCTGATCTGTGCAGACCTCTGAAGAAACCCCCATCCTGTTTCTTGAGCAAAGTTGTGAAAGATTGGTAGATTTCTCATCTGGAGTCTCTTTCAATTTAGTGTTTATGGTTCATCTCTCTCTGACCATCAAGGCTTTCCAGAAGGCATTGAGCAAGGCATACTGCAGAAGATCTTTGATAATATCATAATAAAACAGTATGTAAACAGACATGGGAGCACTCATGCCTACTGTATAGTAATGATTATAGCCTTTTGAGACATTATTCCTAGTCCATTGATCTGTCTAGGGTGGTGTACCTCTCAGGGGAACAGAATACCCTAGCAGATCAGTTAAGCCATTTAGTGCTTATGGATCATGACTGGCAAATGAACCCTGAACTACTCTTATCAACAATGAGTTTTATGGCATCTCAAAAGGAACAATGTCTGCACCAGAAGAAAATGCACAACTGACAGAGTTTTGAACAAAATTCTAGGCTGCTATAACAAAGTCAGGGATGGAAGCGCTCCTCTATGCATGCCTTTCTATTCCTGTTATTCCAATGGTATTCATAAAAGCAGATAAGAGAATAGCATTGATTTTATCAGTTCTAGCATGACAAGGCATTCTTGATTATCATGTCTAATTCACGCTACAGTTCCTCTGACACCATCTCTCACACAAGATTTGTTGCTTCATCAAAAATGTAGGGTTTCACATCCAACTCAGCCCTGAACAATCTGCATTTGGCAGCACGGTTGCTGATGATGAAGTTTGCAAAAAGATTTGTTTTCTTCAGAACTGATTAGGATTCAGATGGTGACAATGAAATCTAACACTCAAAAGTCATAATTATGTAAAGGACTCAGCTCTGGTCAGACTGACAAACCTATGTATTGAGAAATTTGGCACACTTAATGGACAGATTTTGTCTTACTCCTTTCTCAAGGTGCATTATTCTATTTGCCAATATTTTTTTGTCTTGGGAGACTTCTTTAACTTCCATTCCTCCTGCTAAAGCTGTTCTTAGAGGGAATCTAATATCTCAAGCAATCCAGGAGTTTCACAGTTCCTGAAAACAATATACATTTTGTGCTGAATAGATTATAGAAGTTTTGATTTGAGACAGCAGTGGTGGAGGATAATGTGAATTTTTTTATTCTGGAAGACTATTTTCTTGGACACTATTATGTCAAATAAGAGGATATGAAATTGCAAGCTGTTGTGTGTTTTATTACTTACACCACTCCATATGGATAGGGTGTTTTTGGCTACTAACCCTTCCTTCAGGCCTAAGGTTATGTTGGGAGTTGTCTTAAATGAAAATTCAATGTCTTTGTTTGTATGATCAACCTAAGAGTACTGAAGACTGACTGCTCTGGAATATGGACACCAGGGGGCAACCCACTCTGCAATGACTGGAGAGGGATGTTCACTTGGAACAAAAATGGATAGATCCAGGATTTCCAGATGCAGCTCTCTGCATCAAGCATGATTTCCCTTAAGAGCACACAAGGAACACACTCAGCCCGGGGTCTGGGTTTCTCTCTCTGTCTCTCCTAGGTCCCCAGTAAGGCTCCCCACTGGCACAGCTGTTAAGTCCTCAGCCGAGTGTCCAAGCCAAGTCCTCCAGCACCCTCTCTGTGAAACCAGTGCTTTATGTCCCTTCCTCAAGTGGCTGACACACACACACACACACACACACACACACACACACACACACACACACACACACACACACACACACACACACACACACACTCTGAGATTTGATTTACACACACACACACACACACACACACACACATGCACACACACAAAAGGCTGGCACAGGTTTCCTAGCTAAGCCATCTTCTGTCCAGACACTCCCAAGCCAGCTACTCTAAGGCTCTTGCAAGGGTACCCAATTATATAGAGTGAAATTAATATTAATACGCGTGGTAGTTTGACCAATGCAGTAAGGCTTTCAGGGGTGGCCACAGAGTCACCAAACAGATATGAGTACTCTCAAAAGTTAAAATATTGTCTAAAGGACCAGCCACAATGAAAAGTTTAAATATATTTAATAATAGGTAATAAAAGAACATGAAAATATTAAATATCCATTTACAATAAACACCAGAGTTTCAGTCACAGGAAATATTAAAAATAACACAGGTGGACAGGTTCACACTGTTACAGAAAAACAATACCTAACTGATCTCACTATATTTTCCTGAATGATCTCAAGAGTTACTGTTCCATGGGTACTTACTAGAGCAAGGCAAGATGAAATAGGTGAGTGATGCTTCGATGTCAGGTTCCAAAAACAGACTGCTCTGAGACTTTAGTCTCACCTAGTATTGAACATTATTTTTTAGTAATAAGTGGCTCTGCTCGACAGGGGTACAGGAAAATAATTTTCTTGGGTGGGGAAAGCCAGGGTACCATTTGGCTAGGCTTATATAGGCCCTAGGACCAATAGTGTAGTACCTACCTATGAACCTACGAACGTATGTCCACAATGACATCACATACATCTGGTCACCTGACTTCTGGTTCCCAAGCACCCCCCCCCCCCGCATTGCTAGAAACTGCCAGGATTTAACACCTGTGAGTCAATAATGCACACATAGAGAGCCATGCTAAGATCATCTGCAGCTCCTGGAAGTCATAAAACCATAAAAACCTCCACTCTTCCTACAGGAGCTAATAAACCATACTTCTTACAGACACTGCCTCTTCATTCAAAATTGTGAGATAACATTTTTATGGGCTAAGCCCAGTAATTTAATTTCTTACTATTTTTCAAAGTTTGAGATTAACCTCTCCTCTTCCAGTATCCGCTGCTAAAACATATAAATTTAAACAGTTGCAATAATGCATGCACATTTCTTTTTCTGATCAGCAGGGCACACTGTTGGTACATTTTAATACAAGCAGCTTTACGAATACATTTTTCAACGCAAGCATCTGTACAAATCAGTTTGGTATACAAATGACATATAATTCTTTAAAAAATTCCAGCTAGCAGTGCTGGCATATGTTACACATCCACTGCCCTACTTCTCACCCTATAGATGGCAATACCTTACATCATCACAGAAGCTACCTAATATAAATAAAAAAAAAATACACATTACCAAGGAGCAATTGCAGTGGGTTTATATAATGCGAGGAAGGGAAAACACGAATTCAAGCACAGAATGAAGGAAACCTGGCACAGAAACATTGACTGGTTTCCCTTTGTGGGAAAAGCATATAGTGTTGTGATACTTTACAAAAAGATAATGGCTATGTAAATCTTGGGAACCATATCAACCATTTGAAAATTGCAACAACTATCTACTACATATGTTTATTTGCTCTTTGCTTTGTTGTTACATTTGTCCAATCATTTCCATTTATTTCACTTTAGACTATGATAGTAGGATTGTGTTCCACTACTGGTTTTGGACAATGTGAAGTTCCCATTTTGAATAATTTAGCCAGGGCAATAACATTGTGAAACATAAGAATTATCTCATATTGTGACAACTGACAGCATAATCTCATCTGGACATCTCTTTAGTTTTTGAAGCATAAATTGCTTTGATGTGCACACTCATTACCCAGGGTGATTAATGTTTTGTTTTCTCTTGTTTTTGAATGGTAAGATATTCCTGCATGACTGCACCTACCTTGAATAACAGAAAAGGGAAATAGCCTTTTCAGTGGGGACAGATCCTGTTTTGGATCTGCATTTCACCTTTGTTTTATGTCATAAGTAACCTTTTTCTGGAACTGTATTTGTTATGGAGTAGGTTGTGATGTTTGGAATAATTCCCAAACAACTGGGATCTATTCCTGAATCTCACAACACTCACCAGATGTTGCAGTCACTGAAGCATGACTGAAACCTCTGAAAACCTCTGATAAAAGACTCAGAAATCTTTTCCCTAGGCTATGATATCATTCATCTACCAAAATAAGCAGGAGGTGTGTCTATCCTGTATCCCAGTTCTCTGGCACTTTTTTCCGTTTACTTAAACCACACCAAAATTTGATACTGCAGAGCAACTTGTATCTCTTTTCAAACTAAATAACCAAAAAAAGTCTCTGCATAATTATCTATATTCCTCCAGGTAATAATATTCCTGTTCTGGAAGATATCCTACATTAGATACCTAATACTATCCATAATGAAACTATTATTCTTGGAGATGCAATATTAATTGGCAAAACTTTTCATCAAACTATTTAATTACTATAAAAATAAACAAGAGCAAAAGTTGAAGACAAATGAAACAAGTAACCAGGCAACCTTAAGTCCAGCAGACCAAACGAAAAGCACCTTAACGCAAATTTTATTTAGTTCAGTAAACAAGCGTTTTCGCCACAATTAATATCGCAGCTTCATCAGAGGCAAACAGAACAGTTAAAAGAATGCCAGTTTTTAAATAAAATAACAGGAAATGACACTAATGGCACGTCATATCCTAATATCAATCAACTTGTCAAAAACAGTCAGACAACAATAAGTCAGCGAAGCTCAATAAACAGCAATATAAAATCCAAAAACCAATAAATAAAAGGAACACGCCTACTCTAAATAATTTTCAATTACATGTATATGTATATATAAACAATAATACACATTACTAACGTACAAGGAACCATCAATATAGGGGAAAATGAAAAATAAATATATAAATAAATATATATATGTATATATAAAAAGGTTAATGTAAATATACATAAAAAAACTCTTAGAATTACCCATCCAATTAAACATTAAAAATAGTAAATAGAAGAACTAATCTCTATAACCTAATAGGTATTTGCCAAACAAAACCTATTACGTAGGGAGTATTAATATTACCTCAAATAGCTTCTTAATTTTAAAACAGCTGAAATGTTACAGTTTTCATTCAGGCCAGAAGTTTTAAAATTAAGAAGCTATTTGAGGTAATATTAATACTCCCTACATAATAGGTTTTGTTTGGCAAATACCTGTTAGGTTATAGAGATTAGTTCTTCTATTTACTATTTTTAATGTTTAATTGGATGGGTAATTTTAAGAGGTTTTTTTATGTATATTTACATTAACCTTTTTATATATACATATATATATTTATTTATATATTTATTTTTCATTTTCCCCTATATTGATGGTTCCTTGTACGTTAGTAATGTGTATTATTGTTTATATATACATATACATGTAATTGAAAATTATTTAGAGTAGGCGTGTTCCTTTTATTTATTGGTTTTTGGATTTTATATTGCTGTTTATTGAGCTTCGCTGACTTATTGTTGTCTGACTGTTTTTGACAAGTTGATTGATATTAGGATATGACGTGCTATTAGTGTCATTTCCTGTTATTTTATTTAAAAACTGGCATTCTTTTAACTGTTCTGTTTGCCTCTGATGAAGCTGCAATATTAATTGCAGCGAAAACGCTTGTTTACTGAACTAAATAAAATTTGCGTTAAGGTGCTTTTCGTTTGGTCTGCTGGACTTAAGGTTGCCTGGTTACTTCTTTAATTACTATAAAAAAGTATATGTAAATCAAGAGCAAAGTAAGGACCAACTTCAAATATTTATAACTGAACAGTTTATTATAACAGTTGATAAGCGCTTTTGCTATGTAATAGCTTCATCAGATCAAATACATTCTGTTATGTAAAATGTTTAAATACTAAAATAGAACAATTAATCCATTCAAATCAACCAATCGTTGAAACATACCAATTAATTCCTTTCTAAATTTAAAGCAGTAATACATGAATAAAATGCATGGTAAAACTTTAAAAATACATCAAATTATTTCTTATCTACTCTGACAAATATAAATTAGATCTTTAAAATACAAAATATATGCATAGTTCATAAACTTGATAAATATACATGCAAGCTAAAAATATAAACATAAATATATAAAAAAAATATATATTAACTACATATAACAAACTTTGGATACTAAAATCAGACTATATGTGTACATGTGTATTTCTAATATAAAATTAAGATCAATAAAAAACTAAAGAGTATATGTAGATAAAAATGTCTATTCATAACTACTTAGTGCCTAAATATATAAATTACTGAAATTATTTTATATGTCTACGTTGCTTGAGTGTAGGTTTTATTGATACTTTGTCATTCAATCCTGAGCCTCTGTCTGCTTTTAACAAAATAATCCAATTATTCTCTTTTTCTTCAGTACGTGATACAATATTTCCTCCTCTCATATCAGGCACAATTACTTCTAGTACCCTGAACAAAAATTCATGATGAATGTTATTTAGGAAAGTGTGCTTAGCTAACGCGTTTTGCATATTATTTTTTCTGATGTTATAAATATGTTCCCTTATTCTGTCACGTAGTGGGCGATTTGTTTTCCCCACATAGAATGATAAGCATAATTTGCATACTGCTAAATAAACAACATTAGCAGTCATACAATTAGCATCAATCTTAAAATAAAATACTTTACCATTATCTGTGTGGTAGAATTCTGTATTGCTATCAATATAAGTGCAGAAATTACAATGCCCACATTGTTTTGTATGGCCTGAATTAATAGGAGGTTTATCCTTCTTAGGATAACACAAAAGCCTTTTCAGATTGCTTTTATTCTTATACAAAAAAGAGGGTTTTTCACCAACAATCTGATGAATATGTTCATCTGCCTTGAGTATATCCCAATACTTACCAATAATTTTCTTAACTTCAATAAGGTCTGTTGTGTAACAAGTTGAAAACTTCACATTTGATGGTACCATTAGTTCATTAGTTTTAATAGTATTTTGTGATGGGCCAAAATACGGTTGGCCTTTGGTGTCACGTAAAATATACTTCGCTGGTATACTGGTTGACCTCATCAGTTTTATAACCTCTATCTAATAGTCTATTTTTTAAACTTAATAAATCATTCTCTAGGCCTTCTTCTAATGGGTTTAATCTAGAACATCTTAGTGTCTGCCCTTTTATGATGTTTTTAAAAATATGTGGTGGATGCATGCTAGATCTATGAAGCAACATGTTACTATGACAGGATTTTCGAAATACTCCTGTATTGATAAGGCCATTGTATAGCCTTTGTACAAAGACATCTAAAAATTCCACCTTTTCAAAAGAATATTGCATAGTAAACTTTAAACAATCTGTTAACTCATTCATGGTATCAAGTAACTTCTCCAAATCATTGGTTTACCATTCCATAGAAAAAAGACATCATCTACGAATCTACGATAGAAAACAACATGTTCCTTAAATAAGGGTTCATTAAATAAGGTATTCTCTTCCCAAAATGCCAGAAACATGTTGGCGTAGCTATTGGCACATGGAGTGCCCATAGCTACGCCTTAATGCTGTCTGTAGATGTTGTCACCAAACATAAATATATTATTGTATAAAACAAATTCCAAAAAATGGATTATCAAATCAATCAATACTTCAGAGTAATTACTATGTTGTTTAAGATAATTTGAAACATAAGTTAAACCTAATTCATTAGGGATCACCGTAAACAAGGATTGTATATCTAAAGTGACAAAATAACATATATCAATATATTCATAATGCATAACGCATTCATAAAAGTCCACTAAAAATTGTTTGGTATCACGTAAAACAAATTTATTATCATTTAAGATCGACCTGAGATGTTTCTCTATAAATACTGAGAGGTGCTCAGTAACCCAACCTCTTCCGGACACAATTGGTCTCATGGGTGGGTTATGCAAATTTTTGTGCAACTTAGGGAGTCCATATATTAATGGTATAACTGGTTTATCAATAACAAGATATTCAAAAACTTTTTTCTCAATTAACTTACTTTTAAAAATATCTATAAGAGTAGAGTGCACATATTTACATGTTTCATAAACATCATGGTCATTTATAATTCCATAATATTTATCTTCTAACATAGTGAACATAGTGAACATAGTATTCATATAATGCTTGCTATCCATCACAACAACACCAGAACCCTTATCTGCTGGTCTGATAATAATATTTTTATTTGTTTGTAAATTAATCATACTTCTTCTCTCATTATATGTAAGGTTATCAGATCTTTTAAATCTGTTAAACTTCTTAGTTTCATAATAATTATAGAGTTCTTCTTCAGTGACTTCCATGAATGCTTCCACTAAAGGATGATTCAATGGTACATGGTCACTGAGATTCTTAAAAGTGAAAACCTTTTTATTTGTATCATTAATACTATCAGTATCCTTAAAAATATATTTAAGCATCACATTTCTGCAAAAAATCTTAAGATCAATTATAGTGTCAGTGAGACAACCAATCTTCTTAGGAATGAAGTTTAAACCCTTACTTAATAGAGAAATGTCAGATTCAGTTAATTCTAGGGAGGATATATTATGTACTAATTTTTCTTTATCCACATTTTCTTTAATGTGGTGTGATGGAGAGAGTCTCCCGATAATTTCCTTTTTTGTCTCCCCCTGCTCATGGAACGTGACCTTCTTGGGCCCTTGTCCATGCATACAGGTAGGGGAAAAGATAAATTAGCATCAAAAACAGGTTCATTAGTGTTATTATTCTTAAACTTGGATTTTACTACAAGTTCTTTGTTAGTTACAGGTTTATTTTTAATAATATTAACTTCAGGATATAAGTTACTATCAGCTTGTAGGCTTGGATGAATTAATCTTATAACATCATTCGAATCATTACAAAATTCATCTGCTATCACGTCATTTGTATTATCATTAACTATAGCATCAAGTACTTGTTCAGTTCTAAAATTATGCTCTAAAATAGTATTTGTATGGGTAGTCCCAGCAGCATTATTGTTCACACTGTTAGATACATTTAAACTATTAGGTACATTTAAATCAATAGGAACATTCATATTGACAATATTAGTTTCTGAAAGTCCATTAACAGCGTTTCCCTCATTATGCTGTAAAACACGAGCGTTAGTATCAGTCACTTGTCCCTCATACATATTCAAAGTAAGTCCATTAGTGCCATGCCTCGGCCAAGTGAAGACATGGCCAGATCTAAAATCGTTTAAATCACGTAAAACTTTATTCTTCTTCTGTTGTAATAATTTACGGTCATATGCCGAAACACAGTCAAGCAAACTTTCAAATAAAGGATAGACAACAGTATTTGGAAAATCTTTAAACAACTGTTTTTGTTTTAAGTTAATAGCATTGATGAGCTTTGTTTCTTCTGGAGTAAAGAAGTCAATCAAAAGTTTTAAATACTCACGGCTGGTTTCCAAGTTAATGCGCTGCCAACGAGCTAAAAGTTCTGGAAATTCATGCCCCTGACTGGGCATAGAGAATACCCTTAATCCTCGTGGCACAATACAGTGGTCCAAACAATATTGGAAATGTACACGTTGTGCCTGTAGGCATTTTAGCTTGCAAAACTCTTTTTCTATATCATCCAGTGTTTGGTAGAGAGTTTGCATATTCACGGTCGCTCCATTGACGTCAGTCAGATTCGTTTCCTCAAACAGAAACCAGGAAGGAATCGAAATTTCGTTGAGGTACTTATGAAACCTCGATTCAAGAGCTTCATTGCCCCGGTGTTCACTTCTGGGCACGTAGTCCAATTCAATATTAGGCATCTCAATAATCTCAGTAATACAATGTAATAAAAGTTCCTTACTCCGTTAAGAGCAGCAGAAACATGAGAAAATGTCAAATAAGCAAAGAATGCTGCTCGCAAAGGCAAATGCTCTTGTTAAACAAGTAGGATTATTTTAAAAAAGTATACGTAAATCAAGAGCAAAGTAAGGACCAACTTCAAATATTTATAAATGAACAGTTTATTATAACAGTTGATAAGCGCTTTCGCTATGTAATAGCTTCATCAGATCAAATACATTCTGTTATGTAAAATGTTTAAATACTAAAATAGAACAATTAATCCATTCAAATCAACCAATCGTTGAAACATACCAATTAATTCCTTTCTAAATTTAAAGCAGTAATACATGAATAAAATGCATGATAAAACTTTAAAAATACATCAAATTATTTCTTATCTACTCTGACAAATATAAATTAGATCTTTAAAATACAAAATATATGCATAGTTCATAAACTTGATAAATATACATGCAAGCTAAAAATATAAACATAAATATATAAAAAAAATATATTAACTACATATAACAAACTTTGGATACTAAAATCAGACTATATGTGTACATGTGTATCTCTAATATAAAATTAACATCAATAAAAAACTAAAGAGTATATGTAGATAAAAATGTCTATTCATAACTACTTAGTGCCTAAATATATAAATTACTGAAATTATTTTATATGTCTACTTTGCTTGAGTGTAGGTTTTATTGATACTTTGTCATTCAATCCTGAGCCTCTGTCTGCTTTTAACAAAATAATCCAATTATTCTCTTTTTCTTCAGTACGTGATACAATATTTCCTCCTCTCATATCAGGCACAATTACTTCTAGTACCCTGAACAAAAATTCATGATGAATGTTATTTAGGAAAGTGTGCTTAGCTAACGCGTTTTGCATATTATTTTTTCTGATGTTATAAATATGTTCCCTTATTCTGTCACGTAGTGGGCGATTTGTTTTCCCCACATAGAATGATAAGCATAATTTGCATACTGCTAAATAAACAACATTAGCAGTCATACAATTAGCATCAACCTTAAAATAAAATACTTTACCATTATCTGGGTGGTGGAATTTTGTAATGCTATCAATATAAGTGCAGAAATTACAATGCCCACATTGTTTTGTATGGCCTGAATTAATAGGAGGTTTATCCTTCTTAGGATAACACAAAAGCCTTTTCAGATTGCTTTTATTCTTATACAAAAAAGAGGGTTTTTCACCAACAATCTGATGAATATGTTCATCTGCCTTGAGTATATCCCAATACTTACCAATAATTTTCTTAACTTCAATAAGGTCTGTTGTATAACAAGTTGAAGACTTCACATTTGATGGTACCATTAGTTCATTAGTTTTAATAGTATTTTGTGATGGGCCAAAATACGGTTGGCCTTTGGTGTCACGTAAATCATATACTTCGCTGGTATACTGGTTGACCTCATCAGTTTTATAACCTCTATCTAATAGTCTATTTTTTAAACTTAATAAATCATTCTCTAGGCGTTCTTCTAATGGGTTTAATCTAGAACATCTTAGTGTCTGCCCTTTTATGATGTTTTTAAAAATATGTGGTGGATGCATGCTAGATCTATGAAGCAGCATGTTACTATGACAGGATTTTCGAAATACTCCTGTATTGATAAGGCCATTGTATAGCCTTTGTACAAAGACATCTAAAAATTCCACCTTTTCAAAAGAATATTGCATAGTAAACTTTAAACAATCTGTTAACTCATTCATGGTATCAAGTAACTTCTCCAAATCATTGGTTGTACCATTCCATAGAAAAAAGACATCATCTACGAATCTACGATAGAAAACAACATGTTCCTTAAATAAGGGTTCATTAAATAAGGTATTCTCTTCCAAAAATGCCAGAAACATGTTGGCGTAGCTATTGGCACATGGAGTGCCCATAGCTACGCCTTAATGCTGTCTGTAGATGTTGTCACCAAACATAAATATATTATTGTATAAAACAAGTTCCAAAAAATGGACTATCAAATCAATAAATACTTCAGAGTAATTACTATGTTGTTTAAGATAATTTTAAACATAAGTTAAACCTAATTCATTAGGGATCACCGTAAACAAGGATTGTATATCTAAAGTGACAAAATAACATATATCAGTATATTCATAATGCATAACGCATTCATAAAGGTCCACTAAAAATTGTTTGGTATCACGTAAAACAAATGTATTATCATTTAAGATCGACCTGAGATGTGTCTCCATAAATACTGAGAGGTGCTCAGTAACCCAACCTCTTCCGGACACAATTGGCCTCATGGGTGGGTTATGGAAATTTTTGTGCAACTTAGGGAGTCCGTATATTAATGTTGTAACTGGTTTATCAATAACAAGATATTCAAAAACGTTTTTCTCAATTAACTTACTTTTAAAAATATCTATAAGAGTAGAGTGCACATATTTACATGTTTCATAAACATCATGGTCATTTATAATTCCATAATATTTATCTTCTAACATAGTGAACATAGTATTCATATAATGCTTGCTATCCATCACAACAACACCAGAACCCTTATCTGCTGGTCTGATAATAATATTTTTATTTGTTTGTAAATTAATCATACTTCTTCTCTCATTATATGTAAGGTTATCAGATCTTTAAAATCTGTTAAACTTCTTAGTTTCATAATAATTATAGAGTTCTTCTTCAGTGACTTTTATGAATGCTACCACTAAAGGATGATTCAATGGTACATGGTCACTGAGATTCTTAAAAGTGAAAACTTTTTTATTTGTATCATTAATACTATCAGTATCCTTAAAAATATATTTAAGCATCACATTTCTGCAAAAAATCTTAAGATCAATTATAGTGTCAGTGAGACAACCAGTCTTCTTAGGAATAAAGTTTAAACCCTTACTTAATAGAGAAATGTCAGATTCAGTTAATTCTAGGGAGGATATATTATGTACTAATTTTTCTTTATCCACATTTTCTTTAATGTGGTATGATGGAGAGAGTCTCCCGATAATTTCCTTTTTTGTCTCCCCCTGCTCATGGAACGTGACCTTCTTGGGCCCTTGTCCATGCATACAGGTAGGGGAAAAGATAAATTAGCATCAAAAACAGGTTCATTAGTGTTATTATTCTTAAACTTGGATTTAACTACAAGTTCTTTGTTAGTTACAGGTTTATTGTTAATAATATTAACTTCAGGATATAAGTTACTATCAGCTTGTAGGCTTGGATGAATTAATCTTATAACATCATTCGAATCATTACAAAATTCATCTGCTATCACGTCATTTGTATTATCATTAACTATAGCATCAAGTACTTGTTCAGTTCTAAAATCATGCTCTAAAATAGTATTTGTATGGGTAGTCCCAGCAGCATTATTGTTCACACTGTTAGATACATTTAAACTATTAGGTACATTTAAATCAATAGGAACATTCATATTGACAATATTAGTTTCTGAAAGTCCATTAACAGCGTTTCCCTCGTTATGCTGTAAAACACGAGCGCTAGTATCAGTCACTTGTCCCTCATACATATTCAAAGTAAGTCCATTAGTGCCATGCCTCGGCCAAGTGAAGACATGGGCAGATCTAAAATCGTTTAAATCATGTAAAACTTTCTTCTTCTTCTGTTGTAATAATTTACGGTCATATGCCGAAACACAGTCAAGCAAACTTTCAAATAAAGGATAGACAACAGTATTTGGAAAATCTTTAAACAACTGTTTTTGTTTTAAGTTAATAGCATTGATGAGCTTTGTTTCTTCTTGAGTAAAGAAGTCAATCAAAAGTTTTAAATACTCACGGCTGGTTTCCAAGTTAATGCGCTGCCAACGAGCTAAAAGTTCTGGAAATTCATGCCCCTGACTGGGCATAGAGAATACCCTTAATCCTCGTGGCACAATACAGTGGTCCAAACAATATTGGAAATGTACACGTTGTGCCTGTAGGCATTTTAGCTTGCAAAACTCTTTTTCTATATCATCCAGTGTTTGGTAGAGAGTTTGCATATTCACGGTCCCTCCATTGATGTCAGTCAGGTTCGTTTCCTCAAACAGAAACCAGGAAGGATTCGAAATTTCGTTGAGGTACTTATGAAACCTCGATTCAAGAGCTTCTTTGCCCCGGTGTTCACTTCTGGGCACGTAGTCCAATTCAATATTAGGCATCTCAATAATCTCAGTAATACAACGTAATAAAAGCTCCTTACTCCGTTAAGAGCAGCAGAAACACGAGAAAATGTCAAATAAGCAAAGAATGCTGCTCGCAAAGGCAAATGCTCTTGTTAAACAAGTAGGATTATTTTAAAAAAGTATACGTAAATCAAGAGCAAAGTAAGGACCAACTTCAAATATTTATAACTGAACAGTTTATTATAACAGTTGATAAGCGCTTTCGCTATGTAATAGCTTCATCAGATCAAATACATTCTGTTATGTAAAATGTTTAAATACTAAAATAGAACAATTAATCTATTCAAATCAACCAATCGTTGAAACATACCAATTAATTCCTTTCTGAATTTAAAGCAGTAATACATGAATAAAATGCATGGTAAAACTTTAAAAATACATCAAATTATTTCTTATCTACTCTGACAAATATAAATTAGATCTTTAAAATACAGAATATATGCATAGTTCATAAACTTGATAAATATACATGCAAGCTAAAAATATAAACATAAATGTATAAAAAAATATATATTAACTACATATAACAAACTTTGGATACTAAAATCAGACTATATGTGTACATGTGTATCTCTAATATAAAATTAACATCAATAAAAAACTAAAGAGTATATGTAGATAAAAATGTCTATTCATAACTACTTAGTGCCTAAATATATAAATTACTGAAATTATTTTATATGTCTACGTTGCTTGAGTGTAGGTTTTATTGATACTTTGTCATTCAATCCTGAGCCTCTGTCTGCTTTTAACAAAATAATCCAATTATTCTCTTTTTCTTCAGTACGTGATATAATATTTCCTCCTCTCATATCAGGCACAATTACTTCTAGTACCCTGAACAAAAATTCATGATGAATGTTATTTAGGAAAGTGTGCTTAGCTAACACGTTTTGCATATTATTTTTTCTGATGTTATAAATATGTTCCCTTATTCTGTCACGTAGTGGGCGATTTGTTTTCCCCATATAGAATGATAAGCATAATTTGCATACTGCTAAATAAACAACATTAGCAGTCATACAATTAGCATCAACCTTAAAATAAAATACTTTACCATTATCTGGGTGGTGGAATTCTGTATTGCTATCAATATAAGTGCAGAAATTACAATGCCCACATTATTTTGTATGGCCTGAATTAATAGGAGGTTTATCCTTCTTAGGATAACACAAAAGCCTTTTCAGATTGCTTTTATTCTTATACAAAAAAGAGGGTTTTTCACCAACAATCTGATGAATATGTTCATCTGCCTTGAGTATATCCCAATACTTACCAATAATTTTCTTAACTTCAATAAGGTCTGTTGTGTAACAAGTTGAAAACTTCACATTTGATGGTACCATTAGTTCATTAGTTTTAATAGTATTTTGTGATGGGCCAAAATACGGTTGGCCTTTGGTGTCACGTAAATCATATACTTCGCTGGTATACTGGTTGACCTCATCAGTTTTATAACCTCTATCTAATAGTCTATTTTTTAAACTTAATAAATCATTCTCTAGGCCTTCTTCTAATGGGTTTAATCTAGAACATCTTAGTGTCTGCCCTTTTATGATGTTTTTAAAAATATGTGGTGGATGCATGCTAGATCTATGAAGCAGCATGTTACTATGACAGGATTTTCGAAATACTCCTGTATTGATAAGGCCATTGTATAGCCTTTGTACAAAGACATCTAAAAATTCCACCTTTTCAAAAGAATATTGCATAGTAAACTTTAAACAATCTGTTAACTCATTCATGGTATCAAGTAACTTCTCCAAATCATTGGTTGTACCATTCCATAGAAAAAAGACATCATCTACGAATCAACGATAGAAAACAACATGTTCCTTAAATAAGGGTTCATTAAATAAGGTATTCTCTTCCAAAAATGCCAGAAACATGTTGGCGTAGCTACTGGCACATGGAGCGCCCACAGCTTTGCCTTAATGCTGTCTGTAGATGTTGTCACCAAACATAAATATATTATTGTATAAAACAAGTTCCAAAAAATGGACTATCAAATCAATCAATACTTCAGAGTAATTACTATGTTGTTTAAGATAATTTGAAACACAAGTTAAACCTAATTCATTAGGGATCACTGTAAACAAGGATTGTATATCTAAAGTGACAAAATAACATATATCAGTTTATTCATAATGCTTAATGCATTCATAAAGGTCCACTAAAAATTGTTTGGTATCACGTAAAACAAATTTGTTATCATTTAAGATCGACCTGAGATGTTCCTCTATAAATACTGAGAGGTGCTCAGTAACCCAACCTCTTCTGGACACAATTGGTCTCATGGTTGGGTTATGCAAATTTTTGTGCAACTTAGGGAGTCCATATATTAATGGTATAACTGGTTTATCAATAACAAGATATTCAAAAACGTTTTTCTCAATTAACTTACTTTTAAAAATATCTATAAGAGTAGAGTGCACATATTTACATGTTTCATAAACATCATGGTCATTTATAATTCCATAATATTTATCTTCTAACATAGTGAACATAGTATTCATATAATGCTTGCTATCCATCACAACAACACCAGAACCCTTATCTGCTGGTCTGATAATAATATTTTTATTTGTTTGTAAATTAATCATACTTCTTCTCTCATTATATGTAAGGTTATCAGATCTTTTAAATCTGTTAAACTTCTTAGTTTCATAATAATTATAGAGTTCTTCTTCAGTGACTTTCATGAATGCTTCCACTAAAGGATGATTCAATGGTACATGGTCACTGAGATTCTTAAAAGTGAAAACTTTTTTATTTGTTTCATTGATACTATCAATATCCTTAAAAATATATTTAAGCATCACATTTCTGCAAAAAATCTTAAGATCAATTATAGTGTCAGTGAGACATCCAGTCTTCTTAGGAATGAAGTTTAAACCCTTACTTAATAGAGAAATGTCAGATTCAGTTAATTCTAGGCAGGATATATTATGTACTAATTTTTCTTTATCCACATTTTCTTTAATGTGGTGTGATGGAGAGAGTCTCCCGATAATTTCCTTTTTTGTCTCCCCCTGCTCATGGAACGTGACCTTCTTGGGCCCTTGTCCATGCATACAGGTAGGGGAAAAGATAAATTAGCATCAAAAACAGGTTCATTAGTGTTATTATTCTTAAACTTGGATTTAACTACAAGTTCTTTGTTAGTTACAGGTTTATTTTTAATAATATTAACTTCAGGATATAAGTTACTATCAGCTTGTAGGCTTGGATGAATTAATCTTATAACATCATTCGAATCATTACAAAATTCATCTGCTATCACGTCATTTGTATTATCATTAACTATAGCATCAAGTACTTGTTCAGTTCTAAAATCATGCTCTAAAATAGTATTTGTATGGGTAGTCCAAGCAGCATTATTGTTCACACTGTTAGATACATTTAAACTATTAGGTACATTTAAATGAATAGGAACATTCATATTGACAATATTAGTTTCTGAAAGTCCATTAACAGCGTTTCCCTCGTTATGCTGTAAAACACAAGCGCTAGTATCAGTCACTTGTCCCTCATACATATTCAAAGTAAGTCCATTAGTGCCATGCCTCGGCCAAGTGAAGACATGGCCAGATCTTAAATCACGTAAAACTTTATTCTTCTTCTGTTGTAATAATTTACGGTCATATGCCGAAACACAGTCAAGCAAACTTTCAAATAAAGGATAGACAACAGTATTTGGAAAATCTTTAAACAACTGTTTTTGTTTTAAGTTAATAGCATTGATGAGCTTTGTTTCTTCTGGAGTAAAGAAGTCAATCAAAAGTTTTAAATACTCACGGCTGGTTTCCAAGTTAATGCGCTGCCAACGAGCTAAAAGTTCTGGAAATTCATGCCCCTGACTGGGCATAGAGAATACCCTTAATCCTCGTGGCACAATACAGTGGTCCAAACAATATTGGAAATGTACACGTTGTGCCTGTAGGCATTTTAGCTTGCAAAACTCTTTTTCTATATCATCCAGTGTTTGGTAGAGAGTTTGCATATTCACGGTCACTCCATTGACGTCAGTCAGGTTCGTTTCCTCAAACAGAAACCAGGAAGGATTCGAAATTTCGTTGAGGTACTTATGAAACCTCGATTCAAGAGCTTCTTTGCCCCGGTGTTCACTTCTGGGCACGTAGTCCAATTCAATATTAGGCATCTCAATAATCTCAGTAATACAACGTAATAAAAGCTCCTTACTCCGTTAAGAGCAGCAGAAACACGAGAAAATGTCAAATAAGCAAAGAATGCTGCTCGCAAAGGCAAATGCTCTTGTTAAACAAGTAGGATTATTTTAAAAAAGTATACGTAAATCAAGAGCAAAGTAAGGACCAACTTCAAATATTTATAACTGAACAGTTTATTATAACAGTTGATAAGCGCTTTCGCTATGTAATAGCTTCATCAGATCAAATACATTCTGTTATGTAAAATGTTTAAATACTAAAATAGAACAATTAATCCATTCAAATCAACCAATCGTTGAAACATACCAATTAATTCCTTTCTAAATTTAAAGCAGTAATACATGAATAAAATGCATGGTAAAACTTTAAAAATACATCAAATTATTTCTTATCTACTCTGACAAATATAAATTAGACCTTTAAAATACAGAATATATGCATAGTTCATAAATTTGATAAATATACATGCAAGCTAAAAATATAAACATAAATATATAAAAATATATATATTAACTACATATAACAAACTTTGGATACTAAAATCAGACTATATGTGTACATGTGTATCTCTAATATAAAATTAACATCAATAAAAAACTAAAGAGTATATGTAGATAAAAATGTCTATTCATAACTACTTAGTGCCTAAATATATAAATTACTGAAATTATTTTATATGTCTACGTTGCTTGAGTGTAGGTTTTATTGATACTTTGTCATTCAATCCTGAGCCTCTGTCTGCTTTTAACAAAATAATCCAATTATTCTCTTTTTCTTCAGTACGTGATACAATATTTCCTCCTCTCATATCAGGCACAATTACTTCTAGTACCCTGAACAAAAATTCATGATGAATGTTATTTAGGAAAGTGTGCTTAGCTAATGCGTTTTGCATATTATTTTTTCTGATGTTATAAATATGTTCCCTTATTCTGTCACGTAGTGGGCGATTTGTTTTCCCCACATAGAATGATAAGCATAATTTGCATACTGCTAAATAAACAACATTAGCAGTCATACAATTAGCATCAACCTTAAAATAAAATACTTTACCATTATCTGGGTGGTGGAATTCTGTATTGCTATCAATATAAGTGCAGAAATTACAATGCCCACATTGTTTTGTATGGCCTGAATTAATAGGAGGTTTATCCTTCTTAGGATAACACAAAAGCCTTTTCAGATTGCTTTTATTCTTATACAAAAAAGAGGGTTTTTCACCAACAATCTGATGAATATGTTCATCTGCCTTGAGTATATCCCAATACTTACCAATAATTTTCTTAACTTCAATAAGGTCTGTTGTGTAACAAGTTGAAAACTTCACATTTGATGGTACCATTAGTTCATTAGTTTTAATAGTATTTTGTGATGGGCCAAAATACGGTTGGCCTTTGGTGTCACGTAAATCATATACTTCGCTGGTATACTGGTTGACCTCATCAGTTTTATAACCTCTATCTAATAGTCTATTTTTTAAACTTAATAAATCATTCTCTAGGCCTTCTTCTAATGGGTTTAATCTAGAACATCTTAGTGTCTGCCCTTTTATGATGTTTTTAAAAATATGTGGTGGATGCATGCTAGATCTATGAAGCAGCATGTTACTATGACAGGATTTTCGAAATACTCCTGTATTGATAAGGCCATTGTATAGCCTTTGTACAAAGACATCTAAAAATTCCACCTTTTCAAAAGAATATTGCATAGTAAACTTTAAACAATCTGTTAACTCATTCATGGTATCAAGTAACTTCTCCAAATCATTGGTTGTACCATTCCATAGAAAAAAGACATCATCTACGAATCTACGATAGAAAACAACATGTTCCTTAAATAAGGGTTCATTAAATAAGGTATTCTCTTCCCAAAATGCCAGAAACATGTTGGCGTAGCTATTGGCACATGGAGTGCCCATAGCTATGCCTTAATGCTGTCTGTAGATGTTGTCACCAAACATAAATATATTATTGTATAAAACAAGTTCCAAAAAATGGACTATCAAATCAATCAATACTTCAGAGTAATTACTATGTTGTTTAAGATAATTTGAAACATAAGTTAAACCTAATTCATAAGGGATCACCGTAAACAAGGATTGTATATCTAAAGTGACAAAATAACATATATCAATATATTCATAATGCATAACGCATTCATAAAGGTCCACTAAAAATTGTTTGGTATCACGTAAAACAAATTTATTATCATTTAAGATCGACCTGAGATGTTTCTCTATAAATACTGAGAGGTGCTCAGTAACCCAACCTCTTCCGGGCACAATTGGTCTCATGGGTGGGTTATAGCTAGGATGTGAAATCCAGTAAGAGGAAGAGCTACCCTGGAACTTACACAGTCCTGAGAGGTTTGTTTCTAAAGTCCTCTTTGCCTTTATCCAGGAAATTCAGCTACTGGTCAGTAATTCACATAGAAATGAATAACTAGGGAAGCAAATCTTGCTGTAGATAAATATTTTTTCTTGGAATCTGTCTATTCAAACAGACTATTTTCTAATTAAATTATTATTTCTTAAGATGTTATTTATTCAGTTTTAAAATGCTTGTGCTCGGTCATGTGTTTATTTATTTATCGTCATAAGACGTTATTAGGCTTGCATTCCAGGGTAGTACTGAGGAGCCTAGCCCAAATTCCCAGTCTCCCTTAAGCACTGTCTGGTTAAGGGACTTGCGTAAGGCCATACAGTAAACACACAAGGGCTGAGGCAATCTGTATCTCAGGAACTATAGCTCACAGTCTTAACCCTGTGTGCAAACTGCGAGACTTTAGCAATTAAAAAGATAGTATATATTGCAAAATGGCAACAAGCTGCTGCTGTCTACTTCAAATTGGAACTCTGCTACACACTATCCTTCGTGTTTATCTAACATATGAACAAGAGTGAAACAATAAGTGATGGCTTCCCCAGCCTGGCAATCTGGACTGGTGGCAGCCTTTCCTGGAAATTAATTGTTCTGTGCAAGTGTTGCAACTTTAGAGAACATACCCCTAGTGGTCATCAAATTTTTGATTTTTAAATAAACAATAATTTAGTGGCAATCAGTGGAGCAGATCCAAGCACCATAATCCCTGTTCACAGTGATTTTTCACAAATATGGGATATTGTAATTGGATTTATTTAGTTTAATTTTGCCTGCAAAGCAGTTTTGTCACTAAAGGTGCATATACCCTTGCAGCCACAAGATAAACAAATAGAGATATAGCTTGCATGACATTTATTTTTTTAATTAGAATACTTTAAAAACAGGCAGAAATGACCTCTATGGAATATATCAAGATGGCAGTGTCACAACCAAGGAGTGTAAAACTAAGTGAATTTGAATATCTGTATGTCCAACTAGGACATGATAGCAACCTTGTGTGCAGCTGGAATGTAGCCCACTAAATTAAAACAGAGCATGGTAAGTGCTGTGTGTATACAGCAAGTAGAAAAAGGCACTCCAACCCATCCCCAGATGATGTGGAAAGCCAGTTCGTGTTAAACAGGCTTGAACTAGAGATGAAACATCTGAAGTTTGAAGCAGCTGAGAGAATAACCTGAAGTGCAGATAGAGTGACAGTAAGTTGAAGAAATGGAAAAGCAGTGCCAATGTGAAAAGAAACGATTGTCCCAAAATCAAAGGCATGTTCTGAGGAGGGGAACCAAACCTTAATGTCAAGGTCAGCATTAAATTATTTACATAGTACAAAACGGATGATGACTTTTATAGCTTCATCCAGGCATGTGAAAGAGTGCATAAGGAACACCAAACTCACCAGGAGCACTGTGAGTTTTTTTATGTCTTCTGAGCACAAGTAAGACATTGCATGCTGTATCAAAAAATTTGCAATGTAGATTTTACAACCTATGACACAGTTAAGCAATATTTATTTTGAATGTTTTAAAGTAACTCCTAAAGCATACAGAAAGAAATTCAGAGAGCTTGGAAGAAAAGCAAGTGACAGCATGAGTGAACAGAATCAGAAACAAGCCCTTACTTTCAGAGGTAGGTGAATAGATGTCAAGTCAATACATGTGAAAGGCTAGCAGACCTTTTGTTTAGGGAGAAAACACTCAGTACTCAGCCTGAGGACATGAGAACCTGATTGGCAGACAAGGAGTGTAACACTGATGAAGAGATGGGGAAGAAGGTGGACCACTATCTAACCAGAAGGTTACAACTGGACAGAAATGGTGTATCCAGTACTATATATGTGTATAAGGGGACCAGTTGGAGGCAGCCTAAGCTTTCACAGCAGATTCCACAGGCAAAGGGGGCAAGCCATCAATTCTAGTACACACCCAGGTCTTGGAGTAAAAAGTTTTCAGTGTAACCAAAGGGAGCATGTGAAGCACCAATGTCCACAGAGACAAGTTAGGGAACAAAAGTCAGGGGAGGCAGTAATCAGGGGATAGCACTATAATAGTTGTGGGTTGCCAGGAGGCAATCACTGCACCAAACTATTCCAAGTGTCTGTATCTTATCCTGGTGGGGGAAAATAGACTGCTTCCAAGACAGATACAGTATCAGGCATAATTATTGTTAAACCTGCAGTGGTTAAAAGGGATGTAAACTTGCCTGGACAGCTCACTCCAATTAGGTGCTTGGTACAGACACATTTTTAGGCACCACTGGACAGAGTTTAATTTAACTGGGAAAGAAGACAAGGGAACAGGCAGGTGGAAATGTTTGATTATATCCCAGTAGATATTTTAATATGAAATCATTTTGTTAATGCTGCTTGTGTATATCCAGTCACACAAAGCTAGCCATGGAACAAGTACACAGGCAAGACATTAGGTAAAATGCAGCCAATGCCCATGACTCCAGCCAAGGGTGATTGTGGCTATTTCAAGGGGCTAGTTAGTAGCACTGAGTCTAAATATGAGGCTGAGCAACTGTTGTTAAAGGTGCGTGGCTTCCATTGGAATGGACCACTAGAACAGGAAAGTTAAGTGGTAGTAGAAAGCCTTAAATTGAGACTCCACTGTCTACAGATGCTAGATTTCTTTTAGAGAGGATTTGGGGATGGTCACAAAGAAACACTTGGGAGAGGCTCAGCTCAGAAGCATTACTTTACAAAATTAAAAGGAGGTGGCCAAGGAGACTGCAAACCTCAAAGGCAGGGAGAGTCTGTGTACTGGAAAAAGGGTTTGGCACAAAGAACAGACTCCTGAAAGATAGAGGGAGAAGTGATAAAATAGCTGGCAGTACCAAGGGCATACCGACAGGCATTTCTGGCCATTGTCACAATATTCCTTTTACAGGCCATATGAGCATAAAAAATGAAGACTTACACAGAATTTTTATTGGACAGATATTGCAAAGGATATGAAGGCGTATTGGAAAACATGTAAGTAGTGTCAGAGGGTTGGCAAGACAGGGGATAAAGTTGAATCTGCTTTTTTCACCCCTTCCTGCAGCTATCAGCTGTCACTGGCTTCTTTACTCATTCAACCAGTCTACTGGATCTGCCTTATTCTCCTCTGTGCAACACCTGACTCCCAAATGAGGCCATTGAGGAGAAAAATGATGCTGGTGCAGCATCATGCAACTTTTGGGGAGTGGATATGCCCTAACTAATCCCGCCATGCCAGCCTGTGAACTCCACTCTATGTCTGCCTTCAGGAGGTATATGCATACATGCTTTCACTCATGCACAGCCTGCCAACCAAGTGGCTCACTGCTTCCAGTGTGGAGTTGGCTGGCTCTTTGTGCTGCAATTGGAGTGAACCAGTCCACCTCCTTCCCCTCAACATGAGTGAGCTGACCTCAGCTGCTCACTCCCATCCTCCCCTATCTAATCCTTCCTGGGTCCATACTGCTAGTTGAATATGGGTGATCTGGGGCAGAATCATGACTGTATCCCTCTGTGTCATGGGGCTGGGTCTAAAATTAAAGCAGCTTTGATGCTGTTGTCTATTAATGAGGGTCTATTTCAGGGTGTAGCTATGTACATTGATGGACCTCTTATTACCTCAAACTGATCAGGTGTATCCTGGTGGTGATGGTGGAATTTACTTTTAGGTATCCTGAATGGTGGCTCTGTCTTCCACTAAGGCAGAGAAAGTAGCAAATCCTTTCTTTGAAATTTTCATCAGAGTAGGACTCCCAAAAGAAGAACTATCAAAGGTACAAATTTCATGTTAGCACTGTTAGTTTGCTTGGGGAAGCTTTGAGGAGTAAAACATTTAAAGCTTACCATCTGCCATCCAGAGATCAATGGTCTGATGAACATGCTTAATTCTACACTAAAGACTAATGTTGAGAGTCTTCACACACCAGTTCACGTGGGGCTAGGACATGTGCCTGCACCATCTCCTCAGTGTATACAAAAATGTGCCTCAGGAATCCCCGGGATTTTCACCTGTTGTGTTGATGTTAGTGACAGGGCAAAGGAATCCCTGGATTTAATTTATGACAGGTAGGAAGGTGACTGTCATTCTCACAAGGAATCTGTTGTAGAGAATGTTCTATACTTTTAGCTTTAGGACCTGGCTTAGGGGGTCTTATAGGGATGGCATAAGAGAACATAGCACAAGCACAACAGCAGTAAAGGTCTGGTAAGATAGGACAGCCAGGGCCAGAGAGTAGTCTGTTGATCAAAAAGTGATGATACCCATTCCCATTAACAATGAACTGTAAGAAAATGGGAGGGTCATCATGATAGAGAAGCACTTTTATTTAGTACCTGCAGTACGTTACAAGAGAAATCAAAGGGGGGTCATGTAGTAGAGATTCTCAGTGAGGTTCAGTCTCACACTTCAATTCATGAGGTAGATATTTCTCAGCCTCACATTTCAATGTATGAGGTAGCCCTTTCTCAGCTTCACACTTCAATGTATGAGGAAGCCCTTTCTCAGCAGCTGTCTCCTACCCAAGCTCAGGTGGTCTGAGCAATACTTCAGGAATTCGGGGACATGTTTACTGGTATCCCAGGGTGTACCCACTTGAAGGAGCACCATGTAAGCACAGAACCCTTATAGGGTGCCTGAGTGGGTTAAGCAAGCAATGAGAGAGAAGAACTGCTGGAGATGCTGGATTTGGACACAAGACAGGAATCCATCACTTCATGGCTCTCAGTGGTAGTGCTAGTGCCAAAGATGGATGGCAGCATCAGGTTCTGTGTAGAGTACAGGAAATTGAATATCACACAGAATGAAATGCTCACCCCATGCCCAGTACAGATGGAGTGTTAGAGCAGTTTGGTGGGTCTAAGTATGTAACTACAACTGATCTCACTAATTGTTACTGGCAAGTATGCCTGACACCTGCAGTAAGGGAGAAGTCAGCTTTTGTCTTATATGAGTTCACCAAGATACCTTTTGGGATGTCAGTAACAGAAGGAGGTGGGAACTATGCTGTTATTTACCCAGATGGCATTGCAGTATACAGCCATACCTGACAAGAATGTATTCAACATGTTAAAGAGGTGCTGTGTAGGCTGTAAAGGGCACTGTTAACAGCCTACACAGTACCTCTTTAACGTACTGCAGGTACTAAATAAAAGTGCTTCTCTATCATGATGACCCTCCCATTTTCTTACAGTTCATTGTTAATGGGAATGGGTATCATCACTTTTTGATCAACAGAATACTCTCTGGCCCTGGCTGTCCTATCTTACCAGACCTTTACCGCTTGCTCAGAGGTGACCTTTGCCTAACATACAAGGCCATGTCAAACCCAGATTTGATGAATATGCTTCACCTCAAAAAATCTAGATCCGTCAGAGCCACAAGGGCGGGAGACTTAAACCTCGACACGGCTATTAATAGGACGCGCTGGAGGGATAGATTCATCACCCAAAGACTCCCTATGCTGTGGAATAAAATCCCGGTATATGTGAGGCAGAGCACCTCGCTGGCCTTGTTCAAGAGAAATCTTGACCAATGGATGGGAGATCGCAGATATACCCCAGGGATTACCTCAGTGTCACTGCTCAACAGAGGCACAGCAAAATAATGGGTATAGTTCCCCATACTAAAGGGGTGGCGTAAGCCACAAAACTATGGGCTAGGCTTGTAAATGCCCTCGGGCAGATAGCCTAGTATGAACCTATGAACCTATGAACCTATGTAGGCTGTAAAGGGCAGTGTTAACTGTTAAGGCCAACAAGTGTCAGATAGAAATGGCAGAAGTGTCTTTTCTTGGTCAAAGATTGGGTGGTAGAAAGATTTTCCCACAGTTCATCAAGATGGAGGCTAGTCAGGCATAACCTACCTCTACAACTACAAAGAAGCATGTGAGAGTATTCTTAGGGTCAGCAGGATACTATAGGAAGTTTACCTCCAACTATTGCATGATAGTCACTCCCCTTACAGTCCTTTACTGAAAGAATAGACCAGATTAGGTGGTCTGGACTCCAGCCTGTGAGCAAGCATTAAATTGCATAAAGAGCCCTTGAAGGGAACCATACCTCTCAACTATATCAAATTTCTCAGTATTTACCGGTTTTGAGGGCAAAATAACAGGGTAATGGCCCCTTCAATTTCCAAATTTCCTGTTTTTTTTTTTTAATTATTTTTTTGGGGGCGCAGTTGTTACTGATGTCATCGTGTGCAGGGGCATGTGCAATGATGTCAGCATTGTGAGACAGACACCTGTCAGAATTTGGCTGAGGGCTGTGGGGGTGTGTCTGTATTCTGAGCTCACCTCTCTCTGTTTACTTTTTCTACGTTGATGACGTTTGTACTGGTTGGCTGCTGCAACAGTAAGTTGCCTAGCTGGATAAGGATTAACAAGTAGCAGCAGCACAAGTGAGAGAGTCGAGCTGTTTTTTTTGTTTCAAAATTTAAATTAATATGGACTCGATCTTGGAAGGAGCAGTCGTAGTACATAGTAGTACTAGATTAGTCTAGTTAGATAGTAGCAGTTTAAGGTGCCTTACAGTCCATTGGACCCGACTCTGTCCACTTACTAGACTAGTAATAATAAAGTAAAGTTAAGTGCAGGCAGCAGTCGAGCTGCAGCAGCAGACTGCAGAGTTGGACCAGTCCAGGCCCAGGCCAGTGTCTGAGAAGTCTTTTTTTGTACACTGACACTGTCACTGTCTCCAACTCCACTTCACATCTCCAGAAAAGGAGAAAATTTATCTCAACATCTTCTACCACCACTGCCAGTTCCTGCTCCTCTGACTCCTCCAGGTAAAAGAAAAAAAAAAATATGAGGAATCAGGATTGACTTCTTGTAATACATGTATGCATATTAGTACTGTAATTAAAAATGTTGAAACTGAAAGATTATTTATTGTTTACTTTGTTTACATATTGTATAGTTTAACGTTAGATTGCTGCTGTCATTGAACTGAGTGGCATAATTGCAGTTGTGTAGTACACTCGCCAACCTGCAGTTGTTTAGTAGTACACTCACTAACCTGCAGTTGTGTAGTAGTATGCTCACTAACCTGCAGTTGTGTTGTAGTAGTAGTGTGCTCACTAACATGCAGCTGTGTAGTAGTACGCTCACTAACCTGCAGGTGTGTAGTAGTACGCCCAGTAACCTGCAGTTGTGTAACAGTATGCTCACTAACCTGCAGTTGTGTAGCAGTACACTCACTAACCTGCAGTTGTGTAGTAGTATGCTCACTAACCTGCAGTTGTGTTGTAGTAGTAGTGTGCTCACTAACATGCAGCTGTGTAGTAGTATGCTCACTAACCTGCAGGTGTGTAGTAGTACGCTCAGTAACCTGCAGTTGTGTAACAGTATGCTCAGTAACCTGCAGTTGTGTAACAGTATGCTCACTAACCTGCAGTTGTGTAGCAGTACGCTCACTAACCTGCAGTTGTGTTGTAGTAGTAGTGTGCTCACTAACATGCAGCTGTGTAGTAGTACGCTCACTAACCTGCAGGTGTGTAGTAGTACGCTCAGTAACCTGCAGTTGTGTAACAGTATGCTCACTAACCTGCAGTTGTGTAGCAGTACGCTCACTAACCTGCAGTTGTGTAGTAGTAGACTTGCTAACCTGCAGTTGTGTAGTAGTAGTAGTGTGCTCACTAACATGCAGCTGTGTAGTAGTACGCTCACTAACCTGCAGGTGTGTAGTAGTACGCTCAGTAACCTGCAGTTGTGTAACAGTACGCTCACTAACCTGCAGTTGTGTAGCAGTACACTCACTAACCTGCAGTTGTGTAGTAGTACGCTCAGTAACCTGCAGTTGTGTAGTAGTACGCTCAGTAACCTGCAGTTGTGTAACAGTATGCTCACTAACCTGCAGTTGTGTAGCAGTACGCTCACTAACCTGCAGTTGTGTAGTAGTACACTTGCTAACCTGCAGTTGTGTAGTAGTACACTTGCTAACCTACAGTTGTGTAGTAGTACACTCGCTAACCTGCAGTTGTGTAGTAGTAGTACGCTCACTAACCTTTATAAAAGCATTTGCATTTAGACAATGAAGGAGACTGGGCTTCAGGAGGTGAGAGTTTTGGTGTCTCCTATGGAGGTGGGAGTGAGAGACATATTTTATCACAGTTTGGGGAAAACACAGTCGGGGAGGGTAATCACTGACCACGGTTTTTAAACAGTTATAACAAGAAGCTGTATGCCTTGAGATGTTGGAGTGGACAGACACTGCTGGTGTGATTTATTATCTTAATGTTTAAGATGTTTATGGCAGTGGTATGTTATGTTTAAGGTGGCTCTTTCTGCAGTGAGTAAAGGCTTAATATTTGGACTAGTTTACAATGTTCTCTACTGTTTGCTGAAGCTGAGAATGGGTAATTTTATTTAGGGTGATTTGTAAATGCTGGTTATTATAGAATAAGGTTGGTGTTAGAACAGTGAGAGTAATTTCAGAATAAGAATTTTTTTTACAGCGGATGTTTTTGGATTCTTGTACAAGATGATGAATAACCCTGTAAGTAAATTCCCCTACATTTTTGTCTCATTCAAACTCACATCACAAAAAAAAAAAAAACTGGCAAAAAAAATCACATTACATGAACTATAAAACTCAGAAAATATCTATTTGAGCTTGTGACAGAAGCAAATATGGCATAAAATAAGTATTTTTCATAGCTGCCAACATTCATAAAATCAAGTTTTAGCTGATTATATTTGTTAGTATAGGGAAGCAGTAAACAAGGTCAGTAATGAAAACAATATAGACCTTGTGGTTTAAAAAATAGACCTTGTACTGCATCATTCAGAAAATTCATGCTATGCAAATATCTGTATTCTGTCAACACTCTAAGTTTGGAAGAGCAATATTTAGAAAATGTCACTATTGTTGTGCCTTTGTTTTGTCCCCCATTATTTGTGGCTTTGTCCATATTTCTTGCTCTAAGAGGTTGAGAAGTATGATATAAATAAAAAAAAACTATTGTTCTTTTGTATAGTGTGTTGTGTTTCATATTTTGTCTATTCTTCAGTTTGTGTTTAAAAGTTGTTGTCCCACAATTCCATTGGAGTGAACAGGGTTACTGAATAGTGTATGAAAATTTTATGTTAATCAGCATGCAGATTTTTTGGCCAATTGTACCTATTTTTCAGTTGTCTATTAGAAGACCGAAGACGCATTCTTTCGAATGCGTCTTGGTCAAACTCAAAAGCCTGAAACAGCAAAATATCGAAGTGGCTTTTAAGCAAATTCTTTCCCTGGGAAAGAATTCACTTGGCTGCTTCATTACTTTGCCATTTAGAGCACTGTAGTGTGGTCTCGGAGTTGGTATATTTAAGTGGGGGGTGTGTGTGGGGGGGTTGAAGCCCCCCACTTAATGTAATGTTTAAAGTATGTTTTTTTTTTTTGGTTGTTGGAACAGCGATTTTTTTTTCCCTAGGAAAAAAATCGCTTTTCTGACAATTCAAAATTGTAATGCTTTCACTTACATAGGGTCGATTAATCACCATTCGCTTTTTTAAGTGCTCGTGATTTAATATAGACCGTATTTTTCATGGGCTTTTGTCCAGATTTTTTTATGGTTCCAGGTTGAGAGGTATGAATGGAACCCCTGCGTTATCCAGTCCTGACTACACTAAATATTTATTGTGGAGGTAGATGGATCAAACCAATGGGTGGGGGCTCCTTTTAGACAGCTTTCCTTAGAAGGACAAAAGCACAATGTATTATTTCTCAGTTATATACTCTACTGATGAATCTTATGAATCCATACAAAAGGAATTCTTGGGTATCATGTGGGCTCTATAAAGGCTTCAAACCTTCCTGTGTAACACAAAGTTCACAATGATTACAAATGATAACCCTTAAATTTTATTTTTATTTTATTTATTTAACATGTGTTGACCGGGAATGCTTAAAGTGATTGCTCAGGGTGAGCAGGCAAAACAGAAATCTCCTTAGATGGACTTTTAGCACTGCAGTCCTGTAACATGAGTGCCTTGCATAGGAGTGGTACTGCTAACACCAGTGCAGATGGTTTATCAATAAAGATTACAGATATATACCAAAGCCATTCTAACCCATGGACATTGATAACTGGAAAAATTGGGCCATGAATGGCTAGGCTTAAAAAGGCTCTATGACCATAAGCCTAGTAACGTCCAATGATCTATGATGATCAAGAAAGAGAATAGGGCAGTATACTAAGAAAGTGCACTCTCACTCCAGACATCTTTTCTGGGTGTGGATGAACTATGCCAGATTTTGTCATAACTTTTTATGATGTGAGACTTGTTCAGATGTTACTTTTGCATTACAGTGTTCATGTGCTACATATTTACATTTATATATGCATGTTTTTTTTCTTTGAATATTGACCATTTCTACATTTTTTTCAATTATTTAATCATATCCTTATTTATTTATTTATTTATTTATTTAATATTTTGTTAAGCATGTTATCTATTTGGGTTGTGGATCAGTTTTCTTGGAGGACCAGTGAGATATCATCTCATTAAGTATTGATTTATAGTGCATGGATCTATGGATTGCACTCCAAAACCAAGAAAAAACGGACAAGCTTGTTGACCTCTTCTGGAATCAGAAAGGTGCTGCTCAAGCTTTTGTTCAGCTCCCCTAGGTGCTGTTAAGATCAGATCTCACTGTAGAGACTAACAGTGACCAGTGCCACCTAGAAAAGACTAGCCGGACCAACAAAACAGCTTTAAAATCTGTTAAATAGTTTGGTCTGCCCCAGTTTTAAACAAAAATGTTACAAACTGAAATATTTCAAAGCTTTAAAGCCTTTAGTCCCACAGAAGAACACTTTGCTTCTGTTGATATCTGTGTACAGACAGTATGTGTTTCATGCAGTTTTTTCTGTAACCGAGCTCCATGAACTACAAAGAATTATAATTGGGTCTCTGATCACAGCTCATATTATGGGTTCATGCTATGGATGCTAGGCTTTACCTCTCAGACTTCATTTGGTTCTGCTCTCAAGGTGGATTTCTTTGTATTAATTTCCCAAATACATAATAAATTGGTTATGATCAGAGGCCCTATCATAATCTTGTATATTTCATATCTTGTTAACCATGTTATTCATCTGGCATGTAGACCATTTTCAGTGGACGCTCATAGAGAAACTGGATAAAGTATGATACAAAGCATATTAGTAGAATATCCTTGAAATATTTAATACTTTATTTTAAGTTCATGTTTCATTTCATTGCCTCATGCAAAGTATTTCAGTACCATGTACTGTGCAATTTTACTTTAGCTAAAGCAGATTTGTTTCTAATAATTTTCACATACTATGTTCAAATAACTTTATACCTGATTTTCTTTACATAGTTATTAAAGAGGAGCAGATAATTATGGTCAATTAAAGTTTAACTTATTTTATCATTTTTTGTGTCAGTTTGTTTTGAACTCTTACAGTATTTTGAAACTTTATTTAATTGTCTAATCTTTTTAATTTTTCTTGACTTTATTTCTGTATTTGTAAAGAGTTGCTTATATTGTTGATTAAAATCATCTGTTACTGCTTTTGTCACTGTAATGTACTTTGCAAAAGCATTATAATAAAATTAATATGACTTCTTCAGACTTTAGATTATTGCTATATATATATATATATATATATATATATATATATATATATATACATATGTATATATTCTTCAGACTTTAGGTTATCGCTATACACACACACACACACACACATATTATATATATATATATATATATATATATATATATATATATATATATATATATATATATATATATATATATGAGTCTATTCTTAAATTTCAAATTTTCAAAACCTCGGATTGCTTATGATGGAGACCATAAGATAGAGGTTTTGAAAGTTCAAACCATTTAAATGGAGATTGCTGTACAGTGCAGAATGGTATATGTATCATTTTCCTCACTGTAGTGTGATCTCGAGTTGGTATATTTAATTTGCAGGGGGTGTGGCCCCCCCTGTAAAAATTAAGAAAAAAATATTTTTTTGTTTTTATATTTTTTATTTAAAATTTGAACTTTCAAATCCTCAATCTTATGGTCTCGACCATAAGCAATTCGAGGTTTTGAAAGTTCAAAATTTAGAAGTAGACCTATATATCTATCTGTTGTAACTTTAAGTAAAGCTCTGGAGGCACTGTGCACGTAACTGTGAGGTAACATGTTTGTACCATGATGTGTACACTCACCTGACTGTTATAGTGTAGGATTGAAAAGTTTTATAGAAATGTTTTAAAATGATTAAATGGAGCAGTGTTATTTAATTGTTTGATTTGCACTTTTTTGTTGTCAGAATAATCTCAGTATGTTAGCTTGTACATATGCAATCAACCTTTTTTCATTCATGTGTATGCATCCTGCCTCACTTTCCTATTAAATATGTAAGCAGGGCAATACAGCCTTCATGGCGTTGTCTTCTACAATACCAAGCTGATAAACTCCATGATGCACTTTAAGGACACGTTCCCCAAACTATCCTAGCACAGTGTTGTATTATCTTATATGGGTTTAAACAGGAACTAACAGTTCGTTTTAAAGGGACACTCAAGCTTTAAATGCAATACCATGTGCAAGAAAAGAAAAGGCTATAAACTGAAGTAGTTCACATTTTAACAGTAATTAAAGACTCCTAGCAGTGAATGAAACAGAGCACATGGAATGCATTTCTCTGTGCAAACCTTGAACATTAATAAAATTCACAAATGTGTTACCTTGTTGTTTTAAAGGAAACAATTTAGTATTGCATGAGTAGCAATGGATTCTTAATATCGTCTTGTTACAAGTCTCTTGTTCTTTACTTAATTTTTTGAATGTATGCTCTTTGGTAATAATTGCTGGCAATAACAGATGTGATACACACATAGGCATGTCTTTTTGCTGGCAGTTCTGTTTTTCTTATCTGCTTTGCATGGGACAATACCTTATAGGTGTCTGTTGCCCTGAATTAGTACTTCTGACACTATCTTATTTTTTTAATGAGTAGGAGAACTCAACAGCAGAAAAATATTTTGTACAAATAAAATGGTTTGAAAGGATGCAAGTATGTTTAGTATTCTTAGCCAGTGAATACCATTGCTTGTATTTTATTTTATCATATTGAGAAGGGAAACAAAATTAACAAAGTACTTATGGAAACAATGTATTTTTACTACAGTGTTGTTCAAGGACAGCCTCATCATGTGAAAGTACTTGAAAACATACTAAAAATGAGCTATGATTTTCACAAAAAGCAACGTTTTTTCTGTGAATCATGCTTGAACATACAGTTCTTCAGGGGTGGGGGTGGGGGTGGTGGAGGTACTATAAATTAAAAGAGTGAAAGTTCAGTGAATACAGAAGCCATGCCTTCTCCCAAGTGGTTGGCAAGCAAATCAGTTTTAGTTAAGTTCCTTAAATAAAAAGAGCAGACATATCGTCGGTATAAAATGCATAAAGACAGTGACAGAGATGAAGGTCAAGGAAAAAATAGCCCTGCCAATGAAAGACAGACATAGAGTACACAAAGAACCTGTCACACAAGGGAAGGGATTCATGACACTGAAGACAGAAGGCTGTATAGCCCATGATAAAAGCAAGGGATGAACTGTGGAAGAGGGGCGGCAGTAAATCCATCAACAAGAGGTTTGGCTGTCTGATTATTTATAGCCAGAAAAACACATAGAGAAGAAATGCTGCACATTTTGAATGCAGTGGAGGTTTGGTAGAAATATCTGACAGGCATGCCACATGAAGGCAACCTTTGCAGTCCTCAGTGGGATTTGTGTCCAGTGAATTAGACTAATGAAGCATGAGTCACCGAAGATGAGATGTAAAAGGGGAATTTTTAACATGTTAGAAAAGACACAGCAAGAACAATATTTTCTTGTTTTGAACTGGTTTGTTTTATTTGCTTCTAAATGAATCCATAAAATATTTTCTTTTAATTGGTTTGTACTAACAGCCAAATACATAACACATTGTAGTGAGTTGAACCATTTTGTTAAAATAACACTATACTAACTCGTTGGTGAAAAACAAATTAAATTGAGGCATATATTAGAAAAAATATTCCCTGAGGGAGCATGGCTTAAAATGTAACTGCAGACTCTGCTTTAACTCTTGCAGTACAGTAGTGTGCTTTGCTTGTTGGTCAGTTTACATCGAGTCATACAGATACGGATAATCTTTCTTTGGTATTAGTTGAACTGCACTCTGTTATATTGATGATAACAAACCAAATAAGAGTGGCTGTACACAAACACTAAACAACCAAGAAGCAGTATAGCACACTCTCAATGACACCACAGATCCAACGACACTTTTCAAGCAGCTGGTAAAATAGACAAAATTTTAATAAAGTAACAGCCTAAAAACTAGTATAGCAATGAGATTTAGCGCTTTCATCCACCATAAACGTGGACTTCGTCAGAATGCGATACTTCTCCTTCATTTCATTAAAATACCCTTACAAAAAAGGTGCCTTTGGGTATGAACCAATAGAAAGTTACAATTGGTTCACATAATTTAAAGGCACACATAACATTTAATGCAGTTCAAAACCCACATCTATAAAGGGAAATAGTCACAATAACCTTTCTCTATACTTGTCGTGGACTTGTTTCATTTCTTACATTACAAAATTAATATATACTTATAAAAAGTATTACTTTATACATATTTAAATGTTCAATTGCATACTTTTCATTCACCACCAGTTCATATTCTTACTAATAATACAGGTCCTATAGGTATATGATCGTTAAGTCCCGGGGGGGTAGTAGCATTAAGCAGTAATTGCCACTTCACTTCTTTTTCTGCCAGTAAAATTTTAATATTCCCCCCCTCTTGGATTAGGTTTCACCTATAGATGACTTGCCTTCTACGCTGTCACCAGTAAGAAGGGACAAGATGCAGCGGTTACAGTCAGAGGTAACAATCCTCAAAGGAGAGGTGTCCAGGCTTATTGATTTACTTATTCATCAAGAACATCATGAAGAGGGAGGAACGAACCCTCTGACTTCAGTGCGTTCACCAGCAGGAAGTGACATTCAGACAGAGATACCGAATGGGCAAGGAGAGGCCCCTAAACCAACTGAACTCAATGATACTCGGGCCTCTTATAGAATAGTAAATTTTATAGAGAACAACAAGAGCAACGAAAAAGAAACTACATTAAATTTTTCGCTATTTAACAAATCGGAGGAAGAGTACCAGCATGATGGAGCCAAACCGAAATGGGTGATGCCTACCAGGACATATTCAGTGGCAGCTACTGGTAAAGGTACTGTTCACATTAACAGCAATGTTGGCAGCAGGTGTGAGTTAACTAATAAAACAAGAGGGTTGAGCGACCCTAATCTGGACAAGTTTTTTAACACGAACTATAATTTTAACTTAAATTGTGTTAATATGCCTCCAGACAAGACTAACGTGAATTCTAATAACAATGGAACATTGAAAGACATGATTTATTCCTTGGGTAAAACCTTAGGAATAATTAAAGGTTTAAAAATGGATAATGTGTACCTTTAAATTATGTGAACCAATTGTAACTTTCTGTTGGTTCATACCCAAAGGCGCCTTTTTTGTAAGGGTATTTTAATGAAATGAAGGAGAAGTATTCCATTCTGATGAAGTCCACGTTTATGGTGGATGAAAGTACTAAATCTCATTGTATACTAGTTTTTAGTCTATTTTATTAAATTTTTGTCCATTTTACCAGCTGCTTGAAAAGTGTCGTTGGATCTGTGGTGGCATTGAGAGTGTGCTATACTGCTTCTTGGTTGTTTAGTGTTTGGTGTGTACAGCCGCTCTTATGTATTTTGTTTTTGTCGAGCACCATGGATTCCTTGGATGAGATGCCTTCTATGCTGTCACCAGTAAGAACGGATGAGATGCAGCGGTTGCAGTCAGAGGTAACAATCCTCAAAGGAGAGGTGTCCAGGCTTATTGATTTACTTATTCATCAAGAACGTCATGAAGAGGGAGGAACGAACCCTCTGGTTTCAGTGCGTTTACCAGCAGGAAGTGACATTCAGATGGAGATACCGAATGGGCAAGGAGAGGCCCCTAAACCAACTGAACTCAATGATACTCGGGCCTCTTATAGAATAGTAAATTCTATAGAGAACAACAAGAGCAACGAAAAAGAAATTACATTAAATTTTTTAATATTTAACAAATTGGAGGAAGAGTACCAGCGTGATGGAGCCAAACCAAAATGGGTGATGCCTACCAGGACATATTCAGTGGCAGCTTCTGGTAAAGGTACTGTTCACATTAGCAACAATGTTGGCAGCAGGTGTGAGTTAACTAATAAAACAAGAGGGTCGAGCGACCCTAATCTGGACAAGTTTTTTAAAATGAACTGTGATTTTAACTTAAATTGTGTTAATATGCATCCAGACAAGACTAACACAAATTATAACAATGGAACATTGAAAGACATGATTTATTCCTTGGGTAAAACCTTAGGAATAAAAATGGATAATGTGTATTTAAATAAATGTTTGGAGCTTAACATCGTTCCTTTGGGGTTGAGGTTTTTAAGGCGCCAATGGGAATTATTATAAATGAAACTGTGAAAAATGAGTTTAATGCACTATTTGATAATTTCGGTTTTACATTTATGAAGTTAATTATAAAATACAGTGATGAAAGGTTATGTTATTTAATCAATGAAGTGGAAAAGTTGAATTCTTTGATTACGAATGACCCTCATATTTGCACAGTGGGATCAATTATATGGTAAACAGTTTGACATTGTGGGGGATAAATCTGAAAAGATTTACAAAAGGAAATGCAAGATAATGGAGAGAGATCTTGAACAATATAAGAAGGGAGAAGTATATCCTTGGAAGAAAAGTGGGGAAGGAAAGTCTATTTTGCCTGTAGAGGACTATCAAGAAAGGAAAGTACAGCAAGACTTCCATCGATCCAATTATTATAACAAGCAGGTTCAAAATTTTCAGAGGGGACAGGGGAATTATCTACCAGGAATGAGGAGATATGGCAGGGATGAGGAACAGGAAGAATTGGTATGAGGGTCAACAGAGGTGGAAAAGGAGACAATATCAATGGTAAATACAGGGATTGAAGAGGCTAGTAGAAGACACATAGACGCCTCGAATGAAATAGTTTATAGTTTGAATAATTTCAATATATTTAATTACAAGAAAATTCAGTTAGAGGAAAAACATTTTAGTATATTATCCAAAGGGATGAAATTTGTGCCTAGAGCAAGGTTCAATATAGTTGACAACATGATTGAATTTAAACTGTACCTAAGGAAATTAAATTTAGCCATTTATTTTCATGACCAAACAAGCAATACTGTCACTGGAACACTTAAGAAAAAGAGTGTATTTATTCCCCCCCCCCATGCATCCCACTATAGCTACTTATGAGAAGGCTGTTACCAGGGAGTTATGCAAGTTACAACAGAGGATTTATCAGCAATAAGTATAATCTATCGGCCAAAGAAAATGATGTGTTGAACCAGCTAAGATCAGATCTTGGAATTAGGGTTATGAAACCCAACAGGGGGGGAGGGGTGGTAATATATGATTCTATGGAATACACCAACAAAATGTATGGAATATTGCATGAGTCTGGGAATTATAAAACTGTCTCTAAGAATGAAATTCATATAGCTTATAGGCGTATATATTCATATTTGGAAGAATTTCATTTAGACGGTAGAATTACCACTGATACATTTAATTTTTTGAGGGTAACTTCCCCGGTAATAGCTACAATAGTGGGTATACCCAAAGTACACAACATTTGTTGGATTCCCCCCTTCCGACCAATAGCATCAGGTAGTAAATCCAAAACATTTCCTATAGGAGTAGCTATAGATTGTTGGTTAAAACACATTTTTGTGAAAGTACCTCATATTATAAAAGATTCCTGGGATTTTCTTAGTAGACTGAAATCTAGTCTAAGGAAAAGGGAATTAGCATTTCTCACTATTGATGTTATTGACTTATTTTCATGCATTCCGAAGGAAGAAGGTCTAGAGATGTTCATCAATAGTATTATGAAATATTCAGGGTTTGAATGAGACAGGGTCCAACTTATTGTTGAATGTATGTCCATTGTATTAGAAAACAATTTCATTTATTTTGAGGGGGAGTATTATTGGCAGACTAAGGGTGTAGCGATGGGAGTAGCTTGTGCCCCCATCTTTGCAAACTTAGTACTGCTTAACTGGGAGGAACAACATGTTTTTAACAGTGAGCACTTCAAGTATGTCAAATGTTACACTAGATTTCTGGATGATATTTTTATTTTGTGGGATGGTCCTCTTGATGAGATAGCTAAGTTTGTGCAATATTTAGACAATACGAGCAGCTTTCTCCAATTTACTCACAACAGCAACCAAGTAGGAATTGCTTATTTAGACACCTTAGTTTCCCACACATCCATAGGATTTAAATCTTGAATACATAGGAAGGAGACGTTTAGCAATTCCTATCTGGAATATTCAAGTAATCATCCCAGAAGTCAGATGAGGAGCATACTGAAAGGACAATGTATTAGGGCCGCCAGGATGACTTCCCTCTATGATGAAATGGTATTAGAAATAGAATTTATTGGGAGTTTATTTAGGGAAAGGGGATACCACAATGGCCTTATATCTGACTCCACAGGTTATGTAATGAGTGACTGGGGTAAAAGATACAAACTCATTTTATGATTGGATAGTTCCCAGGTAAATTCCATGCGAAACAACGAAGGGAATAATAAATACAATAGGGCATGTATTATAGAATACAATCAATATGCTCGTTATGTAAAAAATATAATGACATCCAATTGAAACGTTTTAAAATCAGAGGACGGGTTGGTTGACATGTTAGGAGAGACACCTATGTTTATATACAAAACAGGACCAAATATAAAGAATAAACTTGAGCACCCTTTGACAACTGACGGGCGGGTAAAAAAAGAAAAACACACCACAAAATGTGGAAGATGCAAGCAGTGTCACATGATTTTAGATGTCAACAGTCTAGTCCTTGAGAATTTTAATAGGAAGAAAATAACATTTAGAAATGGGAATTGCAGCACCAAACATGTTATATATTTAGCTGAATGTTTAGAATGTCCAGGTTTCTATGTCGGAAAGACCGACAGATGTCTAAAAAATAGAATATATGACCATTTGTATAATATTGGTAGGAAAGAAAAGAATAATGCGTTATATAGACATCTAGATAGCAGTAGGAATTGTAAAAAATTTAAGTTTGGTATATTGGAACAGATGAAACCTAATCCAAGAGGGGGGGATATTAAAATTTTACTTGCAGAAAAAGAAGTGAAGTGGCAATTACTGCTTAATGCTACCACCCCCCTGGGACTTAATGATCATATACCTATAGGACCTGTATTATTAGCAAGAATATGAACTGGTGGTGAATGAAAAGTATGCAATTGAACATTTAAATATGTTCAAAGTAATACTTTTTATAAGTATTATTAATTTTGTAATGTAAGAAATGAAACAAGCCCACAAGTATAGAGAAAGGTTATTGTGACTATTTCCCCTTATAGATGTGGGTTTTTAACTGCATTAAATGTTATGTGTACCTTTAAATTATGTGAACCAATTGTAACTTTCTATTGGTTCATACCAAAAGGTGCCTTTTTTGTAAGGGTATTTTAATGAAATGAAGGAGAAGTATGGCATTCTGACGAAGTCCACGTTTATGGTGGATGAAAGTGCTAAATCTCATTGCTATACTAGTTTTTAGGCTATTTTATTAAATTTTTTGTCTATTTTACCAGCTGCTTGAAAAGTGTTCAGCCCAACACAGGTTTATTAACGAAACACAGACGAAGGTTTACCTAGGTTTCGTCCACACAGGACTTCTTCAGAATACTGAAGCCACAATTAAAAACCATGTATATATATACAACGCCCATCAATCCAATTAAACAATTAAACAAAATTAATCAAATTTAAAGGTATACACATTGTCACTGCATACTATAAAATGCCTACAATAGATACATAGAATGCAAACAACTTTTGAACATTCTGTTTAATACTGCCTACTAAACTAAATAAAAATATAAATATATGAATATAAATATATATAAGTAGAATATATAAATAATTGTTGCTAAAAATCTATACAACAACTATATACAATGATAAATATATTGTAACATAAAATATTATATTCGTGAAAAATGTATATAAAAATGTGTATGTAGAGATGTATGTATATAAATAAAAATGTTTAAGTAAGAAATAAATAAAAAATACGAAATACTAAAACCATAATAATGTTTGCACTACCGCCCTAAAATATGCTTCAATTTAAGATAGGGCTTAATAGAACTAAACTCGTTGATACCAGGATAATTGTGTGCATTTAATCTCAGCTGCCACCTTAATTCACAAACATCCAAGTGAGCATCTGTAATCCTACCTTGGAGGTCAATCTTAACCTGCTGTAAAAGACAAAACTTAAAAGAGTGACCAATGTTGTCAATTAAATGTCTAGCTAGGGCATTAGTAGTTTTGAGATGTTTCATATCCAAAAGATGTTCCCTTACCCTATCCTTAAAACATCTACTAGTTTTTCCTACGTAAAATGCTTCACAGTCCTGACACTTGGCAAGATATACCACATTATTAGTATGACAGTCAAAGTGACCTGTGACTGAAACAAAACAATGATTGATGTTGAAACTCTTACCGGTTGTTAAAATACAAGAACAGTCCTTACACCTACCACATTTAAACGTGCCAGAAGGCCTATTACTGAAGAACCTACTAGACATTGAACAACGTTCAAACATATCCTTAAATGAAAAATCCTTACGATAAATGAACGTAGGGTTATTGTAAAAGTGTGACTTAAATTCATGGTCCATCTGTAGGAAACCCCAAACTTTATTAACTATTTTCTTAATCATGTCAGAGTCCCCATTGTATGTTGAAACAAACAATAACGGCTTAATGATCAAAAACTGTGACCTGTTAGTTGATTCAGGTTTTTGATAAACAGGTCCCCCTGCACCTATTATAGGTTGATAAAAACCTGCCTCCCTTTTACCTCTGATTTCCTTAAAAACATCCTTACATAAACTCTCAGGATATCCTCTGTTCAAAAATAGAGAGATCATAAAATTTAGTTCTTCCACAAATTCACTGAAATCACTAACCATTTGGGCCGCTCTGACCATTTGTCCATTAATAATAGCCCTTTTCTGATGTTTAGGATGCCAACTGTCAAACTGTAGGTAAGAATTAGAAAAAGTTGGTTTTCGAAATATATTAGACTTAATTAACCCACTATCTCTATCAATAGTTAGTCTAACATCCAAATAAGTGATTGACTGTGTGCTGAACTCATGGGTGAAATTCAAAAACCAAACAGTATTATTTATATAATGTAAAAATGCTTCCAAAACCACAGTATCACCTTCCCAAATGATAAATATATCATCCAAAAAGCGTGAATAAAATTTGACATACTTGTAAAACTCACTATAAAATAAATAATGCTCTTCCCAAAAGGCCATGATGTAATTTGCATAAATCGGGGCGCAAGCTGCCCCCATGGCTACCCCAGTTTGCTGTTTGAAGTAATGTCCCTCAAAAAATAAAAAATTATTTTGAAGGACTATTTCTATCAACTTAACCATAACATTAATTTGTTCCTGTTCATACAATCCAGTTGCATGTAATTGTTCTTCTAGCCAACTTAAACCTGTATCATGGGGTATAACCGAAAACAAGTTACATACATCAATGGTTAAGAAGCATGTATTGTCACTAACCCCAAAATCATTAATCCTTTCCAAAAAATGCCATGAATCCTTTGTGATGTAGGGAAACTTGGTAATTCCCAATTTCATGTGGTGGTCCAAATATTGACTAATAAAACATGCTTTACTTCGTTTGCCATCAACTATGGGTCTAAAATGCACATTATCCAATCCTTTATGAATTTTTGGGAATCCCAAAAATGCCACTAACCACAGGGTGAGAGTTAATCATATACTCAAATTCAACTTCATTCAGCTCACCCTGAAATAACATGTCTTCCAATAATAAATCTATTTTCCTATATGCGATACTGATTTCATTAATACTAGTTTCCACATAGTTGTCCTCCATCAACAATGACATCATAATGCAAATGTAGTCGCTATTATCAATAATCACAACTCCGTTGCCCTTATCTGGCTTCATTATTCTAATATTGTCAGTACTGTAAATATCTTGCAATACATCCTGCTCATTTTTAGTCAGATTCAAATGAATGTTCCTCGTGGACTGTTTGAAGTGTTCCCTAATTTCAAATTCACACAGTCTGTCAAACAATGCTATCATGGGATTCAGGGGTGGGTTAAATACACTAGGTTTAGAAATATCCCTAGTGTTTTGAGTGTTGTCACAGTGGTTAGCTTTATCAAAAAATATCTGTAAGTTCATTTTCCTTGTGAATAATTTTAAATCAATAAGAGTTTCAACTAAATTACTTTTCCTACATGGGACAAAATTAAAACCCTTAGAAAAAAGATTAACATGTTCCATACTAAAATTAACACTTGAATAATTATATAGCTTAAAATCATGTGTATCATTTACCAAAATAATGGGATTACACAAAAGCCCATCCGTTGGCTCATTAGAATCAAAGTCAGCCAAATGAATATTATCAACAACACTATAATTAAAATTTAAATAATTGGAAGTGTTAACATTAACTTCTGTCATTGCACAACCAAATAGGTCATCCAAGGAACAATTGAGTGAAGCATTAGAAGGAATACTTTGGTTATTCACATCTAACTCATTTGATAACGTTAGTATAGAGTCAGTGAGGGAAGACAACCCCATAAGGGGGCCATGTTGCAGATTTAACTCAATACTGTCATTAATAGTAACACAATTGTCGTCAATGACAAAATCATAAGTACTTAAATTAAGTAAAGAGTCATTCAGTTGAATTTTATCATCACCTAAACACTTAGAAAATGACGAAGATTCATCAATGTCTTGGGTGTCCGTTATGTGATCCACACATGCATCGGACTCTAAACTTAGATTGTTAATGATGTCACAACTTGTCAAAGCACATTTCGGATGTGCAAAAATACACTTTGGACTGAACCCACAAGCATTCAGAGTACCTTCATGCCGTGCATGTCCAGCAACCACATCCCTAGTGGTGTCAACTGCTGAAATGGCTCCCCCACTCACCTCACACTTTCCACCATCCGAAATTTCAAACTGACAGTCTGGGCGACAATAGTTATTGACAACTACGAATGGTGAATTTGGCATTAAATAAAATGCACCATGAAAAACGCTGTTATCTCCGGCTGACACATGTAAATTGCACTTGTGCCCGCCGCCTAGTGATGTTATACCCGGATAACAAAGGGAAAAATTTAGCTGCGTGGCTTCCAAGCCCCTTGCTGAGCATTAAACCCCTGGTGCCCAACTTTGGGTCATGTCCCCAAATGTCCCACGTCATTCTCATCGTTGGAGGATGGTTCCCTGTTCCGAATCCTCTTCGAACACCTTACACCATCCTCTAAAGGGGGTTCGTCCTCGGAGCCACAACTAACTTCTGGATTAACCTCTGACATCATGACGCCACAAGCTTCCTTCGGACAATTGGATGTTCCTCCTCGAGTAGAATGTCGACGTGAATCCCTTTTAGATTTGGGGTAAATGCTACCAGCTTCGTAAATCTTCATATCCCTCTTAATTTTTTGTGATTTCTTATTAAATATTGAAACACAACTATTGTCAATGTCCTTAATAATATTAGTGTAATTAGTGTAGTAGCGATCGAACAATAAATCTTGAACAATGCTTTCATTGATAGACTCTAAATCAGCAACAAATGCTTCAATCTTAATATTATTATATTTGACCATTATATTCATAATGTCTAACCCAGTCTTGTTAAAAAGACATGTAATTCATCCAACATAGGTTTATTGCCATCGACCCCATTCGGGTATCTCCACACTCTCAGTCCTTTCGGTACCATCCCCAGCTCAATATTCCTAGTTAAATAGCTGTTTTCAAGCTGGGTTCTCTTCAGTTTAAACAGTTTGTGCTCAAACTCTTTCAGTAATTCAGCCAAAGTTTTACCCATAATAACATTGTTTTGATTAATGGGTTCGCAGTCAGAAGCAAAATTAAAACTATTGGATTTCCAATAGGCAGTGTTAAGTCCAAATGGCTGCTTGTTACCAATGTCAAAACGCACTTCCTTAACATTCCCATTAAACAATGGGGGAACATTACAATCAGTTGTAACCTGCACAGTACCTGTGTGAGGGGTTGCTTGAGTAAGTGGCATGCCTAAACTCCCCAACGAAGGTGAAATAGATGTAGGCAAATGTCTCTCAGTAAGGCTTTTAATTTGAATGGAATGTTCCTCTAGTTGAACATTAATTCATTGTAATGAATCCATAATGCTGGTCAAGAAACATTCGTTCTCCATAACAAAATCCAAACCAAGAACCAAACCTCCACAACGAACCAAAAATGAAGAAAAAAGGAAAACGAATCCAGGCCAACACAGGTTTATTAACAAAACACAGACAAAGGTTTATGTAGGTTTCGTCCACATAGGACTTCTTCAGAATACTGAAGTCACAATTAAAAACCATGTATATATATATATATATACAACGCCCATCAATCCAATTAAACAATTAAACAAAATTAATCAAATTTAAAGGTATACACATTGTCACTGCATACTATAAAATGCCTACAATAGATACATAGAATGCAAACAACTTTTGAACATTCTGTTTAATACTGCCTATTAAACTAAATAAAAATATAAATATATGAATATAAATATATATAAGTAGAATATATAAATATATTTGTTGGCTCTGTGGTGGCATTGAGAGTGTGCTATACTGCTTCTTGGTTGTTTTATATTGATGATAAATGTTCAACTAGGAATAAAATATACCTTTTTAAATTATTCTGGTCCTGTTCCCAATAACATTTTTTGCAAAATAAATAATTATGTTATTGCATGATAGGTGAGCCATTTACAATGCTGTTTTGAGTCTGCTTCTTTTAGCTAAAGTTGCACATGGTATCTGAATGCCATATGTCAGTCCTAAATAATTCATGTGAAAAGCGTAAAAGGTAGAAAGCCAAGGAAAGTGTGATACAAGCCGAGAAAAGAATATCTCTTTTGCAGCTTCTGTAATAGAATGTAGGAATATGTTTCTATGCTGATAGATGGTGACATATCATAAAAGGTAAGGAAAGTGCATGGTAGTCACTCTGGCTTGCTTTTTGTTAGGGCAAGGTAAATATCTGTAGTATGGATATGTAACTTTGTGGATCACAATTCTATTTTTATTTATTTATTTTTTTTTAATTTTTACCTTTTATTGTGTTATAGCTTTCACTGTTTTCATGTTGTTGCACTGAGGATTTGAAACTCAGAAATTTATTAAAGTTCTAGGAAAGCCTCTAAGGCTAAAAAAAAAAGATGCATCTGGAGGGTTTCTACCTGGGCCTCCACTGAAAATTGGCTTTGTTCCAAGTCGGACTTTCCTGGTAAACAAATGTTAAATAAATAAAAACAAATAAATAAAAAAGCATGTACCTTGACCTATAACTTCAGCAGTTTGGACTTGAACAGGAAGAGCTAGCAATTATGTTTCAACACTTTGCTACGACTGAAAAAGTGACCTTCTTTAGTACAGATGAATATTGCTGTTCAGTACCATAGTATACACAAAACCTGCACCATTTTAACTGTTTGTCATTGATATCCTTTGTATCCCTAAATGTCAGGATTAGTAGCAACAAGGATGAGGGGTCTTCATTTGTGGCACAGAAGAATGAGAGGTTATCTAACCTGTTTTCCCCAGATGACAGTTTTGTAATGTCATGAATATAGTTAGTCTCATGGTCTCCTGCTGTGAAATGCCTTGCAGGGTGTTGCACCATAGTAAACCAGTCATACCCCAGAACTAAGGAAGACCTAGCCTTTGGCCATTCATTCCCAGCCTCTGACTGATGGAATCAGGGCCTGCTAGTTAAACCTTGGCCATCGACAATGTAGTTAGGAGCAAACCCCTGGCATCTGCAAACTAACCCAAGCTGTATGATAATTCTCAGTGTTTAAGTATTGTGTGAAACAGAAAATGGTCTAATATTATTTCCTTATTTGTTTTCTTTTTTTACCTGGGCCTTTTACTGACATATTACTTCATGCCACCCCAGGGCTCCTTGGACTCATTTGTTTCTTACTAGAGTTTCTGTACACCAGAAATCCCACTCAGAATTCTCCTTTCCCTGGGTAGTATGATCCTGAAAATTTCAGTAGTTATCCAATTTACTTATCCTTATCCACACATGGGAAACTTACAGGGAGGAAAAAGTGAGTATGTCAGTCAGTTGAGGCTGCCTTTTCCTGGAAACAGTGTTCCAAAGTGGGTACACCCCATCAGTACTGAGCAGTCCCATAGTCAAGGAAATTACATGCTTCCACTTAGTAGAACACCCCTACATGGTACTACCCGTACTGCTCTATGGCCTCCAGTAGAGGGTAATCCTGAGAGAATTAACTCCTGGGTCACTAGTGATAACTGGTAAATGTTCTACCATTATGATAACAGGTCAGCTCAAAATAATCCATTGTTTAATGTTATTATTGGTCTTGTTTTACATTTAGCCATTGAAAATATACTCCTATCCTTTTAAGATACTGAACCATAAAGCATAAAGCAGATATCTCATTTTCTAGGTTAATATATGTAGAACCTCATGTAAACAGACAGCAAAGCCAATATCTAAGATAAAGCTATTTATTTTAACAGTAAAAGCAAACTGGATCTTTTTAAACAAGAATAAAATAAAAGTATGGCAGTGAAGAAAACAGTAAAACAGTACAAATTGAAGAATGAAAAACAAGCAACAAGACTAAAAGTTATTCTTGGACATGTAACATTATGTACAGAGCAATCAAATGTACTGCCACACAAAATAAATAAGTTGAAACTACAACAGAGTCTATAGGGCTTCTGTTTAGTTGATCCCCTACATAGGTTTGTCATCTCCATTTCCACTGATCTTAAATCCTTTCATTTGTCAGATGATGGTCCCATGAGCTTTCTGTTTTTTTTTTTTTTTTTTTTTTTTGACAGTTGAGTGATGAATTTTGACTTTTTACTCTTCCTGTAGGGGTGCTTGTCTAGTGTGGGCATTGATTCTCTACTTCAGAATAAAAGTAGAAATCATGTTCTTTGCACTTAGGTATCAGTTTCCACCATTAAAATGAAAAGCCAGTTTGCTTTTAGCACAAGATAAATCTAGTAAGTATAGAATATGTGTGTTAAATATTCAGTGAAATCTATAACATGCTGTCAGCATTAATACATTCCTTGCACTGTGTGTACCCCTTTACATGGGAGACTTCACCCCATACCCCTTCCTCTTGTATCAGTTTACCTCAAAGTAAGATGAACACATCTATGTACAGCAACCCTGGGCTTAAAACATGTCTCCCCACATTCAGACTTGTACTGCTACTACTTAGCTTTTTTTGGTTTTATCACCCTCAAGTGGTGCGGCATGAACAATGGATTCCCATGTTTTCTTATGGCCAGTCATTATAATTGTGGACTCTGTTTCATTCTACTTATATCATTTAGGACTGGCTAGTCTTTCTTTTTTTCAGCCTGTAGGGGGATTACCTTGACAATCCATTTAGAAGGCTGAGTTAGTCTCCAGATAATCGACTGGTTCCAGTAAGGCAGTAGCTAATTATCTATTTACACTGCATCACATTCTCCTGGTTTCTATTTTTAAATATTGGATAATGGTGCAACAAGACTTGTTGCATCAAAGTAAGTCATACTTTATTTAATTACTTCTGTAATCACTTTAATTCAGTATTGGTAGCTTATAGTCACTCCAGTGCAAACTCTTTTCTTTTCACTTAGGACTACTATTGCCACATCTTTCCTCTCTTCTAGGTGAATTGTGAAACTCTACTGTGCATATTTATACATTATCTTCTTACATCAAAGACATTAGTGAAATGCAAAATCAGTCAATATTTATAATGTTTTCAAATACTGAAATTCCTCACATTCTGTAGCTAACTATTTGTGATGATGTGATGAATTGCCAGCTATGCCAGGAGATGTAGGGCAGTGGATGTATAACATATGCCAGCACAGCTAGCTGAAATTTTGTAAAGAATTATATGTCATTTGTATATCCAACTGATTTGTGCAGATGCTTGTGTTGAAAATGTACCAACATTGTATCCTGCTGGACAGAGAAAGAAATATACATGTATTATTGTAACTATTGAAATGAATATATTGTAACAGAGTATACTGGTAGAGAAGAGGTTAATCACAGTCCAGCTGCAACTAACTTTGAAAAATGTTCTGAAATTAAAATACTGGGCCTGGGTCATAAAGATTGTATATTACAGTTCCCAATGCAGCCAGAGACAAAAAGTCTGTACTAGGAAGCTTTCTGTATTGTCTTTGGGGTGAACTAACTGTTACTCTGGAAGGGTGGAGTTTGAAATTATTTTATGATTTCCAGAAGCTGCAACAGATCTTAGCAAGCTCTATGCATGGGTATTATTGACACATATGTGCCAAATCCTGGCAGCTTCTAGCCCAGGAGGGTAGCATAGGAACCAGAAGTCACATGACCAGATGTATGTGATGTCATTGTGTAATCCATCACTAAAATGTTGTTTTAATACTAGCCGAGACTGAAGTCTCACAGCAGTCTGTTTTTGGAACCTGATGAAGAAGGAAGATCACTCACCTACTTCATCTTGCCTTGCTCTAGTAAGTGAACCAGGAATAGTAATTCTTTAGATCAGTCAGGAAAATATAGTGAGATTAGTTACATGCCATTTTTCTGTATCTGTATGAATCTATTTATCTGTGTTATTTTAATATTTCTTGTGATTGTGGCTGGTCCTTTAGAGAATATTTTACCTTTGAGAATACATATATCCAGTGGCGGCTCATAATATCGGACTGCAGCCCCCCCCACCCCCAGCTGTGAACCACAATGGTATAGTCCTACAGTCCTCCAAATCTTCAATACAAAATGAATCTGGACTGCTGCCTTACCAGTCCAGATTCAGCAAGAAGGAAGCAGACTGCTGATTCCCCAGAAGTCTATGCAGTGCTAACCACATAGACTGGAAGGGGATCGGACTGCAGAGTCAGCAGTCTTGGACCGTTCCAGGAAACCAGAAGTGTACATTCCGGTTGGAATGCGAGCTTAGGAAGCTATTGAGTCTTGCTGTGGATTACTAACTTAGAAAGCTATTGAGTCTTGCTGTGGATTACTTTTCAGGTACCAGAAAGCAAACTGGATTGTATCGGAAGCAAGCTTGTTGCAGGTTCGTTCACGAACACAGGATGGAAAACTGCATTTGGCATGTATGGAAAGCTGCTGCAGGAGCTTATGGAAAGCTGTGCATTTGGCAGGTATGAGATTCAAGGATGGAAAGCTGCTGCAGGTCTAGGTGTTTGTGCATTTGGCAGGTATGGAAAGCTGCTTCAGGAGCTTATGGAAAACTGTGCATTTGGCAGGTATGAGATTCAAGGACGGAAAGCTGCTGCAGGTCATCTAGGTGTGTGTAACATGCCCCTGGTGGCTAGAAAGAACTCAGGATACCTGCTGGTGCTGCTTGAACCCTGTACCTTGGCTACAGGTAACAAGAGCCTGAATTCCCTATCCACCACTATTTGTGAAACTTTTGGAGATTTTGCCTTATATTTTGTTGTGTTCTGTTCCTTGTAAAATCTGTGGTTTCTGAGTGTTTAATCCCTTAAATAGTTGATGGTGCAGTGGTAGCATTGTTGCCTCACAGCTAGAGGTTCTCTGGTTTGATTCTTGGCTGGGGTGCCTTCTGTGTGAGTCTGAATGTCCTCCCTGTGTTTGTGTGGGTTTGCTCTGGTGTCCTCCCATGTTACAGACATGTATCTGCAGTATTTCTCCCTGGGCCTCTGCTGGAAATTGGCGTTTGTTCCAAGTCAGACTTTTCTGGTTAACAAATGTTAAATAAATAAAATTGACAGGCATTTGAATTTCAGACTTCATATTCTTCAAAAAGTGCATAGTAACACAAAACCTTTTATTCTAGCAATTTTCTAAGTTTATAAGATGAATATTTGAAATTTGTCCCTATTTTTGGGAATGTATTCCTCCATTATTGGCTTTGTCCAGGTTTTTTGTACTAAGGTTGAGAGCTATGGTGAGTACTGAATTCAAATGAATATGTTTGAGGACTGTATTCCCCCATTACTGGCTTTGTCCAGATGTTTTGTGCTAAGAGGTTGACAGCTATGGTGAGAACTGAATTCACTAAATGGTAGCCATTTAAGGTTCAGTCTTCCTCTTTTTCACAAAACAGCTGATTTGGCATAGTGGTATGTTGCTCTGACTGTTTTGCAGAGGGTCCTTGGTTCAGGGCTTGGCAGTGAAATGCATGGTGGTAACACAGCATTTTATTCTAGCAACTTTCCTAGATTATACAAGCAATGTTTAAAATGTGTCCCTGGTTTTTGGGCTTTTGCCCATCCCCAATGCATTTTGGCATTTTCCAGATTTCTTGTGCTGCAAAGTTGAGAGATACAGCTGAGTGTCAAGTAGATTTTACAAGGAGCTGAGAGCTGCAGGGGAAGAGAAGTTTAGTGCTACTTATGCTGAGACTGCTTGCATTGTTAATAGCACAAGTGATGTACTTGCTTTTGATGCAGAAGGCTGTGGGTTCTACTCCCACAATATGTAGATGCATTGCTGATATTGTACTGTGTTGTAAACGGGGTGGATGCTGCCGTCTTGAGACTGCCCTTTTTGGTGAAGATACCTGGTAACTATGAACCTGTCCATTATTTGCCATCCATTCACTTTTGCAGTATTACTAGTTTATCATTGTTTTAATGTAATATAGGCAATTTATTCCTCAAGGGCAACAGGCACTTTATTTATAGATGAAACGATGAAATATAAAGTTGTTTGCTAGCAGCAACCTCTTCATTAGTTACAGATCTTTTTAATGTGGAATTTTTTAGATGACTTTTACTTCTGTAGAGATTGTGCATATTTACTGATACTGCTGGATTATAGAAGTTTGAGTAGACGTTTATGATGGAAATGTTCTCAATTGGACAATTTTGTCATTATTGGTGCATGCATTTTGTTTCATTGTTTACTGGAAAAAATGTTCAAAACAATAAATTTAAAACACCCTCTTAACAACTGTACTGTATTATACAAGGAATATAATTTAATGCAATCAGGAAGGTGCATCACAGAACACATGTATGTTTTGTGTGCAAGGGGCTTATCATTTGAAAATAGTCCAAAATTAATCTTTATCTGCCACTAACCAAATGTATTTTCTTTGTGGGTGGGTTTCAATGCTGTTTCAATGAATGTGAGTTTCAAGGGCAGATAAGTTTTAATGCTAAGTATGTTTTCATTGTGAAACTGCATTGCTTTGTTTAGCAGATGTCTTGGTGTTTGTGCTGTAAAATGCAAAATAAAACTTTCAAATGAAGTCCAAATCATTGTAGAAGTAAAGCAGTGTGCACATTAGTGTTTATGGTAAATGTGATGAAATATCCAAGTAATAGTTCATTGGAATGGCTGCAGGGGGGAGGCTCAATTCGACCATGATTTTGTGAGGGGGAAGGGCAGCAAACTCAAAGTCAGCCCTGTCTGAACTATACCTCTCAACTGTCCAGATTTTCACAAAATTAATAGATTTTTGCTTCTTATTTTTGGTTTGTTCCTCATAAAATTTGTGGTTTTCTGGTGAATCATTTAGGAATTAAGTCACTAAATAATGACAGACACTGAGTTTCAGACTTCATAACCTTCAAAAAATGCATGCTAAAGCAAGACCTGTTATTCTATCAACTGTCTCAGTTTATACAAGAGCAATTTTTAGTACTGTTTATATGTTCCCCCAATATATTTGGCCTTGTCCAGATTCCCTGCATTAACAGGTTGAGAGGTACATGCAAATAAACTGCTTTATAAAATTAGGCATATCCAAACCTCTCAACTGTCCCCAATTTTGGCTCCAAATATTGTTCTTCCCCTAATAATCCCTTCACAAAATGGCAATTTTGGAAGAAAACATGGAGGGTTTACAATTAATAAATAACTGTAATAATTATAGATTACTTTTATTTCAGAACTGCGTGTAGATTCTTTTATTTTGTCAGCTGCTCAAGTTAGCAGTACTAATATTAAAAAAGTGTCCCTTCATTGACATTTTATATTTTTGCATCACATTTTTGGTCCATTTTTCATAAAATTGTGTTTTTTTGGCAAATTAGTGGCAAATCATTAAAGACTGAAGTTAGAAAATAATGACAAACATTTGAGTTTCAGATTTCATACCCTTCAAAAAATTCATACTAATGCAAAGCCTACTATTTTATTATCTTTCTAAGTTTATAAGAGCAATATTTAAAAATTGTCCTTATTTTTGGGTCTTTGTCCCACTTCTATGTATGTCTTTGTCCAAATTTCTTGGTTTGAGGTTGAGAGGTATGACAAATGTGTCCAGGCCAAGCACCCCACTCCCCCATGTAGTGACTCTGGATGTGTCCAAGCAAGGCAAGGAGCAGTTATGCAGTGTAAGTGTGCAGAGTATCCCCCCCCCATCCAAGGTAGACACAAGTACTACAGTGGCTTTTCATCTGTCCTTGATGTTGCAGAATGTTCTGGTTTTTGACATATTTTTATACTGTTGATTTATGCTTATTATTATTCAGAAAGTGCCTGTTGCTCTGTGCTTAAGTAGCAATGCTTTAATGACCATCAGGTAAGCTTGTCTGGGATTGTAAGATGCAAGTAAGCTTTAATAAGCATACTGCTAAAGAACTTCCAACATTGAAAGCCTTTCTGTTGTTGCCATGCAGAGAATACTTACATAACTAGATAACGCCTAAGCCTTGGGTGTTGAAATGCATATGACAGTATTTGTAATAAAGGACAGGATTACATTATTTTAAGAAGATCACTACATTTATTGGAGGCTTGCAGTCATCTTTGCAGGCTTTACCTGTAAACTAAACAGAATGCCAATCTGTCACGTGTGGTCCATAACCTCTGCAGTAATCCTTTAAGCAATGTATCTTGAGCTTGTTTCTTGTTTGCTTTTCATTTTTTACTTTGATCATGTTTTCCCCATGAAACAAGTAGATAGTTGTTGTAAGGCAGCAGGCCTTTTTTGGATAAGAAAGATTTTTACAAGTGTTGGTATCACAGAGATTGTTACTTTCAGCATGTTACTTGGTACTTTAAAAAAGCTGAATATAAATTATAATTAGAACTGCAGTGCAAGGAGAAGTGGCTTGAGTTGAGTGCTGCTTTCTTTTCTTATAGTTGATTTTGACTGACATTCCAGTAATGCATTTAAAAAGTAATTTATTTTTTCATACCTCACAACCTTTTTGCTTCCATTTAGATATTAAATAAACTGGCATGCAGCCAATGCATTAAAATATTTTTTTCCTTCTACACTTCATTTTGTCTTGATTGGACTCTCATAATGACGGTTTGGCACTCAGAGCAGCGTATTTAATTAAAGTTACAGTTTTTGTGGTTTTGAGCATAGTCCCTCCCCTTTCTAGTTGGCCACACCCCTTCCCATTGACCCCACCCATTCAGCTGTCTCCTGCAGCCTCCCTTTGATTTGTAGTCACCAGCCGCCATTGCATATATCTGTTTGGTGACTCTGTGGCCACTCCTGAATGCCTTACTACATCAGCCAATCACTACCATTGGTATTAATATTAATTTCACTCAGTATAATTGGGTACCCTCATAACAGCCTTCAAGTAGCTAGCTTTGGATTGTCTGGTGGCAGTGTAAGTACCTTATAGTCTGGGCAGAAGGGGGCATAGGTAGAAAATCTGTGCCAGCCTTTTCCAAGTGTGTGTGTGTGTGTGTGTGTGTGTGTGTGTGTGTGTGTGTGTGCAATTCAAATCTCCAAGAGTGTGTGCATCAGCTACTTGAAGCAGGGCCATGAAGCACTGGTTTCACAGAGAAAGTGGTGGAAGACTGGGCATGGACACTCGGCTGAGGACTTAACTCTATAGCTGTGCCAGTGGGGAGTCTTACTGGGGATCTGGAGGGAGAGAGAGAGAGAAAACCAGCCCCTAGAGTGAGTGTGTTCCCAGTGTGCTCTTAAGGGAAACTGTGCTTGATGCAGAGAGCTGCATCTGGAAATACTGGGTGTATCCATTTTTGTTCCAAATTAACCTCTCTGGTGTCAGTGGTGAGTATTCATGCTCCTTGATTACTGGCCCAGAGTAGGGACGTCACAACTACTGCAGATGTTATAGTAAGAAATTAATTTGTAGGACTAAATAACTTAACTGAGGAAAAACTACAATACCAAAATAGAAATATGAAACTCGAAAATGTTTAAATTAGTTTCATATTTCTCTCAAAATTCAAGGACAGCTTTTAGTTAGTCCAATCTGATAACAGAGGGAGTTTACAAGACATGTACCTGTAAAGTAGCCCCTGTAACTGATCAGTGATTAGTAAGTATACAAATTCTTCACCATATCCTACAAGCAGGACCTGTGAAAAGAGATATTTTAATTTTTTCACAAACTACTCTAGGAAGAGATGATAATATGCTGACACCATATGGACTTACGATGACCTTTTAGATTATAATTGTCTCAAGCATTGTGAGAACTGCTACATACACACAAGTACAGCACTGTCTGGCCCTAGATATGGGACTATTGACCAGATCGTGTTTGCCTCACTTATCTTCTGCAGTGTTTCAAATAGTACTAAGTTACTTTTCTTGCATTTTTAACTGCTAACATATTTTTCTGAAGTCCTCAGAATAGCATGTTAAAATTTTCCTTCAGACCTTTTTTGAATTTCAGTATAGCTTCTGCCACCTTTCCAGCTGGACAAAAATATCACATGGTTGGTGACATCTAACTCGGAGAGCTCTTCTGTCATCTTTTTAGTAAGATGCAGGCACCATAACTGATTCCTAGGTCAAGTTAGCAGTGAAATTATTAATACCAGAGGTAACAGAACCAAAAGTAACATTAAAAATCCTACCACTTAGGTAGTTACTAATTATTTAACCTCTCAGTCCTTGAATCCCATATTTCCTAGTTCTGAGAGGAGTATCACATACTTAATAATCTTAATGAACAGCTTTAAGTTTACAAAGATAGCAGTAGTCAGATGGTTCCTCCCCATGTTGCTATAGATTATATCAGTTAACACTGTAGATGGCATTAAATCTGTTATAGCAGATCTTTCTAACTCAGTTTTGTTTGTGAGAAAGAAGTCCTCATTTATTTAAGTGTTCTGCAACTTGTGCGTACCTTATTTTTTTCCAAGGGCTTAACTAAGTGACAGAGATTGGCTACTGGTCATTGAGTCATTACAACTTACATAAAAATAAGACCAATACTTTCCATACATTTCAATTTCCATTCAGCTCTGCTTTGGAGAATTGGAACATATGCAACTGTTCTTGGTAAATGAATAACTTTTATTGCCTCAAGTGTAATGTACACATTAATACACACTCTGGAGGGCATTATTGCATTTAGAGAATGGGCCCTCTGTAAAATTGTTGTTTTACTTACTTATTTATATTTCTTTTATTACTATATTATCTTTTTTATATATTTTGGATGCAAAATAGTTCCTCTGCCTAATGATTCTAAGTTGCTGTAGTATGTGTAAATGGTGTTTGAGGAAGCATTGTACCTACAAAATATATCATTTAAAAAATATCTAGATATTTGTTTTATTTTTGGTCCCTTACTGCTAAAATGTTTTCTTGCCAGTTATTTGGGGATTGAAGTCACTAAACAATGACATACATTTGACTTTCAGACTTTATTTCCTTCAGAAAATTCATGTTAACACAAATCTTTTTATGTTACTTGCTTTCTATTTATTTTATTTAACATCCGTCCCTATTTTAGAGAGTTTTTCCCCTTTATTTCATGCTTTATCCACATTTCCTGATCTAAAAGGTGGAGAGGTGCGCAAACCTCTTATCTGTTGCCAGTGTTCCATCAATCTTACTGCCTCGCTCTCTGCCACAGCAACACCCCCCCCCCCACACACACACACCCTTGCCTTCAGAAAATGCATGTTAACTCAAGTCATAGTATTACTGCCAATCCATTTTTTTAAACAAGAGTACTCTCCTGTTTTAAGCCTTTCCTCCCCCTTAATTTTATGTTTTATTCATTTAACTAAGAAAAGAGAGGTTTGTAAACCTCTTGAATGCTGCTGCTGCTGCCAGCGTTGGATCACTCTCACTCTTCACACTCTCACTCACACACACCTCGCTTTCATGCACGCATTCGCACACAGACAGACACAGAAACATGCACACAGAAAGAGAAACATACGCATACACACACTTTTTTCTTTTATATTTATATTTTACACTCATAAAACAGCAAAGGCGCTGCTTAGGGACCGTAAAATAACAGCTCGACCAGTCTTGCATTTACTCACATGCACACATACACTAACACACACAGACATTAACACATGCAAACTTTTGTTTTTCTTTTTTCTTTTTAATATATTTTGCACTTGCTAAACAGCAGAAATGCTGCTTAGTGAGAGTAAAATAATGGCGGCCATTCTGTTTCCTCAGTCTGAGCTCCATGATGGCTTGATATGCTGCCATGAAGTGGCAGACATGTTTTTCATTGGGCTTTACTTGTACATTAATACCCTGCCGGAGAACACTTGTTCTCCAGCAGGGTATTGATGTACGGTAAGCCCATTCTTTAATCTAGTTTAAGAAACCCATGCTCTTGGACTGGCCTGTTAAGATTTAGTTAACCCATTTCACAAGACCAACGTACATTTTAAGTTGACGTTTCCTAAAGTATCCTGCCTCACATCATTTTGGGGTATAATCCTTGACACAATCCCCTACTAAATGCTAAATAAACTGGGAATAAACCCATGCATCACCCACGGAATTGCCAACTAGCACACAGATAGGATGCAGGGCATCAAAATAAGGGAAGTTACTTCCACAAAGACACCAGTCACAAGTGGAGTCCTCAAGGTTTCGGTGCTGGTACCTCTCCTGTTTACAATCTACTTCTCTGAAGTAAAAGACAATACCAAAGGGGTCCAGTTGACTATGTTTGCAAATGACTGCAAGTTAGGAGAGGTCACTGAATTCTCAAATGACTTATCCATCCTGCAGGAAGGTTTGTTAAGAAATAATTGTAGCCAAAATCATGGAATTAAACTTAATACCAAAATTGCATTATTGTATCATTTAAAAAGTTCAGAATTTGGGAACTTACTTGAACAGTGACCTAACTTTCAACTAACATGTGTCCTCTGTTGTAAGAAAGTCTTTCTGTATTGCACAGCTTACAAACAAAAAGATTGTGTCTATATATATATATATATATATATATATATATATATATATATATATATATATATATACATATATATATATATATATATATATATATATATATATATATATATATATATATATAGAGAGAGAGAGATGTCATTGCCCCCTTTACTTAGCTCTCATTAGGCCAATCATTATGTGTAATGCCTCCTTTGGCATGTATTTCTCCAGACACGTGCAACACCTGGAATGCCCATAGAGATTCCATACTAAAAGGATACAAGGCCTAAACAATATGTCCTATGTGGACATAATCAAAAGCCTTTACACTATAATCAGTATCCTGCAGATTGCGAAAAGGTGACCTGTGTTTAGCTACAAGGCATCTTCTGACCCAATACTGATGGATTTACTGCACAACAGCAAGTCAAATGGCATCAGAAATTCTCAGTCTAGGGATCTAAACCTCTTCTGCAACATCAAAAAAATGGTTTGGAGGGACAGGTATATCTTGCAGAGGATACTGCTGCTCTGGAACAGACTCCCCATCCACATAAAACAAAGCTGATCCCTGCCCATATTCAAGTGCAACTTGGATCTATGGATGGATATTAGAACATTTACCCCAGGACTGCCCCCCCCCCCCTTAATTAATGCCTTGATTTAAGTGGTATACTTTCTAATGCATAGCAAAATATCTCACAGACTCTGAACAGGCAGAAAAGCACAATAAATCCCAGGGTTGTTTTGAGATCTGTTAGCTTGGAGACCATAGGCAGGCTTTTGGAACTGCAGTCATAAACTTCAGGTAAGAGTGTGTGTGTGTGTGTGTGTGTGTGTGTGTGTGTGTGTGTGTGTGTGTGTGTGTGTGTGTGTGTGTGTGTGTGTGTGTGCGTGTGCACGCGTGTGTGTGTGCGTGCATGTATGCGTGCTCGTGTGTGTGTGTGTGTGTGTGTGTGTGTGTGTGTGTGTGTGTGTGTGTGTGTGTGTGTGTGTATGCACGCATGCATGTGTGGGAAGGGATATGTTGCTAATGACACATACCAAAGAGTAAGTCCATAGAGCAGCAGGAATTAAAGAGTCATGTGACATTTCCAGCCAGGATCTGTGAGTCAGCTTAGTTTTGACAAGAGCAAAGCTGTGCATGTTGCAGATGTGAGGAGTATCCATTTTCATGGAACAGATTTTTAAGTACTTACAAGCCAGGCTGAATTGTTGGATACTCACCAATCTTTGTATACCTTCCATGCCACTCACCTTTAATCTTCAGTCCCTAGCTGCCTTACTTAAATTGCTGACTCACAGATCTTGTTGTATACATCATGCTTATGTAGACTAAGTAATTTGCTAGGCTTTTAATACCATTATGATGCATTACCCTAACTGTTTGTTAATATAGTTCTGCTATGTACTGTCAATTTTTAACCTTCTGCATTTGTAATTATACTCACCAGCTTTAAGTGTAACTGGAGCTTTTCTGCTCAGGACTCCGGTGAAAAGGGGCAATCAGCCCAGATGGACTTTCAGTTAACAAATACAAATAAATAAATAAATAAATAAATAAATAAATAAATTGAACGTATTTGCTATCCGGAGAAGCCAAACAGACTGAATGTCAGTGATGTGACCTACAGCCTGCAGATCAAAGTCAAAGTAAACTTGATCATAATTTAGACCCACACCTCCATGCAGGCTAAACGAAATTTCATTGCTTTGAGCTCTATGTGCAGACAATACATATAAATATAACAAATGCAAATAAAAAAACATTTGTAACATTTGACATGACACTAGGACATAATTACATTTTTATATCTCTATCTGTTAGAGCACTTGGTATTGCACGGGTAGATATATTGTACGGTTGAGACTTGAGCCTTATGAGACTAGAGCACTTTTAGTTGTGTGGAATGTAACTTGTTCTTTGAGTTATTGCACAAAAAGTAAGAAGCTTTCAATGAGCAGTAGCACAAGTGAGAAGAACCTAGCAGTGGGTTGATTGCACTTTAAGGAATGAGATTCCCTTCAGGCTGTGTGGCCTCTGACTAGATGTCCTGTTGGGTTGCATTGCTACTCAGGTTTAGCAGTCTGATAGCCTGAGGAAAGCTATTTCTGAATCTAGTCATTTTGCAATGTATACTTCTGTAGTGCTTGCCCGCAGTCAAGCAGAGGAACAGTCCCTGAGCCGGGTGGGTTGCGTCTCTGGCAATCTTTGTAGCTCTTTCGAGACACCGTGCAGAGTGCAGATCCTGTATAGATGGAAGCGTGGACCTGGCGATCCTCTCTGCCACCTTCACCACCCTTTGGAGTGCCTTACAATCTGTAGCCTTGCAGTTCGCATACCACACTGTGATATTGCTTGTCAAGATGCTTTCAGTGGTGCCTCTGTAGAAGATTGTGATGACCGAAGACAAAAGGTTAGCTCTCTTCAACCTGTGTAGGAAGTGGAGCCTTTGTTTTGCCTTCTTGACAATGTAATTTGTGTTAATGGACCATGTCCAGTCTCCTGTGATGTGCACTCCCCAGGAATTTTGTGCTCTTCACCCTTTCTACTGTTTCTCCCTTGAATGTGAGAGGGGGATGTATCTCGTGTTTTTTTCTAAAGTCTACTATTACCTCTTTGGTTTTGTTTACATTCAGAGCCAGGTTTTATTGCCACACCAGTCAATCAGATGCTTCACCTTCACCCTGTATGCTGTTTCATCACCATTGCTGATTAAGCCTACTACTGTAGTGTCATCTGCGAATTTGATGATATGATTTGAGCTGTTCCCAGGTGCACAGTCATGGGTCAGCATGCTGAACAGCAGAGGAGTATGAACACATCCTTGAGGGACTCCGATGCTCAGTGTAATGCTCTCTGAGGTGTTATTGCCTGCACTCACTCTTTGTGGTCTGTCAATGAGGAAGTCCAAAATCCAGTTACACATGGGAGTGCTGACACCCAAATGAATCAGTTTCTCTATCAGATGTTGGGGTATAACTGTGTTAACGGCAGAACTGAAGTCAATGAATAACAGTCAGACATAACAGTTCTTGTTTTCCAGGAGAGACATGGATGTGTGGAGTACCAGCGAGATGGCATCTACAGTGGAGTGGTTTGACCAATAAGCAAATTGGAGTGGATCCAGTTCTGCAAGGAGATTTGTTGTTAAATAGTCTTTGACCAGTCTTTTGAACCACTTCATTATGATAGAGGTGAGAGCTACTGGATGATAGTTGTTCAGGCTTGCTGGTTGAGACTTTTTGGGTAGTGGTATGATTGTGTTCTTGAAGCACGTGGGTACTATGGCCTTTCATAGAGATGTGTTAAATATGTCAGTAAGAACCATTGTCAGTTGAACAGCACAGTCTCTTAGTACATGCCCCAATGCCCCAGAATGTTGTCTTGCCCAGCCGCTTTTCTTGGGTTCACCCAAAATAGAGTTCTCTGAATATTGGCTGAGTTGAGGCAGAGTACTACTTAATTTTGCCTGGTGGTGAGTTTTGTGGCTTTTGTGCAATTCCCTTCATCAAACCTGCTGAAGTAGGTGTTGAGCTCACTTAGAAATTTGGTGTTGTCATCACACTTTGAAGATGCAGGCCTGTAGTCTGTTAAGGATTGTATTCCCTGCCACAGATGTCTGGAGTCCCTTAAGTCTGAGAAGTGATCTGGATTTCCGTCCATAGGCACACTTTGCCTTCTTTATTCCCCTATTTAGGTTCTTTCTAGTCTCTCTCAGGGCATCCTTGTCTCCTGTCTTAAAGGAAGCATTGTCTGCGCTTAGGAACTCATAGACTTCATTCGTGATCCAGGGTTTTTGGTTGGTCCTTATGGTGATGGTCTTGTTGACTGTCATATTGTCCACACACTTAGATGTGTATGCCAACAAAGATTCCATCTACTCATCCAGATTGATGTGTTAGTTCCCTACATCTGCATCCTTAAACATATTCCAGTCTGTGTTCTCAAAGCAATCCTGGAGTGCTGAGACTGCTCCCTCTGGCCATACTGCTGCGTAGTTGGCTTGTTTCTTATTAATAGCGGTTTGTATGCATGGATTAGCATGATGGCCAGATGATCCAAGTTACCCAGGTGTGGGTGGGGAACTGCCTTTTAAGCCAGCTTGACATCGGTATATACTTTGTTCAGTGTATTCTCTCCCCTCATAGCGAAGTCCACATACTGGTGATAGGTAGAACTCACTTAAGGTTTGCTTGCTGAAGTCACCTGCTATTATGTGGATAAACTCTGGATTTTGATTCTGAAGCTCACTGATTGACTGGTGAAGCATGGTCCGCACCTTGTTGGTGCTGGCAGTGGAGGAATATATAAAACTGTGATGCTCACACTATTAAACTCCCTTGGCAAGTAGAAGGGTCTACATCTTAGTGACAAGAAGTCAATGTTTTCAGAGCAGTGAGTGGTAACTACCTCACAGCTGGTACACCATCTGTTATTTATGTAGATACAGCCACCTCCTCCCCGCGATTTATCACTGAGGATCTGATTCCAGTCAGCTCTAAATAATGTCACCCCTTCCAAATGCATTGTACTATCATAGATATTATAGTTTAACCATGTCTCTGTGAACATGAGCACACAACTGTCTCTCACCTTGCTTTTTGTAGTTAGAACCTCCATTGTTATCCAGGGAGCGAACAATGGCCAGCAGCAAAGATGGAAGTGCAGGTCTGTGTGGGTTGGCCTTTAGCCTGTATATATTTCAGCTCTAATTCCTTTTTTTCTTAGTCTTTCACATCTTTTCCTTCTTCTCCTCATTTTAGAGGTTTTAGAAGTCAGATTTGCTTGAGCAAGACATTTTGGACCATGACTGATTATAATTCCTTGTTCCTGAAGTTCCTGGAGTTCCTGGAGTGTAGTAGGCTTAATAGGCCTCACAGTCAACAGCTCATCAAACCTGCAGCACTGCAAAACTTGAAGATCGAATTTCTAGAAGTTTCTCTCTACTATAACTTAGCTTACCTTAGTATTTTCCCATGATTTTGGATTATTGTTGTTTTAGACATAAAACAAGACAGATAGTGCACATTTCTCTGTCGAGCCGAAGCAGCAGCACACACACGGGGTGCCACTATATATATATATATATATATATATATATATATATATATATATATATATATATATATATATATTATATATATATATATATATTTATACATATATTTATACAAATCAAACCGCTGAATTTGATGCATGTTTGATATTTACATGAAAAGGCTGGAAAAAGCTACTATTGAGATAACCAAGTACTTGCATGACCAATAGGTAGTAATACAGCCTGTTAGGCTGCAAAATGCAGAAATTCAGGAAAAAGTAACAGGGAAAGTTAAAAGACTTTATCAAATCAAGTCTATTTCAGAAGACTGGAAGATAAGGAAGGCATAAAAATGTAATGTAAGATTATACAGCAGTTTGGAAGGTGCTGGATAAAATGATTTGTTGGGCCATGTACGAGTCAAAATGGAAGAATGGACAGGTTTTACTAAGGACTCCTTAAGTGTTGCATCAGCAAATCATCTACCACTGTCTGAAAGAGAGGTTAGATATGGAAAACCCAGTCCAGTACTGTCTTTTTTGTCCCTGGTTCTTGCCTAATAGTTACCCTTTCCTCACTCACTGACCCATTTATTTTTCTGTTGGGTTGGGAGTCAGGCATCTTACATCCCTATGGCCCATTAAGTCCCTGGCTCTATGACCTATTCAACCCATTCATTGTTCTGAGAAGTTTAAGTCAGGCAGTAAGGAGCAAGATAGTCTTCATGACCCAAAAGACACCCATCTCAGCCCCCTGGAGCTCTTAATTCCTATGGCAGCTCTCTTGAGCTCTACTGTAGCTGCCTATAAAAGGAAGCATGTGTGCCTTGCACATAAGTCTTCAGAGGTTTAGTGCACTGAACCACAAGCAGCATGCACTAAACAGGGCTGATATGCATTAATGCAAATACCCAGTGGTTCCCCTAGATGTCACCAAAACAGTGAGCCAGTACTAGACTAGAGCCATGTTCCCTCCTCCCCAGGATAGGCTAACTGGAAATGGCTGCTCATGCCCAACCTCTGAATAGGTTGTTGACTGTTTAATTATGAGAGATAGCATTTGTTGTGGAAGCTCAGCCGGCCTTAGGCATAGGCCAACTAGGCAGACGCCTAGGGCGCCGGTCTAGCAGGGGCACTTTTCTAGTATTTATTTGATGTAGTTAGACCAGGATGGGGGCACCAGGTAGTGTGGTGGGGGGCGCTGTGGAGCCCTTTTGCCTAGGGCACCAGTTGACCTAAGGCCACTGCTAGCTGTAGCAGCAATGCAGAAAGTTGGCTCTGGCTAGTGGAATGGTGTTTGTGGAACAGGACTACTGGATTATTCAGAGGTGACCTTAGAGGATTACTTTTATATTATTGATATGATTAGGGAGTATAAGTATAAAGGATTAAAACTCAAGCTGTGATTATCTGCTATACTAAATGCATTTTGGAATGGGAAAGTGTTAGCAACTGTCAATCCTGATGAGTTGACTGAAAATATAAAGAAACTGCTAGTGAGACTGACACAGTTGAAAATGAAGCAAAAAAAGAAAAATACATGACTAAAATTAGAGATATTGATACAGCAGGAGAAAAAGAACAGGAGTGTGAGGACATGTACAGCTCATCAAGATACCCCTGTTTATAACAGAAATGTCCGCTATGAGATGACTGGATAGACTGGGGATTGCAACATGAAATGGACATCTAAGAAGAATGAATTGTCTGTGAATTGTGATATATTAAACTGGACAAGGTAATAAAAATATAGAATGTTGGTAACATTCAATAGTGAGTGAGTATTTGATTAATCTGGCTGTTTACTGAGTATGGCATAAAGGAGTGCTTTCCTTCTTGTGTGTTTTTTTTTCTCTCTCTGGTTGACTTCCTGTCCTAGTTTTAGTGAGGTAAGAATTTTTATGTGGTGGGATTTAGACACATGTAACAGGATCTACAGAAATCGAGATCTTAGCTAAAGGGGAAGGATAAATATTGCTCCCAAAAGGAATTTTATGCTGCCCTTATTCTGAAAGTAAGTTATTATTGCACTTAGGAAAGATTAATCATATTTTGTGTCAGGATATGTCACAATATGCTGCTAACATATTAGGTTCATGATTAATATTATGTACTACAATAAGAGACTATTGGTAAGAACATGATCTATTGCTTAGACTTTTATTTTAATGCTTTAGTGGCATTGCTATACTTTTCGACCACAGGTTGCACTAGCACAAATTTACATTATTCAGGTGCATGAGAGGGTGAGCATTACACTGGAAACTTTAGTATGCTTAGGATGAAAAACACATACAAGAATAATACATTATTTAAGCAATAATTCATGACTGCTCTGCATGGGTATATTACGATTAACGTATGGTTGGTGTGGTTTGATCATGAGGGCAAAGTCCTAGTAATTATATAAAGCCAACCATATAAAGCCAGCAGGGATTAGAAACACAGGAGTGGATTATTGCTATTATATAATGACATTATTTAAGAAAAAATATTTATGTTTTCTAAATAATGCTATTGTATAAATGGACTTGGGAGTCCTTCTGTCTGCTTGTAGTAGTCTGGGGTATCCAAGACATGTACTGTTCATGCTCCATAGCTGCACAATACATTGCTCTCTCTGACATTTTTTTTATTGAGTCTGGTGAGATCAGTGTAGAACAGTTACCTGTCTGTGGAGATGTTCATCTTTTTAGTCAGTTATTTATAAAAACAATGTAAAAAAATGTGCATTATTGAAATAATGAAGTCACTTAATAATTGGACATGTAATTTCAGAGGAAAGAGGCAGTGAAGTATACCACAGAGCTGTTGTAGGGGCACTCCCAGCATCAGAATTTGTTCATATATTATATTGTGCCCCATGGAGCTGTTTAGTTTAAAATTTGTTTTTTTTTTCACATTCTGAATACTGCGCTACCAGCGTGGAGAAATTGAAGTAAAGGAAGTTGTTGCTATGGGTATCGCTAGATTCACCATGATCATATTGACTGGTTTGTCTAATCAGCTAATGCATGTTTTTGAATACAAATGAGCCTTTATTGTATAATTGATGATATGAAACAAAAAGGTCCCTGTTTTGATTAGATTTTATATATTTTTGAGGTTGAGGCAACAAATGTTATTTTGTTAAACCTATTATGATTAACCATGATTAATATTTCTAGCTTGTAATAACCGTTAGGAATTTTTTTATTAACGAAAATGAAGGGCTGCTTCTTAGGTCTGCAGTTTAATTTAATAGGTTGAGTAGTTTCATAATGCTTCAACAGACTTATGTAAAAATATAATAAAACCTTGCTACTGAAAGTGTGTATCGGGGGGTGTTTAAAGGCACATAAGTTAAATTTTTAGCTAAAAACTATTGTTATGTTAGTAACATTATCAGGGGTGAGGATCTTAAAGTTTATGTATTAGTTTTGTTTGTTCTTTGTAGATAACTGTAAAATAAACATTACCTACCAACATAAATACAAAGATGGAAGCATATGATGGTTATGAATAGTTAAAGACAAAGCAGGATACAGGGGGGTGAAGAATGAATGGCAGAAAGGAGAACAAATGGAAGTGTGAAAGACCTGTGATTGCAGGTGGAATGGAGTATGTAAAGGAGATGGTTGGAGGTAAATGTGCTGTTAGGCCCTTTCCATAATGTATGGTATTGTGGATAAAAAAGACCAGTGTTGATGATTACTCCAGTGGTGGTGAGGATGAAATGCTTAAGGCAATTGCAATGGTGCTTGACTGACTGTGAAATGGCACTATGTTTCTAGAAAATGCAATAATAAGGTGACAATGTCTCCATCTCTCCTGTTTGGATGACAATGTGGGATCAAGAGTAGGAATGTAATTAACCAGGATCGTGTAACATGCAAGAACATAAGGTGAACAGAATATCAGGAATGATATATGTTAGGGTGGATGGAAGATGATAGCCTGAATAAGCTTTTAAATATGTAAATTAAATTGGCATCAGTTAGTTGAGCAATGGGAATGGATGCAAATTTCTCTGTTGGGTTGGATGTGAGGCTGAATGAATTTTATAGTGGAAATCAAAAAAATACTTGTAAGTTGTTTATGGGATGAAAGACGTAAGATACACTGGTGGAAAAGAAGAGTGTTAAAATGGAGAAGCATTCCAGGAGAGTTTTAAAGGGAAGTACAGCACACATTGTCTTAAAGCACTATAATGGTTAAAGTTTGCCTAAATAGCTGAGTGATTGAAGATATTTGGAGGAGGTAGCAAAGAAGAATCATGAATGACTCTGTGACAGTTGTGATAATAAGCTGTTTTTTGAAGTTGCTACATATTTAAAAGGAGAACTGAAGAGATGCACATGAAAGAGGTTATTAAAGAAGAGTAAGATATAGGTTATTAAGATATAAGGGGTGAGAGAAGAAATTAATTTTTTATTTCTATTTTATTTTTATTTTATTTTACATTTGTTAACCGGTAGATTCCAACTGGACTAGGTCCATTTACAGCGGAGGCCTGGGGAGAAAAGCTCCACATTGTAAACAAGAAAAAATATTTTTATACAGAGTAGTACTACAAACATGTACATTATACAACAAAACAATCGGATATTCACATTAAAATATGCAAGCAGACAAGACACTTTTCAGCATTCAGAGAAGTTCCAAACAGCAGGGATTAGGAGCTACTTACAGGCTGCACTAATAGAATTTTAGTCTTATAGAGGATTACAGTGATTAACTTGGTATTGGGTAATGGGTATGAGGAGGAAAGGTAGGAATAAAAACAGCAATATGGAATTATCCAGATTTCATTTTTACCAGAGGGGAATAAAGATATGAATGGAAGCTAAGGACAACAATATGGTGTTATAAAATGAATGAAGGCAGGTGGGATATTTCTAAAGATGATATGTGTTTGCCCTCAGAATGATATTGCACTGCTGAAATAAGAAAAACAAATGTTATAGATCTGGTTAATGTATTAGTAAAATATGTCAAATTTAAAAAAAAATTTGCAGATGACTGCAAACTGGGCGCCATAGTGGAAAGTGCATCGGACACTGATATCCTTCAGAAGGGACTCACGGAAACAGATAGCTGGTGCCAGAGCCATGGCCTGAAGTTAAACGCCAAAAAATGTATAGTCATACCCTTCGGGAAAAACAAGGTAACCCCAAGCTACCATATAGGTGGCAATCCACTAAGCACAGAAGAGGTTATCAGGGACCTGGGGACCCAGGTTGACAGTGGCCTTTCTTTTGACACTCACATTGCTAAAGTGGTTAGAAAGACCTTCTACATTGCCCACCTGATCATGAAGGGATTCACATCCAGATCTAGTGAGGTCATTGTTCCCCTGTACTCTTCACTTATCAGACCAATGATCGAGTACAATGCCCCATTCGGGATGTATCTCACCCGACATCTGCAGCAATTGGAGAGACCCCAAAAGTTCCTCACCAAAAGGATAAAGGGACTCCAAAATCTGTCATATGTTGCCAGATTGAAGAAACTCCAGCTCTATTCAGTCGCATACCGTCTGCTCAGAGGTGACATGTGCCTGACATACAAGGCCATGTCCAACCCGGAATTAATGGACATGCTCCACCTCAAAAATCCAAATCCACCAAAACCACTAGAGCAAGCGACTTAAACCTTAGCACGGATATAAATAGGACGTGCTGGAGGGATAGATTTATCACTCAGAGACTCCTATGCTGTGGAATAAAATCCCGGTCCATGTGAGGCAGAGCACCTCGCTGACTCTGTTCAAGAGAAATCTAGACCTGTGGATGGGAGATCGTAGGTTTACCCCGGGAATCATCTCTGGGTCACTGCTGGACAGAGGCACAACAAACTAATGGGCACAGTATTTTTTTCATATAAGGGGTGGCGTAAGCCACAATAATTTGGGCTAGGCTTATAAATGCCTTAGGGCAGATAGCCTAGTATAAACCTATGAACCTATGAACCTATGAACCTAAGTATATATATATATATATATATATATATATATAATATATATATATATGTATATATATATATATATATATATAGTTTCACTTCATATCGTCGAAAGCTCATTTCATCGAACTTCAAAACAGCGAGAACAAATCAATTAGAAATAACATCTCACAGAGTTTTTACTACGTTTATGCAGGGGGGGGGTAATTTCCTAACCTCACTGTAGTGCAACCTTGGAGTTGGTATATTTAATTTTCAGGGAGTGCAGGGGGCTTGCCCCCCTGCATAAACGTAGTAAACAGTATCTGGGATGTTATTTCTAGTTGCTTTGTAGTTTTCAATGATTTGAGATTCAAGGTTATGAGTTTTCGATGATTTGAGTTTTCGATGATTTGGTCTCGCTGTTTTGAAATTTGATGAAATGAGCTTTCGACGATATGAAGTGAAATCATACATATATATATATATATATATATATATATATATATATATATATTGTTTTTTTCCATGACAGCAATAACACTGTTTTGCTGTTTAAAAAACATGTAACCTTAAATTAATTGTCTGTACAGTAAAGCATGAGTGGGTGAATTTGACAGTAAACATGGTACATGTTCTTCTCCCATGAGAGCAGGCATGGATTAACTTATTTATTTATTATTTATTTGTCTTTGTTGATCTGAAAAAGTCCAACTAGATAAAACTCATTTTCGCAGCGGCCCAGGGAGAGAAGCTTAACATTTAAGTTGCACATGATGTGCATTTATAATTAAAGGGTAAACACATCTATACATGAGGTTATTTACATGGTTTTTAAATATTTTAGATATTTCTTACATGATCACAGCATTTTAGCACAAAAAAAAACAAGAGAGAAATTAACATAAGTTGGAAATATACAATAAGAATTAATATATTTATAGCATGATGGCTGCAGGGAAAAGATCAAACTGGGGTGTTTTTGAGTTTAGTAATAATGTACAGACAGACAAGTAGAGTGTAGCTTAAAAATGATAAGAGAGATATGAAAAGAGAAATTATGGAAATGAGCAGAAAGATAAACTGACAGGGGAAGAATTGTAGTTAGTGGTGGAGTCTGAGAGAAGGAGGAAAGTAAGAGTTTAGGAATAAGTGCAGTATGAGGTGGAGCAATAAGGTACAAAAAAACTGGGAAGCAAAGTGGCTGTTAGAGTTGGAGAAAAGTAATCTGAGTAAAGCTAGCCAGGTGAGCAGGAAGAACAGGGCCATCTTTGGCATAGGAGCTGTTTAAGCAAAGTCTTAAAACTGTTTAAGTTTTCTATCTGTTTTAACTGTGTGGGGATTTCATTCCAGAGATTTGACATATAATGAGAGTAGAGAGAGTCTACAGCAGTGTTGAATGTCTTACTGATACATAGTAAAAATGTATTGCTAGAGTGAAGGGCTCTAGTGGATGAATAGTACAGAAGAGTATTTTATAATGCTGTGCATTTGTCTGTAGAGTACAACAGGTTGAGGGCAATGATTAGTTTTGAGTATGTCAACTGGTTTTGGAGCTCAGGTCAGTCTAATTGTTTTAATGCAAGGCAGTGGTATATTTTATAAGGTTGGTTGGTTGCAAATTTAGCTATTTTGTAGTAGCAGGAGACTAGTTTAGTTTTATACATAGTGTAGATATCTGTGGACATGAGAGGTTGGCATAATGGTTAGTTTACCTTACGGACACAAAGTGCAAGCTTTGATTCTCACATGAGATGTTTGGCTAGGCTTAAAATACCCCACAAGGGCAGTTAGCCTAGAAATGAACTATTAACTACATAAGAATAGGCTAAGCATATAATAGAGAAGAATGGATGTATGTTGTTGCTAAGATGATCCTTGTTTGATCTATAAGTTAATGTTTTTGGTGAGTTTTCTTGATGGAATGAAGTATGTGGTGATCAAATTTGAGGGTGTCATCTATTCTGACACTGAGTATTTTAGTTTGGCCTATGGTTTCTATTTTTATGTTATTGCTTGAGGTAATATGAAATGTGTACTTCTGGTTAAGGCGTTGTTTTGGAGTAAAAAGCAGAAGTTTGTTTTTTTTACATTAAGCAGCAAGTGAGAATTTTTTAGTCATATTTCTATGCCAGTGAAAGAGTTTGAAGTGATTTCCTATCAATTTATTATGGATGGGGCAGAGCAGATAAGGGTTAAATCATCAGTATATTGTATGAGAGTGGCAAGTGTTGTAGTGGTATGAAGTTTATTTATGAAAATATTAAATAGAAGGGGGCCAAGACTGATTGAAATGCTGAAAGGTTTTGTTGCCAGTTAGTTGCCTGCTGATGATTGCATAAATAACTGTAAAACCAGGAAAGGGAACTATTAAGTGTTAATTCTTTTTTTTCCCAACAACTTTTCATTTGATTTTATAGCCAAAAAGATAAAATACAAATAAATAAGACACAAAAACAAGAAAATAAACTATATGCAATCATCCATAACAAAATTCAGTATGAATTATATATCATCGTTAATATTTATCTAATAAATGTTGTAACTTCTACCCAACTAACCAGTTATGAGTTATATTAGATGTTCTGTTAAGAATAGTTTGCATTTCTTTATTACACACATACTTAGCTAAACTTATAAAATTGCTAAATATAAGTATCTGATCAGTTTTCCAATTCATAGTGATTACCTTTCTAGCAACGGCTAAAAGTGACCAAAGGAGAGGCACTTGTGGTTTTGGGATTACATTTGGAATCAGTGCATTAAATAATATTAAAGAATCTGTAACAATGCAATTATCTGTCCACAGGACTTTAACAACATTTTTAAAATCCTTTCAAAATTGCAATACAACTCTACACTCAATAATCATGTGAATCTAATTAGCTTCTAAAATTTGACCACATCTCTAACATTTTACCTCTTTATTTTATAAATTAGTGCAATTTTATGGGGTGTGAAAAAACTTCTATGTAGGTTTTTCTAAGTGAACAATTTCCAGTAAAGAGAAGATGTGGTGCTATTAACAGATTTTAAATACAATTTTTTTATTATCTTCTGAAAAAGTTCCCTTATTAGCTTTCATGGAATAGTCCCAGAAGGACAGATCAAACAGCAAAAATTCATCTTGTAAATTCCTGTATATGGTTGATATGTATGACTTATGTGTAGTCTCAAAAGAATTGATACCAAAAAGAAATTGTACTATTTATTTCTATATTAAGTATCATATTATTTTATTATCTATGAATTACCTTAAAGCTTATAATATTAACCAATTATCCTCTTTAACATTATATCTGGCTAAAAGAAAATTGGCCATATGTATTTTATTGTTATCTTGAAATTGGTGCCAAAATTTTAAATTGTTTTCTTTAAAATATAACATTTTACTCAAATTAAAGCATTCTAAGCAATCTGGTATATAAGTTATGGGGAACACTATAAATAACAATTGCTTAACAATATAGTTACTATCTATCACATCTTTAAAGGTAGTAAAAATATGGTTTATACCATAAGTAAAATAATGAAATTGTATGTTATTTAAACAATAACCTCTTAAAACCCAATATATTTTTACTAATTCCTAAAGAAGAACATACTTGTGTCTTATAACTACTATATGATATTATGCTAACTTGATGTATGTTCTTCCAACTTGAAATATAAGAGGTGTTTAGCTAGTGACACACTGTATTAATAATAGTAGATTTACATATAGTTCAATATTAGGAAAGCCAATTCCATTATCATCATAACTTCTTATGTGACAATCATAGGCTATCCTTGTTTTTTGGGGATACCAGAGAAACTTGAGTAGAATTGTATTAATTTGTTTAAGTTTAACACATTTTTTGGAGGAATTAAAATCAAGGATTGTGTATAGTGTAGTATTTTTGTTACGATAACCAGTTTTATCAATGAAAGCCTGTCTTCCATGGTAAAAACATTTTGTTCCAATTATTAGTTAACTTAGTTATGTTTATAAAATCTAGATAATTTGAAAGTACAGTATCTTTCCATGTAGGTTTTATAGTAACACCTAAATACTGAAGTGATTTATTTTCCCACCTAAAGTTATTGTAATCTTGTACATAAATATTTATTTTTTTATTTATTATAATGTTTCCATTTTCCTTGATTAAAACTTAGGCCAGACATCTTTTTGAAAAGTTTAATTGATTCAATAATATAATGCAATGAAGATTCTATGTCTTCACTTGTTAATAGAATGTTGTCCACAAATAACTGAATTTTTAATCAACAGCAATCATTTAAAGAAAAGTCTTTTATGTTAGTGTCATTTCTTATGTAGGTAGTGAATGGTTCAATTGACAAAGCAAACAATAAGTGTGACAATGGGCAACCTTATTTTGTTCTCTTTAGTATCTGAAATGATGACTATAAACATGAACCAATTTTAATATAAGAAAAGGAATTATTATATAACGTCATTATTAAATCAATAACTTCTAGGGAAAATTTGTATCCACTAAGCATTTTATTTAAGTATATCCATCTAATGGAGTCAAAGGCTTTATCTATTTCTAAACTAATAATTTAAAGTTGTTTTTTGTTTTTATTTGCAATGTTGATCAAAGTTAATAATTTGATGATGTTATCCTGAACTTTCCTATGTAGTATAAATCTTGTTTGATCATATTCTATTACGTTAACCATTATATTATTTAATCTCTTAGCTAATATGGACATAAACATTTTATAATCAATATTTAACAAAGAAATAGTACAATAGGAGGAACATAATTGAGGATCTTTGCCTTGTTTTAAGATAGGTGTGATTAAATAGAATTTCCAAGAAGGAGGTATGTTCAAATCATTTTTAATCTCACAAAAGGCTTTTAGCAATATCTTTAATGTGGTATCTGAGACTATTTTATATATTTCTCGAATTTTGCTGTCTAGTCCTGGGGCTTTTTTATTATTTAAGTTTTTGATTCACTCTTTTAGTTCCAAAAATGATATTGGTTTATCTAGGATTATAGTTTGTTGCTTAGTTAATTTATTTTTCATTTTACTTTGAAGAAATTTCTCAGTTATAGTATCATTTTCCAAAGTGAGATTCTTATCATTAATTGATTTATAATGGATTCAAAATGCTTCAAGTAATTATTTTAAATCAGTTATTTTTGAGGTATTATTTTATTTATTTATTTGTTTCACATTTGTTTACTGGGCAATTCCAACTGGACACATGTCCATTTACAGTGGAGGCCCGGGAGAAAAGCTCCACATCGAATCATTCAAACACATAATGGTAGACATTTGTATAATAAAATACAGAAAACTAACAACAATTAACAAATAGGCATAGAAGCAATATAGACATTCAAAAAGGCTGTACATAATTAGGATTCATAAAAATATTAAATTATACTTCAGTAGATTGGATAGAGGTCAATTAGGTAGCATGGCTAGTCATATAATTAATTTCATTTATATTTAAATGATTTAGTTTTTTAGATCTAATAGACAGTTTATGTAAGTTTTTAGGATTAACAGAATATGATTATAACTTAAATCTTTCTAAATGTATTGAAACTTTATGATTTAATATTTCTAAGTATTTTTTAATTCAATGTTGTTAATTCAGAATATGTAGTCTAGGTTTTAGATATAACTTTGATTTATCAATTTTAATTTGTAATTCTATTAATTCTCTATCCCACTCCCTTCTTTTTAAAAGATACCAGTTCTTAATTCTACTGTAAAGATCAGCTTTTAGTGCATCCCATAGTATAATGCCTTTATCAGATAATAAGCAATTGAAGTCTCCAGCCAAAATAATTTCACCCCCTTACATGTAAGGCTTATCTAAATATTTCTCAACAAATTTAGTTCCCAATCTAGGTATCCAATATGTGTTGATTAACGTGCAACATTTCTTGTTAATTTCCAACACAACTAAACTCAACATTCCACTTTCATTAGAGTAAGTATTAAAAATTTTAGGCATAGTTTGAGACTTTTTCTATAATTTAGTGCCTCTCCTTTTAGTTCTATGACAAGTGTTCACTAAAATTAAATAAATTAAATAACCATCAAATGATAATTTATCTAAATCTTTTTTAAGCAAATGAATCTTTTGCAAAAAGACTATATATGCTTTATGCATTTTGATAAACTTAAGTAAACTAGCTCTTTTTATATTATTATTATTATTAAGACCATTGATGTTCAATGATAGACACTTACACTTCAGCATCTAAGTAAAATATATTTAGAACATCTGTAATATGGTTCCATGTATAGTAGATTATGATTACCTTTCAAATATTTTGCCATGGATGAAACAACCAATTTAACTACTTAACTTTGAAACAAATTACTATTTATTTTTACACACATGGAACAATATGTTCCTGGTTTGAAGAGATTCTCTATCAAACCACCCACTATCCACATCTCATACTCATAATATTCCATAGTAGCTACTGCCAAAAAAATAAAAAATTAAACAAATAATGAAATTTTAAAAACTAGTAACTCATTTCTGTGACATTTACTAAAATGTACTATTTTCATTTCCATATTTTACTTATTTATTTATATTTGTTGACCGGGAGTGTCCGACTGGACGTAGGTCCATTTTCAGCGGAGGCCCGGGGAGAAAAGCTCCACAGTTAAAATAAACAGACAGTAGTTACATTGGATTACATAACGATTAACAATTTACATAGCAATTACTTACAACATATTTACAGATGAAGAACATAGTATATTGGTAATAATATTCATAAAAATATGCATAGAATATATAGTCAAATTAAAGTTGTAGTATGAACAAAAGGAACAATTCAAAAAATATTTTTGAAAAAAAAAGAACAATATTATATAAACGTGTGTATGTGGGAGACAGAATACTAAAGATGTATGTAAACTGAAAACAACATTGCAATTTATATGTGACTATATAAGACTAGTCAAAGTAAATGAAGTATTAGATCACCTTATGTTTCTAGTTAAATTATTTAACACTTATATGAATTATTAAATGTGTTCACCCTGTCAGTGTATATGGAGGTGATGTAATTCACTATTAACAACTCTACTAATAATGCACAGCTTGTAATCTGAATCAAAGGAACAATTCAAGAGTATTATTTTCTAAAAAAATGACAAATGTTTACATATATATATATATATATATATATATATATATATATATATATAAATGTGGAAGGCAAGATAATTAAGGTTTGTATAAGTTAAACACAAAATTACTCTTTATAATCGACTATATAATCCACTCATAGTAATTAAAGTATTAGATCACCTTAAAAATCATTGACACATATTTGAAGTAATAAAAGTGTTGACACTGTCAGTGTATGATGAAATGATGCAAAACACCAAAACAACACTACTAATAATGAGTACATTGTAGCTTAACAAAATGTACAATCAGCATACAAAATTCATCTTGTGAACAGAAAGCTGCTTGTATGTAAGTGTTCTGAATACATTTTCTAAAATTATTAAATCCATTTATATAAATGTTAAGTAACACTTAACAGTACAGCTACATCAGAATTAAGGTCTAAAACAATCCAATTGATCTTGTTTACCTTAGTATGCTTATTTGAATGTATTACAAATTGATTACCTAGTACTTCCGATTTGGCGGGAATGAGCTGAGAAGCACCAACATTTCCCAATAATACAGCAGTGAATGAAATTGAGCTACAAAATGCAAATGCAAGTAATAATCGCTGCATTTTGCAGAATCAATGTGATGCAGTAATAAATAATGATAAAAGCTCAGATAAAGAACTGGGAGCTAGACCGAAAGTGGTGCCTTTGACCAGTTTGGGTTTTCCAACTCTCCCAGTCCCTATGATGATGAAAAATACACAAAGGAATGAAAGATCACCCAGCAGAGGCAGGAAAAGAAGAACACTGATGAGATAAGAGGTACTGTAGCTTCTACTGATGGAAATATTATTTACAATCTTTCTAAGTATGTTTTATCAGACTCTGAGTTTAAACAGAGGTGTCTTTCATACCAGCACAAAGTGCAAGAATGCATAATTTTTTTCCTAACTTACATTTGTTTGAGAGAAAAGTTCTCCTTAAACTATTGTTTGGTCAACAGGAAAGTGATAGTACTAAAATAACCCTGAAGAAACCAAGCACATTTTTACCACCTGCACATCCTGTTATGGACACTTCTTTGAATTTATGTACAGTGGAGATTTTTGATATGTTAGCTACAAAGAAAATACATGGTTATTATAATTTAACTGAGTCTGAACTGGAAGCTCTTAATAATGTGAGGAACAATTTTGATGTTACTATCAGATCAACTGACAAGGGGGGTGGAATTGTAATACTTGATAGAGGGGATTACCTACAGGATATGTTAAAAATGGTTAGTGAAAATGTTGCCTACCAAAATATAACATGCAATCAAGTGAGTGACTTTATTGTACATGTGAAGCACACATTAAATGATTTATTGCAATCTAATGTTATAACTGAAGGTATATATAACTATGTGATAATTGAACAACCTATTATACCTGTATTGAGAGGTCTACCCAAGAGCTATAAGGATCCCCTCAAATCCCCATATAGGCCAATAGTATCTGGCAGAGGCTGGGTAACTGAGTTCCTCTCCATAGGGTGGAGAAAAAACTTAATGTAATGCTATCCTATGTGTCTGCAGTGATGAATGACACCTCTTGTTTCTTAATATCTTTAAGGTATTTTTATGAATATACAACTGGTTATGAAAGTTATTTATTTGTGACTGTAGATGTAACTAATTTATTTACAGTGATTCCAAATTTTTATGGAATCACAACTGTTAAAGATTTTGTTTCATCTGTTTTATTTGATGAAAAGAAAGTTACACAGATATGTGCTTTTCTTGAACTGATATTGGGCAATAATTTATTCATGTTTTATGATAAATATTATTGGCAGAGAGATGGTGTAGCCATGGGTATCCCCTGTGACAACACAAATGCCAACTTAGTGTTGGCACAGTGGGATGCTACCCATGTTTTATCTAATACTTGCCCATGGAAGGCAAGTCTAAAAGTTTACCACCAATTTGTGGATGACATATTTATTTTGTGGAGTGGTACAACTGATGAATTATTGTCATTTGTTAGTTATTTGGAAAACACAACAGATTCTCTATGTTTTACTGTTAGTTATTCTGCAGAATCTACAGATTTTTTTTAGACGTGAGAATTTACAAAGACCAGAGTATATAGGAAAAGTTGGTGGAGGAACAATATGTTAATGTATGACAGCATGCACCCAAGGCACATTTTTGATAATGTAATAAGTGGGCGAAGTTAAGAATTTTTAGACTGTGCACTGAAGACATTATGTATGAAAGTGAGTTAAATAATATGCAGCACTTATTTACTAATCATGGTTATCTAGCACAAAGAATTAAGAGGACAATAGCTAGGATGAAAGGTTGGAGTAGGGACAAAGGCAAGCCCTGGTTTGAGTGTCCTGTGGATAGTCTTGATAATGGGACATTGTTAATGAACAGAAATTGAATAACAATACGTCTTTTAGAATGAACTTACATTACAACAGTGATATTGATGTTATATCCCAGGTGATAAAAAGAATTGGAAGATTTTACACACTGCTTATAGACTGAAAGCAATAGTAGGCCCCCACCCCAGATTTGCTTATACTAACAGCCAGAATCTGAAACAGATTTTATGTAAGAACATACTTCTCAACAAAACTTTTACACATAATAAGAAAATGGGAACTTTTAAATGTAAAAAATGTAAAGCATGTCAATATGTTAAAGAAAATAAAATTTTTGTACACCCTGTGTCAGAAAGGAAGTGTATACCTAAATTATATGCAGACTGCAGAACTAAAAATGTGGTGTACTTAGCTGAGTGCACATCTTGCCAAGTTTTCTATGTGGACAAGACTAACAGAATGTTGAAACAACGTATACTCCAACATATGAGTGACATCAGACTGTCTTTGAGAAGTAGTGCTTTGTATTAGCATATAGAAATGAACAACAAGCATAAATTTCAGTTCATGGTGTTATATATTTAACAAGAGAGCTTGAGGGGAGGGGACATTGTACACAACACTGAATTAGCTGAGTTAAGATGGATAGCTGAATTGCAGGCTAACCATACACCTGGATTAAATGGTTGTATGCCTTTAAAACCCTTATTGAAAGGGCATAGGTTCTGCTATTGACCAAATAGAATCCGTTTATAAACACGAGAGTGTATTTTTCTTCTTAATATAAGCTTTTATGTATGTAAGACTTAATGCTCAAATGAGACAAGAGGATATTTCCACCTCAACAGCAAGATACAATCAATCCTTTACAAAACTCATAAAACACATATGGGAATTACCAAATGCAATAAAACAGTTCATGATGTCCTCAGTTTGCCAAACATCTCTGAACAGACTGAGGAACTAATTCAGAAATGTGACCTCTGTGATACTTTCAACAGTCAGTATGAGTAACTAATACCACATGAAATACCAGCTATTCCTTGGACAAGGCTTGTTATCACCTCTGTGAATAGTATTATTTACACTATCTTTAAGTTGTTCAGCTGCATTTAACTATG